>NC_134119.1:44550075-44853106 GCF_040939455.1 Microcebus murinus | reverse complement strand
AAGGTGACAGCAAACTGGCATACTCAACCCCCCACAAACTGTCACCAACCAGCCTTGTGCAGTAGTGGTGGTAGTAAGGTGAGGGAAGTTAGAATTAAATCATGAGTGTAGCAGCTGCCAATTTAGCCCTAATGGCTTAATAACGTTTTAATTGTGCTGGTCAATCTGGGAGGATTATTTCACTGAAGCTTATTTTATTCTTTGGTATTTTAAATGCATTCATTTAAAGAATAAAACAAAAATATAAAAAACAAAAACATTAATAAAAATAACAGGATTTGTTCTGTAAAATTTGGATTCAGTCAAAAGGCTGCACTTAAGGACCTAGAAGACCACATGTGGCCTTAAGGCTGCAGATTCCTCACTCTTGCTCTAAACCCTAAGTGTCTGACTCTCTTTTCAATTAAAGGTCTGCGTTTGACAAAAGATTTGTGAATGTGGCATGAATTGATGATGTTTTGTGAATTTTCAAATTATAGACAGGTTTCCCTGCTAGAGTGATCAACTTATCTGGTTTGTCTGGGACTTTTCATGGTTTCAGCATTGAAAGTTCCATATCCTAGGAACCCTCTCGGTCTAGGAAAAACAGAGACATTTGGTCACTCTACTTCTTTCTCAGCACACATGGTATATGTGTCCACTATTACACATACATTTTGTGTTTAAGTTATATCTTTATATCATTGATTGTCTGGTAAGAGAAACTGAGTTGCCATACACTCACATGTAAACACACTGCCATACCCACTGTTGTGGGCTGAACCATGTTCTCCCTACAAATTGGTATGTTGAAGGTTTAACCCTCAGCATCTCAGAATGTGACGTTACGTGGACATAGAGTCATTGAAAATGTTTTCAGTTAAGAATGAGGACATATGGGAGCAGGGTAGGCCCCTAATCCAAGATGACAATGCACAGGGAGAACACCATGTGAACACGAGGCAGAGGTCAGGCGGACATGTCCGCAAGCCAAGGAACACCAGAGATTGCTGGCAAGCCCCCGAAGCTAGGGGAGAGGTATGGAGAAGCTTCCTCCTCAGAAGGCACCAACCCAGCTGACACCTGGATCTTGGACTTCAGCCTCCAAAACCGTGTGATATTCAATTTCAATTGCTTAAGCCACCCAGTTTGTGGTACTTGTTACGCAGCCCTGTCAGATTAATAACACCAATATTCAAAAGTCCTTTGGTTTACTATTCACAAATTATCCTTTGAAAGTTTTCCAAAAAAATGCAAATTCCAAGACTCACAGTAGTCAAGATGAAAACCTTTTTGTATGTGGTAAGCATTAAAATTTCACACTTTTTCTTAAAGCAATCAAGCAGAACCATGCCAGATCTGACTGCCTTCTGCAGACATTCTGTGTGGAATCTGCTCCTGGAGCTAAAATGACAGATGTCGGGATGGGGGCTTGGAGCAGGACAGGTGGGAGAGAGAATAGAAATTAAACCGGAAGTAGCAGCCTCTGTTTCCACCCACCCCCTCAACCAACTTATTGAGCACTTCTTGCCTGTCCTCACCAGCCCACGCATGGGAGGAGACTTGGCTGAGTCCTGGGTCATGGGCTGACCACGGGGGAAGAGCTACCCTGTGGTGTGGCCTTGACCATGGCATTTGTAGAAGGGCACAAAGGAAGAACCAAAGCAAGTGGTCAGAGCACAACTTTAAAATTTAACTATGGTGCTGTTTTGTTTGTTGTTGAAATTCTAAGAAGGAACTGTCATTCACAACTGGTGAGTTCATCTAAACTTTCTTTATCCCCACCTGACCCAAGTCAAGGCACATTCACCCGAGGTAAGCAGCTGGACTCTCACCTGCTCTGTTATTCCAGGAAAATGTGTGGTGTGTTCTTGTTTTTTTGTGTTTTGTTTTCTTGGTCTGTTTTTCTGATTTCAGCCTCTCTGCTTCCTGCTTGCTCGATTTTCTTTTGGAAGGAAAACCATTTCAGAGCTTTGCTGATTTTACCCATGAAGACTCAACCAATAAATTCCTAACTCAAAAGATTAAAGACATTTATGTCCAACATACAAAAAGAAAAAGTCTTGCTTACATCAGAGTCCTGGTGTTTGTATAGCTTAACCAAACAGAGAATAATGTTTGAAAGACAAGGACTAACACAGACATTTCTTGTTTTCTAAAACGAGCCCCAATTACTCAAAAAATGTTGCCTGCTTTGTTGGTTTTAAATGCTTTTATCTCTTTCTGATTTATGGCAGTCCCATGTATAGAAATAGAGCTCTTCTTAACCACCTGTAGGCAGGTGTATCCCTGTAAGAGCAGGATTCATCCATCACCTGCACCCAGTTGGAGCCAGGAATATTCAGCATCTTTTATCTCAGTGACCCAGTCAGCAGGTCTACTTCATTATAAATATTAGCTTCTACATGACAATCAAAGAGAGCAGAAAAAAGGAAATTTGGTGGGAGATGAACAAGATCTGAATTCAGAGGGAAACAAAGAAACAAATATTCATTAAATATCCATTTTGGGACCAGCAGTAAGGTAGACATCTTCTAATTTTTTTTTTTTATTCTTGAAAAAATTGTGTGGCTTTGGACAAGTTACTGAATCTTTTATTTTAAAAAAACATCTTTAAAGTGTGAATACATTGAATTAAAAAGCTAGCTACCTCATATAATACCAACTTACATTTATGAAATGATTCTGATTTTTTTGTCATATTTCCCATGATTTACATTTTGAAATACTTCTTTCAAATTCTTCAACCCCCATGATATTTTGGATTTTGTTAAACAAGTAAATAAATGTGTGACTAAATTTTTTTAAATTAAGGTATAATGATGAAGCATTGTTTTAACCCTGGGAGATGCAACTGAATACACATCCAGGCTCCTGTCTTGTAATGAAAGATAAAGATGGCTTTTTTAAAAATAATTTTGCTGTTTCCTTTAAAAGCAGGGAATTACGTGTGGTGCTTTACATAAAATTTAAATGCTTTATAAACCACAAGAGAAGGTGGGTGCTATCTTCTACTCAAATAGTCATTTTAAGCTATTTTTCCAGGTGAGTGTTCTGAAGATTCATCACAATCAGCAAGATTGCCTAAGGGAAGTAGCTTTTTGGCATCATTGACTTTGAGAAACAGAATCCAGTCTTGGCAAAAGTGCCCAACATCAACAGCCACCATTGACAATTCTGCGTTTTCAGTTGGTAATTACCGATTGCCCTAGAATTGCCAAGTTTGAGCATGTTTTCTACAGTAGGGGACCTCTCAAGGACCTCTACTCTTTATCCATATTAGATGCAGAAAACTGTACATAAGAACTTTCTCTTACTCCAGGAAGCAACAGCAATAGGTCTAAGAGATGGCAGATGGATTGCAAGCTCTGATCTTTCAATAATTTCAGAATCATTGGAAGCAGTGGTTATAATACATTCCACTTTCGTCTTCCTAGATGGGAAAACAAGTGGGGTGCTCCTCCCTGCACAGTGGGTGGCTTGGGGCATCCCACAAGCACATCCTCCAGCTTCAACTCACTCACCCCAGGAAATCCAAACAGGTGCATACAGGATCTGAGTAGCAGATGCTGCTGTGGATTAGTTTTTGCACTATTCCTGCAGAGCAGGGTTGGGGACTGTTTGAGTTGCTTTCTATCTGCTCCTTTGGGCAGCTGTCACCTGCATGTGAGTGTTAGAGAAATCCTGTATGAGGAGAGAGATGTCCTTGGGGCTTCACACGTGCTTGCCCTTCTCTGATGCAATCATCTAATCATAGAAGCCCCTTGCCCCTTGCTTAAGAGGAGAAGGGGCTGCTTAGGAGAATGGGTGTTAAGACTAAGCTTTGCCCCCAGTGCAGACTTGGCTGAGGCCATGGACAGTCTTTCTGGCAAGGGATGAAGCTTGGATCTTAACTGACAGGCAAATGTGGAAACTCCTCAAAGATTTCCTTTAAGATCTTGACATTTGTGTGATTGGAGCTGAAAAACAGATCTTGGTAGGAAAAGTTTCCCCTTTTGCTAGAGCTAAGGTGGATGAAAACTTGGGTATCAGAGGTCCTCAGACTCTTTGATCTTGACCATCTTCATGTTCTCAAAAAATATTGAAATCTCCAGAGGTCTTTTTTTAATTTATGTGGGCTGAATCTACTGATATTGACATTTACCATCTTAGAGTGTGAAATTGATAAAAGTATTTATCAATTCATTTTGAAATAACAATAAGCCTATTCAATGTTAATGTGAATGATAAAAATAACCATATTTTCCTAAACAAACACAATTAGGGAGAAGGGTGGCATTTTTTTTACATTTCTAAAGATCTCTTTATTGTCTGGCTTATAAAAAAGAACTAGATTCTCACATCTGCTTCCACATTCAACCTGTTGTGTTATTTATTTTTTCTTGGCAGATGTATATGACTTAAAGTTAGCCTTATACAGATTGTTGTTGGAAAAAAAAGAGCCTTTTTAAGTAGCCTTTTCAAATCACTGTGAATGCTCTTTTTTTGATACACCAAAGCCCAATAATTGGTAGGTTCTTAGAGGTGAACTGAAATGGGACTTCTAGAAAACTTGTCATATTTTTATGCTTAGAAAATTTCTTTACTAAATTATTTAAAAGGGGGTTTATTCCATTGTGATTATTTCTAAAAGGATGAACGATTGTTTCTGTATCCGAATGTTTACATTGGGCCTTCCCAGACCCCCACCCCATATTCCAGAATCCTCCCAGGTCTGTGCTCGCCTCCCCTACACATTCACTAAATGTTTCTGTGGGGTAGGTACCGTTTAGCACCAAGATCCTCTCTGCTGTGGCAAACCTCTCCACTCTCCCTCTGTCAGAGGCAGACAAAGGCCATTCCAAGCTTGAGTTCTGTTAAGTGCTTTGTTGATGAAAATGAGACATGTAGTCAGACGGGTAAGAGCCCAAGCTTCATGAGCCTTGTCACCTCGTTTACCCGGTAGTTTATACAACATCAGGGCAAAGCCTTTTAGCACCTGACCCTGTAATTGTACCATTTTACTTGACAGCACCCTAATTCTGAAAGAACGCATGGATGTTGAGTAGAGACAGAGTGAAGAATCGTGTAAAATAAAACGTTTGGCTGGCAATAAGGGAGCTTATGAATAATGCCCAGAAGACATTAAAGGTAAATATAATTGTACAGTAAACACAGTGGCTTGCATATGAGCTCTCTTTGTGTGTGAGACAGCTGTCCTCTGCACACCTGCCTGGGACTGACTCTCATTGACAAGAGTGTCCAGCTTTCTCCCAGACCCTGCCTTACACAATGGAGAGTCGTGCCATATACCCACTCCCTTCTGTACATTTCATCTCCTTCCTGTCTTCGGGCTATTGTTTCCTACCTTTGTGACTGTGTGTGTGTCCACCGGGCTTTCTGCTCAATTTCCAGCCCCACTGTTGAGATTTGTCATGAAACCAAAGGAAAAGAGATTCGTAAACAGCCCAGCCATCCTGCCTCCCAGCACTGGTGGCCTGTCTCGTGCATCTGTGTGCCACGGAACGCGAGGGAGCCTCGGCTTCGTGGGGTCCTGTTGGCTGGATTTCTCTTCACCTGCGTGGAAGCTCACTGAGAGGTTTCGACAAAGGACTTTTTAAGTTCTTTTCCCATCTAGAGGGTCAGCCTCTTCCACATTTATCCAAGCTCTCAAAGCACTTTTTTCTGATGGTCTTGAGTAACATGGATATCAGGGTATCTTTCTTTTCCCAAAGATCCCAGAAGCCTTACCCTAATTTTCGTTGTGGAATTTTTGTTGTCGTTGTTGCTGGCCTGGTTTGTTTCTAGGAAACAAATCTTTCTGTTCATATGGTTTCAGTTCCTGGGGAGCTTGTGTACGCTGCTCAGATGGTTCTCCTGCTAGGGAAGCCACCTGAAAATGAATAACCAAGCTTATCAGCTATTTGCTGCCACTCAACTGTCGCAGATATGCAAGAGTCACATTTACCTTAAAATACCCTGAAGACAAGTCCGTTTAGTTTAGGTGCAGGCCCAGAAATTAATCTGACTTAGTTTGCAGGTATAAAAATCTCAAGTTCACACCAACGAAGATCTATTTTAGGTACTTTTGATCATTGAATTGTAAAGACTCAGTACTTCTTTGCTTGGTACTTTAAACTTGGGGAGGCCACTTTGCCAGGACAAATCCTTGGGGGAAAAGAAATATCTCTAGCATGGACAGGGCCAAATGCTGTGATAGAGGCTTGACCTTCAAAGGTCGTAGTTCACTGTACATTGACTGCTTGGGTCTATGTGTCCACTGTTGTTTGAGAAATGACTTACATTGGTAATTAATATCTCTTCTGCAACAGTTATTTCCAGGAAGACAACTAACATTGAGCAATGGAGACTGGCTTAAATCTGAAAAGTTGTTTATGCTGTGCTTTTCTGAGAAGAGCCAAACTGTCAATAGAAGTGTCCCCAGAGAGGACTAATCAATATGACCTCCAAAGGAAGGCCAATCTTAACCAGAGGGTGAGGCCAGGGCAGATTGGAGCTGGAGGGATGCTTCCGTAGAAGATCTGCAGGGAATGTGGTTTTGTATCTCAGCTCCTTGTGTTTAGTAATTATCTGGAGATGCGTCACTTGTTACTGAACAACCCTGATCCCCTTCTGTGTGTTTAAAGAGGCTATGCACGAGACTCCTGATCCAAACGCTTCTTTGTTGGTGAGAGGAGATCAAAGAAAGATTCTAGGAAGAGGTAACTTCTAGGTTTAGTCCTAAACAATGAATGTCAATTATCATGGTAGACAGTGCCTTGGGCTTAGTGTCCCTAAAAGCAAACCCTGGAACAGGATATGAGGACAAGAAGTTTGTCAGGGAGGTGGACCTAGGAAGTACCAGCAAGGGATGAGGAAATGAGATGGCAAGCATTTGACATCATCAAATTTTTGCCTTGGGTAACTGGGCTCAGTCCTGCTGGGGGCCTCTGGGACAACATGTCCTGGTATGCCTCCAAGTTGTCCCCCAGAGGAGAGGGAGGTGGGGTGTTTATCCACCAACTCCCATGAGTGACCAGCTGACATTATTCTCAAGGGGCTGATTCCCTGGAGCTCAGGTCTGCCCTGAAGACCTGGGTCTCAAGGTACCTGGAGCAATGTCACACAAGCACACACAGGAAAGGCCACTTGCTGGCATCTCACCATGGCATCTCCTGGAGGGAGCCAGGGGACAAGTTCTACAAACCATTCCTAGTAGAAGAAGCAGCCCAGAGACCAAGGGCTTAAGGAACTCGGATGACAATAACTGAAAGTTGGAAGAACCTGATTTGGAAAGCACAGTGCTGCTCTGCTGTCTTCCTGAAGATACTTCTTCTGCTGATAGTTTGCTTGGGGCCCTGGGGAAAAAAATCTATGACTGAGCTCAGGTCCAGTAAATTTTTAGCATCTCACTGTCAGTACATTTGCATCTGTCTTGGGATATACGTATCTGTCAAAGCCATGGAAATATTGAGAATGTTTTAGGAGCAATGGGAACTTGGCTAGCTATCTTCTGGTCTAGAGCACAGCAATACCCTGGCTTCAACTGGGTCTGCCCAACTTGGCGTTCCTGACCATGCAGTGCTCCTGATCATTGGGTTTGCATAGGCAGAACTCCATGTGCAGGTCAGCACACGGGCCTTCTGCCTGGCACTCAAGTCTGTCAAATGGAAGTCCATGGAGGGGCCATCACACCCGCTGTTCCTTGCAGCGTCTGCTCGTGGTCATTCCATAACTGGCGCTGGCCTGCTCCTCAGAGAAGCCTCCACTGACCTGCTGACCTCAGAGAACCTCTGATCCCCCAGCCTCCTTCCCCTCACTGGGCTTTCTTTTCTCTGTAGCATGTATCAGTCTTTAGCATTATATATCCGTGTGTTCACTTTTTAGCTTTCTGTCTCCTTCAGTTAGCTGGGCCCTCGCCCTGTTCACCTTTCCATCCCCAGCACCTGGGATATGTCGCTGAATGAATGAACAGACAAATAATTGATCCAATGAGTAAATGAATGAGTGAAGTGTTCAGCACAGTCTTTGGCTCAGAGAGGACTCAATAAAATAGAGCCTTTTATCACAGCGGATTAACAGGAGGAAGAAGAGCCCATTGCAAAGTCCAGCACAAAAACCCCTTGGATTTATGGTACTCTTGATAACTGTCTCCCTTCATTTGGTTTCCTTCCTGAGCTTGCCATGCAAAGCGTTCCCTCTCTGTTGCTATTTTCTCCTTTCCCTCCTTGTCTTTGTCCTGAGCACCCAGGGCTTCCTCCCTACAGTAAGCTGTCAAGATGAGAAACACACTCCAGCAGTGATGATTGATGCCCGGTAACGACTCCCAATGATTTTTTTGTGCCCATGTTTATTTAGCAGGTTTAAGTTTCATTTAATCCTGAGGAAATGTCCTGGATGTGGACTGCAGCTCTACAAACCTGAAGAGGCCCGCAGGCTTGGTTTGCTTTTGATAAGCACTGAGACGTTGGATTCTTACTAAAACGAGTAGGCCCACCCACAGGGCCTGGCTCCTTTTCCTTCTAAGAGCTGGTGAAACTCATTTCCCCTCAGTTCGCCCCTCGCTGGCATGAGCAAGCTTTCCCCTGCAACAGCTTCCTGTCCACTTGCAGACAAGGAAAGCTGGCAGGTCCACTGGGAACTGTGCACTGTGCTTCCCACGGGGGGAGCACCCAGGGGAGGCCTGGTCTCTTTGCCTGAAAAAAAGCAGATGAAGCTGGGTGCTGTGGCTTACACCTGTAACCCCAGTGACTCAGGAAGCTGAAGCAGGAGATCACTTGAGGCCAGGGGTTCAAGACCAGCCTGAATAACAAAGTGAGACCCCATCTCTACAAAAACTGAAAAAAATATTAGTCTGGGCATGGTGGTGTGCACCTGTAGTCCTAGCTACTTAGGAGGCTGGCAGAGGAGATCACTTGAGCCAGTTTGAGGTTGCAGTGAGCTAGGATTACACCACTGCTCTCCAGCCTGGGTGACAGACCAAGACCTTGTCTCTAAAAAAAAGAAAGGCAGATGAGGAAGTTGGTGCCTGACTGCCAGACACCCATAGTTAAATAACCATAGTGCCTCTGATGCCACGTGATGATGTAGACGGCACAGCAGGGAGTGGTAGAGGCCATGTCCAGTGGACAGAGCATGCCCAGGCCCAAGGAGGAGGACCGAGGCCTGGCAATGGAGAGTTGAATTCCTGTGGGCTGTGCTGAAAGATCTCACAGGAGATGTCAGATACAGGCAAAAGATATTTTTATTTCTAAATGTTGATAACTAATTCAATTTTTAAAGTCATATGCAGGCTGAAAAGCAAGTCAGCAGGCCTCTTCTGACTTCGGAAAGCCTGCCCTATAACCTTTCCATGTGCTCTTACTGTACTGTTTCATTTCCTTTTTGGTCAAGAAAAGAAATGTTCTTGCGAAAATCTTTTCATTTAGAAAATGTAGAAAACACAAATAGACAAAATTAGAATAAATAAAAATCCCCCATCGATCCGCCAATTAGAGGAAAGCCATTGTAATCATCGTAGAGGATAATGCTCCACTCTTATTTGAAAGCATAGATATACATCTCTTGCTGTGAATTCTCATTTGACTTCTATAGATAGTGTCTGATGGGGGCCAGAGACAGCCATTGGTATCATGGATTTATAGAAGAAATTGCCCTAAGCTGTGTATTGGGGGTGGATGGAACAGTTGAGGAGGGCATGGAAGGATGGACCAGCTTCAGAGATAAAGAGAAAGAGGCACATTAAGAAGTCCTGCATTTGGGAGAGCAGAGGGGGTGAATGGGACAGACCCTAGCAGAGACAAGCCACTAAACTTCATCCTCTGCCTGCTCACATGCACTCTGTGGTCATGGACTCCACTGGGCTTCCATTGACCCTGGCAGTGCAGGAGTGGGTATTCGCAAATCCAGAGTCCCTTATGTAATAGGACCAAGGCGTCCAGATCCAAACCCACAGGAAAGCATCCATGGTGCCCTTAAACACTATCCAATATCAACTTACTATTATTTTTAAATTTCAAAATATTAAGGAGGTACCAATATTTTTGGTTACATGGGTTGCTTTTGTAATGTTCGGGTCAGGGTTATAAGTGTACTCATCACCCAGATAGTGTTCATTGTACCCATTAGGTTGTTTTTTGCCCATCCCCCCTCTCCCCTCCCTTCTCTTGCTTGCCACTGACTTTTACTCCCCTCTGTGTGTGTGTATTCTCATTGGTTAGTTCCAATTTAATAGCAAATAATGAGCTATTTGTTTTTCCATTCTTTCGATGCTTCACTTAGGATAATGATTTCCAGGTCCATCCAGATAGTTGCAAAAGGCATTAATTCATCCTTCTTCATGGCTGAGTAGTGTTCCATATTATACTTATACCGCATTTTGTTAATCCATTCATGAATTGATGGGCATTTGGGTTGATTCCACATCTTTGCATTTGTGAATTGTGCTACAGTAAACATTCAAGTACAAATGTATTTTTTATAAAAATGACTTCTTTTCCTTTGGGTAGATACTCAGTAGGAGGTTACCAGATTGAACAGTAGGTCTACTTTTAGATCTTTGAGGAATTTCCATACTGTTTTCCATAGAGGTTGAACTAATTTGCAGTTTCACCAATAGTGTATAAGCATTCCTTTCCCTTTGCATCCATGCCAGAATCTATTGTTTTTTGGAATGTTTAATAAGCCCAAGACTCAATCAGAAAGAAATAGAACTTCTAAACAGGCCAATAATGAGCAGCAAGATTGGAGCAGTAATAAAAAATCTTCTCCTGCCCCTTCCCCCCCAAACCCCTAGATCCGATGGATTCACAGCTGAATTTTACCAGACTTACAAAGAAAAGCTGGTACCTATACTGCAGAAATTATTCCATAACATTGAGAAGGAGGGAATCCTCCCCAACTCATTCTACCTAGCTAGTATCACCTTGATACCAAAGCCAGGAAAGGACATAACAAAAAAAGAAAATTACAGACTGATATCCCTTATGAATATAGATGCAAAATCCTCAATAAAATATTATACTAGCAAATTGAATTCAACAGCACATCAAAAAAATAATTTACCATGATCAAGTGGACTTCATCCCAGGGATGCAAGGATGGTTCAACATACATGAATCAATAAATGTGATTCACTGCATAAACAGAAGCAAAATAAAAGACCATATGATCATCTCAATAGATGCAGAAAAAGCATTCAACAAAATCCAGCACCCTTTCATGATAAAAACTTTCAACAAACTAGGCATAGAAGGAGCATATATCAAAATTATAAAAGCCATATATGACAAACCCATAGCCAGTATCATACTGAATGGGGAAAAGTTGAAAGCATTCACCCTAAGAACTGGAGAATGACAAGGGTGTCCACTGTCACAACTTCTATTCAACATACTGCTGGAAGTCCTAGCCAGAGCAATCAGGCAAGAAAAAGAAATAAAGGATATCCAAATAGGGAAAGAGGATGCCAAACTATTGCTTTTTACTGATGATATGATCTTATATTTTGAAAACTTCAAAGAATATACCAAGAGACTCCTGAAGTTGATAAATTCAGGAAAGTTTCAGGTTATAAAATCAATGTACACAAATCAGCAGCATTTTTATACACCAAAAACAGTCAAGCTGAGAGCCAAATCAAAGACTAAATACCATTGACAGTAGCTACAAATAAAATAAAATACCTAAGAATATACTTAACCAAGAAGGTGAAAGATATCTACAAAGAGAACTATGAAACACTGAGGAAAGAAATTGCAGATGACAAAAACAAATGGAAAAATATGTCATAATCAGTAGAATCAACATTGTTAAAATGTCTATACTATCCAAAGTGATTTACAGATTCAATGCAATCTCCATCAACCAATGTCATATTTCACAGATCTAGAAAAAATAATTCTACACTTCATTTGAAACCAAATTACTTTTAAAAACAGTGGCATCCCTCCATGGCTGAATTTTCATGTTGGCCAACTCAGCTTGGGGGACATATTTCAGGACAAGAAGAGATTTCAATTCAAGTACTGTGATTGTCTTCATCCTCTACCGACATAATAGGAAAAATTATCATTTGTTGCACAGCCACCTTCTATTAAATTCATTGATGAAAATGGAAATTCTGCTGTTGGAATATGCAAGTATATTTTGTTTATTTACTTTTAGAGACAGTATCTCACCTGTCACCTAGGCTGGAGTGCAGTGGCATGATCATAGCTGCTCATTGGGGCCTCAAACTCCTGTGATTGAGCTATCTTACTGCCTCAGCCTCCAGAGTAGCTGGCACTACAGGCATGTGCCACCATGCTTGGATATTTTTTTTTGTAGAGTTGAAGTTCTTGCTATGTTTCCCAGGCTAGTCTCGAACTCCTGGCCTCAAGGAATCCTCTTGTCTTAACCTCTCGAAGTTCTGAAATTAAAGGGATGAGCAACTGTGCCTGACGTATTGGATTTATTTGTATAAGAGAATGAGAAGAGGATGATATGCAAGAGAAGAAGAAATGCACTAATAAAATACCAGAAAGTTGGCTATCAGGAGGCACTTGGTGTGGGAATCAGTGATACCATACCAGGGGTGGCTAAAAGAGCATTTTAAAGTGCATGGTGCTGGGAATAGTATGCACCCTCTTTGTGAAGCCCAAGTAGTCACAGAAGTCTAATTCATTATCAAGTGCTTTATGTTAGCTGGTTACAAAATGGGCATTGACGAAGGAGACATGACACAATATTAGGGTGAAATTTGAAAACATATAGGAGAAGTTGGAGCTGGAGCCTGGAGACACTTTCCCTTGAGAATATAAGCCCTTCAGGAATGTATGAAAATATCAGGAGGGCTCTGGAGTTCCCTGAGGTATGGGATAAAGGTTTACAGTCGCCCCTTGGGACGACTTGGGGGATTGGTTCTAGGACCTCTCTTGGATACCAAAATCCACAGATGTTCAACCAAATGACATTTGAGTTTCTCCCCACCTCTGCTTTACCTGCACAAATAACATCAGTTTGGATGAGGAAGGGATATTGGCTTTGATATCAAGGAACATGTCTCACTTTTAATTGAATATCTCCTTCTGAAATGTACACCACATGGCGTTTTATTTGCATATAACCTATGCATATCCTCCTGCATACATTAAATCGGCTCTAGATTACTTATAATACCTAAGTATTAGTCTATCTAATACAGTGTAAATGCTATGTAAATAGTTGTTATACTATATCGTTTAGGCAGTAATGACAAGGAAAAAATGTCTGTACATGTTTAGTATAGACACAGCCATCCACTTTTAAAACATACTTTTGATCTGAAGTTGGTTGAATCCATGGATGCAGAACCCATGTAAGTGGAGAGCCAACTGTAATGTGATTTGACCTGTGTTCAAAAGACTGGAAGACACAAGATGACATTAGACTTTGCTGTGTTCTGAGCATTTCAGCTGGTAGGCAGCAACAGCAGCATATGGTGTATATTCCAGAATGAGATATTCAATTGAAAGCGAGACATGTTCCTAGATATTGAAGCCAATATCCCTTCCTCATCCAAACTGGTATTATTTGTGCAGGTAAAGCAGAGGTGGGGAGAAACTCAAATGTACACGAAGCCAATGGAGAGTCAGTTGGTTATGTCCAGCTTAATTTAAGACTAGCCTTGCACTTTGCAAAGCAGTGGCACTATTTGCCTCTTTCAAAGTTCAAATTTGAGTACACCTGAGTTTGTGCAAGAGTGAGTGATGGCCATCTGTATCTGGAGGTGGTCTTCTGCATGGTGGTTCTCTCCAGTGGTTTTTGCTCAAGTGCCCTATCAGTTACAAGAAGAGCTTGCACCCTAACACATGTAAATGAATTTATTTTATACATACAAATATATTATTATATCATAAATATTACAAAACATAGACACATTCTATTGATTGATTGATTGATTGATTGATTTAGAGATGGGGTCTCACTTGGTTGCCCAGGCTTAAGTACAGTGGCATGATCATAGCTCACTGCAACCTCAAACTCCTGGTCTCAAGTGATCTTCCTGTTTCAGCCTCCTGAGTGCCTGAGATTACAGGCATGAGTCAACACTCCTGGCTTAACAAATTCTATGTTTAAAATAATGAAATAAGAGTACTTATGAACATAGGATTTAATATTTTCTTCCCACACCCCAATGGGTCTGCTTGTGTACTCCCTAGGGTACACAGCCACCATTTGGAATTCTCCAAGAGGGTCTATCTTTGGAACAGACACATAAATTGTCAATGGAATATTTTGACTGGGCCAGGAAGATTCAGGGAGGGTAGAGGGCGTAAGTGAGGGTCAGAGAGCTGGGAATTTCTCCTTATGTCAACCACACTGTGTCGTTAAATGTTCCAGCAAAGCACCTTGAGGTATGCACAACTATCTGCTGAATATATGAGATGAGTGTTTCCTCTTCAGAAGCAAGTCCTCCTGTTAGGTATCTACTGCTCAGAGATGGTTGAATGTTTCCCTGATGGACAGGGCACCAGTATACTGTCTATAATATACTATAGCTTCCTGGGGCACCATGATGTGATTTCCAGGGCATACTTTAAGTTGCATGGAGAAAGCAAGGTTCTCAAACAGCAAGGGCTATAATGATTTTATTTTTGCTTTTAAGAAGAGAAAAGTAAGAGAGCATGTGTTATTTGTTAAAAAGTTAATGTAGAATGTGGTGCAACACTTTTGCCAAAGTTTGCTTTGTTTTTTGTTTAAATTCGTGGTACTCTTAAAATCACAACTGATATTTGAAATAATGACATAATGATACAAGAGATAAACTATACACTCACTGTGCTTGCTACACTTAACCAAGTACAGTACCGCTTGTGTCTGTGAGCCAGTTGGTTTGTTGAAGAGCCCATGTCATTCAGGTCCCCGGCTCCTTCCCCTCCACCTGCAGGTCTGGGTACTTCTCTTGTACCCCCAGCCCTCACCTCTGCTTCACCCCTACCTTAGAAAGGGGCTGCAGGCTGGCAGTGCAGATCAGAGCAGCCCTGGACTACAGAATCAGCAAGCAGCTCTATGTGTTTTCTTTGGCGTTGCACTATCCCGAAAAATAGCAAAAGTGCCAAGGTATTGGCCTGAAGATTAAAAATATTTAAAATTTTTTTAAAAAGGAGAAGTAACATTAATAACTGCACTTTTTTCTCCTTTAAAACAGCAACGTGGAGTGGACTCATGGGGGCTGAGAGCAGTGTGCCTCCCTTCCACTCACCCAAAGATTTTGATGAAAGGGCGACCTCCATGGGGTTTAGCTATCATCACGATCAATAACTTACTAAGCCCTTCCCGGCACTGCCAGGACTAAGGAAGATTCCAGAAAAGAAGAAAAAGCACTGCTCATCTTCCAAGGAGCTCACAGGTAGGAAACAGTGCGCACCTGCGTGCCTGATCTCTGGGAACACGCAGGACGCTTTGGTAATGTGGCTCATAATTATGCGGAGGTCCCAAGAATGGGAGGTGAGGCAGGAAGGGTCACCAGACACTCGCCTGACAATGACTGTGTAAGGGAGGGGGACCAGGAAAAGCACAACAAAAGGCAGAATGGACTGAGCCAGAATAGATATTCAAGTAAAATTAACTCCCTGCATGATTCACTTCGGAATGATAGAAATCTATATTAACATCTATATTTCATATCTCCATAGTTCCAAAAATGCATTTCTGGAGGCTAAACATAACATATAAGGAATAAAAAGGTGCAATAAAAGTTTGAGAATCATGCAGAAAAAAAAAAGGAAGTCATGAATACTCTTTATCAAAAACTCAGGTTAAAATTCTCTATAGTTCTCAGACTCCTGGCAGCCAACGCAAAAAGGGAAACTCTGTATTATACAATTATGCAATAGATTATAAAATTCTTACTTGATAAAAAAGAATCATGACAATTTTTAAGAGTTAATCAGATCCAACTGAGCCAATTATTAAGAAATATTTTATGATGCACGTCTTAATACATAGGACAGTGAAAACAAGTCCTGGATCAAGTCGTCAGCAGGATTCTTTTCCAGAGCGTGTTGAGCTCTGTGTGTCTCTGCTGTTAACATTGTGAATATGGCAGGAGGGTTGCTGATGGGGGGGCGTTTGTCGGTATGACAGAGACCAAGCTGCTCCACGCAGAACCCCCTTCAAGGGCGGGCTCTGTGTCCAGCTGTGAAGATTGGGGTGAGCCCACAGCCTCCAGACATACCGCATTCTGTGAGCTCTTGCATGGCAGCCCCTGGCCGTGCTGGAGCAGTGCCATGGTACAAGGTCCTAGCATCTTATGCCTCGGGTGACATTTGCTCGAGCTCCCCATGAGGTGGGCACAGACTGCCAGGTCTTCACTGTGGTCCGACACTCCCTCCAACTAACCACCCCCTCCTTTTTCTTTGACATCTTTATCCTGCAATAATCTCTGCCTTCCTAACTCCAACTCAACGCCTGCTTCTCGGAGAACCCAACCTGCAAGAATGACTTGTTAGGAATAACATCCCCAACATCATTTATGGGGACTGGGTTGAAAGTGGTCCTTTCTGTGACCTTAACCTGGTTTTAGAGACTTGTCTCTCTATTTATAAACTGCAATAAACACCAGCAGTTTATTCCCGTCAGAGGAAGACTCCACTGTGTTAGAAACTCCCTAACGAGACTCAATAAAACTTCTGGGAACAAAAGGCGTGGGTTCTTTTCACCTTGTTCGTTCCTTTGACCGAGCATTTTCCTTTTAACTCCTTCCAGCTGCAGGTGACACATTTGGTAGCCTGTCCTATTTCCTAAGCTCCAAATCTTGATGCTTTTTTCCTGAACTTGGCAATTTATCATTTGGTTCACTCACGTTTACCTCCTTGACAGTAGCTGAGGCCGGACAAGGGTGACCACTTCTTTCAGCCTCTAGTTGTAATGCAACTGTTCTCCTGAAAATGCATGTTAGCCCACAAGCAAGGTGATTTCCATGAAGAAAAGGGTCCCTAGGGATGGCATGGGTTCCCACCTGCCCCCCAGCGACTGCTGTTAGATGCTACACACACACATACACACACACACATACACACACACACACACACACACACACACACACACACACACACACACAACCCTGAGGCAGAAAACCACCAGGATCTTGTTCTAGAACGTCTCCTGACAAGAGTAAGCTGGGACTCGGTTGGCCTTTTCACCCACACAACAAGGGCCTCATGGGAGCAGCAGCAAGAGCCCTGAATGAGAGGGATGCTCCTTAAGCTGACAGGCCACCAGGAGGGCCTTGCTTTTAATTTCCCGTGACAATGTAGTCATTACGAGCCTTCTCTAACTTGCTGGCCTGTGAGAACAAAGAATGCTCCCTGGAAGAATGTCAAGGAGCCAGATGGATACACCCTCTGTTTCCCTGCCTTTTCCTACTCCCCACCCCTCCCTGCCCCCAGCCATCCTAAGCAAAAAAAAAAAAAAAAAAATTGAGATGTGGATTCATTTCTTCATGCACAAATCCTGGGAATAAAGTGACTGAAATGAACTGATTTTGTTTTTCCCTTGAGAAGAAAATGGTAACTCCCTCGCTCGAACTAAAGAAAAACACAGGGTGGCCTTTCTGAGTTCTGTTTAACTTAAAGAAAACTCGTGCACACACACACACATACACACATCCTGTTTCTTATGCTTATCTCTTACTTCCTTTACAATAATTTGTCAACCAAAAAATCAGAGCCTTGTGTCCACTATATTACTAGAAATCCACTCCAACGATCATGTCTCGAGCCACGCGTTTTTCTCTGAATACCGACTGGCCTCTAACTGAGAAATTGTTGGTCTGTGCAACGTGAGCGAACGATCGCCCCCAGCCCCACGCGTTTATTGCCGGGGTGAGCCACAGGCGACAGCATCTGACCGCACTTGGCAGTCTGGCCCCCATTATTCTTGACAATGGGTGGACGGAGGGGAGAACTGTTGAACTGTTTACTACTTCAAGACATTTTAAAAGGTAATGAATGTACAAACAGCACGGAAAAAAGGGCCCTCTGTAAGGTGGCTTGGAGTCAGGATAGAAAATTCAAACAATATTAGCCTCAAAAAGTCAACATTAGATACCCTTCTACTAAGGACCTACAAACAAACAGAGTTACTCTGTACACACATTAACAAACGCAACTCCACACCGTCGCAGCTTTCGCCTTCTCAGAGCCTGGGGTTTATATGTGTATGTTTCCACAGGACTCAGAAGGTTCCAGAACCAAGGGGCTTTGTCTCCTGAGAATTTTTGGTGCTAGAACTCTCGCACCTGGCTGGCCCAGGGCAGATGAGGGACGAGGGCAGGGAGCAACTCAAGCTCAGGGCGGGGCTGGGAGGCATTTGCCCTAAGACCAGGCCACACTCGTGGGTGCAGACCGGGAGGCCCCGTCGGGTTTTCCATCCCCTGGCAGTTCATCGAGACAAAGTGCCACACAGCAAACGCCTCTCATGCCCACACCTGCATCCTACATAATTAAAAACCAAACGTTACTGTTTTATTTTTATTTTTTAATTTTTTTTTTTGAGACAGAGTCTCACTTTGTTGCCCAGGCTAGAGTGAGTGCCGTGGCATCAGCCTAGCTCACAGCAACCTCAAACTCCTGGACTCAAGCAATCCTCCTGCCTCAGCCTCCCGAGTAGCTGGGACTACAGGCATGCGCCACCATGCCCGGCTAATTTTTTCTATATATATATAAATATATATATATATATATATATATATATTAGTTGATCAATTAATTCCTTTCTATTTTTAGTAGAGACAGGGTCTCTCTCAGGCTAGTTTCGAACTCCTGACCTTGAGCAATCCGCCCGCCTCGGCCTCCCAGAGTGCTAGGATTACAGGCGTGAGCCACCCCACCCGGCCAAACGTTACTGTTTTAAAAAGCGAATCATGGATCGTGGAAAAGGAGCCCATCATCTTGCCCTGCTACTCACCCAGGCCAAGGAAAGTCAGTTGTTTGCTTTCCTTTCAAGCACTGAGTGGGGTGATTGAGAAAACAAATTCTAATAATTTTTACTTTTTCTACCTTGTGAGAGGTTTAGCCCTCTGCTATTTAAAGATTGCCCTGTTTCTCTGCAGCCAGGTGTGCACTTTATTATCGAGGAGGCTGATTGGTTATTCATGCATCTGCTAGAGACATGAGATAGAATGATTTCGGATACTGAGTTTTCTATTCCAATATCAGGTAATCTGGTACGTCTCATGTTTACTGGGCTTTCTAATTCCTTCCAAATAAAACCGGAGGAGGGCTACACATAAGAAAAATGACTAAAAAGATATGCTTGGAAAAAAATGAGCTATTTCATGAGCTTACCCACACATCTTATAAAATCCAAAACAGTGTTACCTGTGCAAAGAGTTTTCACATTTTTGAAAAACGAAGTCACTCTTTGCCATGACATATCAAGAGAAGTAAAACAAGACACAAAGAATAATCTTCAAAAATACATTCTCCAGGCCAGGCGCGGTGGCTCACGCCTGTAATCCTAGCACTCTGGGAGGCCGAGGCAGGCGGATTGCTCAAGGTCAGGAGTTCGAAACCACCCTGAGCAAGAGCGAGACCCCGTCTCTACTATAAAATAGAAACAAATTAATTGACCAACTAATATATACAGAAAAAATTACCCGGGCATGGTGGCGCATGCCTGTAGTCCCAGCTACTTGGGAGGCTGAGGCAGGAGGATTGCTTGAGCCCAGGAGTTTGAGGTTGCTGTGAGCTAGGCTGACGCCACGGCACTCACTCTAGCCTGGGC
This sequence comes from Microcebus murinus, assembly GCF_040939455.1. Taxonomy (NCBI): domain Eukaryota; kingdom Metazoa; phylum Chordata; class Mammalia; order Primates; family Cheirogaleidae; genus Microcebus; species Microcebus murinus. Next base: position 44,833,399 of record NC_134119.1, on the reverse strand, counting down.
AACAAAGCGAGACTCTGTCTCAAAAAAAAAATTAAAAAATACATTCTCCATATTAAATTGACCACAGGGTTTTTTTTTCCCCTCCAGCCCATTCCTTTAAATGCAATTATGCAAAGAGGGAAAATTTAATATTGCAATCAATAGAGTTCCACCTTTTTATAATGCTGGGTCTTAGCTGTCATTGATTTTTGGGGGACTAACTGCACAAACTTAGCTACGCACATAAGAATTTCACACCACAAAGAAGAGAGAATGACTTTTCCTTCTCACAGAGAACAATGAGAGCAGTAATTGTGAGCCCACGGAATGGAAGGCTCATTCCCAGCCTTTAGAAACACGCAAGGGGAGGGCAGGGTACGTCGTCAGATTGTTTTAACAGATTCAAAAACAGAGACAATTTGTAAAATCTGGAGAGAAAAAGGTAGTGTGTTAGTTTTTGCGATGACATCATGGCACGATCAAAACGTTGCTGGAAGGATGGTTTTCAAATGTTCTTTTTACCATGGCACACAACCCCAGAAAATTCCCTCTAGCTAAAGGCATGCCTTAAAAAAAAAAAAAAAAGAAAGAAAGAAAAATCCTCCTAATTGCGGTTGGCTTAACGCCTTTCCAGAGTAGGTCAATAGCATGCCCAGTGTAGGTGGCCTGCCCGCCGCTCCCCTCCCCGTGTCTGATAAAGCTAGCCTCTTCCCCAGATCAAGGTATTAAGGTTTGGGTTATTTGTATTGATTTTATGTGCCACTATGCTGCGCCAGCCATGCTCATATCTGTGGTTCACAAATTCCTCTTTAAAATGTCACCGCCGTTTCATTTCCTCTGCCATCAATACTGCAGCCGGAGGGCCGGCTGCTTGTTAACCTCGAGGGCTGTAGTCTTGTCAGATGCATGGGTAGGGGGGTGAGGGGGCGCTGCGTATTCCCAAAGTCTTTATAGACACCAACGACACACGGGTGGGGTGGGTGGCCCATCAGATTCTTCACTAAAAGAAAAAAAATAAATAAAAGAAGAAAGAAAACTTTCAAATATTTTTTCCATGATATGCAGAAGGATTTCCCCCCTTGCCCAGGAAACCCTTGGAACTGGATAGGCCCTCTAGTGGTTAACAAGGGAGTCAGAAATAATCCCAGGCTCATTAGATTCCTTTTGATATCATTTGAAAGCATAGCCACGCCCACAAACAGGTGTGTGCACAGGAATTTCTATACCTCAATACAGCTGTTACTGGCTATGCCCACACCCTCAATTCTACTAGAAATAAATCTTATAGAAACTGAATTTGCTGATAATTTGGGATCAATAAAGATTTTTTTTTTCTGGAAGCTCTAAAGCAAGTCCTTCTCGGGGAAATAGATAAATCAAACTGTCTAATAATTTTAAACAGATGCTTTTCCTTCTCAGAATAGAATAAAACTAGCCTGAACCGGACTCCAGACAGAAATCTACACACAGGCACAGCCATGACTGTATTTATCAGTTGACGGTGATCCTTTGACAAACATGCAGCAGAGTAAAAATAAAACACATGTTTTCCCTTATTTCTCTGTAAGCGCTTACTTAAGGTTTTATTATATTTGGCCATGGGACATTCAGTAAACTTACTGATGATATCAAAGAATGATTTTACAAACAGTAAAAGTTACACTATTGACACCTCCAAATTCTGGAGTATTTACATTGTGTTAGGTGCACACTTGCTCAGGGAGATTAACAAACATTACTAGAAAGGCTGTGGCCAAATCCACCCTGGTTGTTTATAAAACCTTTACAACTCATCAGCTTCCACTAACACACTGGCACTGTTCAATTACCATCAGTGTTAGAGAGCCTTAGCAAAACATCTAGTGCCCATGTAAATAGACAAATCTGAAAACTAGCTGGTCTGTTGGCTTACATACTGTAGGTAATGTTTTCTTTTGCTCAAATTTGTTCTGGAAACTAATCACGCTCTGATAAAGCCATCTGCAAATATGAGAAAGATTGACACCCACATGTCAAAGTTTACACAGCCTGACCAAGTGTACATATAGCACAGATGATGTAAGGTCTCTGCGTACAGAGCTTCTCCGGGGCCATGTTGGAATGGAGCTCTCTGGGTGAGAATGTAGGTACCGCTGTCCACACCAAAGCAAAACTTGCCAGTTCCCTTGTCAAGCTCAAACTCTTCCAAAAGGATGAGTGCTTTTCTCAACGTTCATCATGGAACTTTAACTCAGCATTATCAGTCTAGGACCATAGTTCCATTATCACTTAGCCAATTCCAAATACAATTGCTTTTCCACAAGTCACTAATGCCTTACCTTTATCCAGAAAACGATAGTAACTTATTGTTCACATGCTAGAAAGAATAGCACTAAGTGTTAAGTAATGATATGAAATGGTATTTGACTAGAAATTCACAGGTTATCAACTTTTTACTGTGCATTATCAAATTTGCAGGAAAAGACTGGATGTGGTGGCTCACATCTGTAGTCCCAGCATTTGGGGAAGCTGAGTGAGGTAAGAGGATCACTTGACCAGGAGTTTGAGACCAGCCTGGGCAATTTAGCAGGACCTTTTTTCTACAAAAAAATTTTTTTTTTTAAATTGGCTGGTCATGGTAGCATGCACCTGTAGTCCTATTTAGGAGGCTGAGGCAGGAGGATTGCTTAAGCCCAGGAGTTCGAGGATGCAGTGAGCTCTGATCTTACCACTGCACTCCAGGGGCAACAGAGCCAGACCCTGTCTCAAAAATATATAAATAAACAAGTAAATAAATAAAACTTGCAGGAAAGACTTTACATACAGACCAGAATACAAAGCAGATGAATTACCAAACATGATCAAGCACAATGAGGAATTCATCTCCATTTCACCTTGGCAATGAACTTTTCTCATTTGGAGATATCTGGCACAATGCTCTTTTTGCTGGTGGTTGTTTCCCAGAGATAAACCTAGTGGCTCTATGTTGTGGTCCTGATCTTCCTCTTTGGAACACAGAGCAAACCCAAATCCACAGCTATGTGGAAGGATTTGTGGTGAACAGCTGAATTTTGAATTGTTTGTTTGGAATTGAAATTTGGTGTGAACTTCTTTTTACACCTGATACCCCTTACTAAGAGCATGGAAATTATATGTTTGAAATTTTATTAGGGATCATCTTCAAATTCTCCTCTTTATCACTTCTAAAATATAGCCTTATAATTCTGTAAAGAATATGGCAACATTTTCCTCTCTCTAACCTTCCGACAATTCTCATGATTGGTGTTTTTTTTTTTGTTTTTTTTTTAATTAACCAAGGATAGCTCTGTGATTTCATTTGCCAGATCTTTCAGTTCCCATTTTAAAGTTGGAGAGTTTCTTAGTACTTTGCTAATTCTGGATGTTTGATTTTCTCTTTTAAATTTCCAGTTTTAAGATCATTCTTCTCGATAGATTATTAAATATATACCCAGTAATAAGTCTCTTCCTTGTTTTCTTGATCTAACTATAAAGACTTCTGGTGGTGCCTAGATTTTTGTTTTGAGAAAGTTTCACTAATACCTAGTCTTTTGGTTTCCTTGAATACTTTGATGTTGTCATAGTTCTGTGTTTGTCCCTGTCCATCCTTTGTCCATCCTTTAACGAGCACAATAGAAATTTCTTTGTTCAGCCACAATTGTTTAGATGCCTTTATCTTTACAAATCTATATATTCTAATATTTTCCAAGTTAAAGTCTTATAATTGACTACCCTTATGTCTTAGGAAATTGCAAATTTTCATGAATAGGACCTATACCTAATTAACTGCTCTTTGTTATTTCAAATACTTATTCTATTTACCAAAGATGGGTTTAACCAACTTGCCGAGAAGTTTTAAAGGACACATGCTTATATTATATTCATATTTCTTTAACTCTTACCAGCCATTTGAGCTGTCTTTGATCATAGAATATAACTTCTAGCATCTCATAACCTCCTTTGTAGTTTACTACATGCTTTGATATGAAATGTGTAATAATTTTACAATGTTTCTTGTCAAACAGAAACCTCTACTACCATAGCTCATAAAACTTAATTTCCAATTTCCTCCTCCCAAAGAATAAATGATCTTTGCCCCCAGGGGGATAATTGGATCATGGAGGCAGGGAACGGCTTAACAGTTACTAGGTAATATTGCCTTAGGGGAGGTGATCAAGGGCAGGATGAAGTCGTGCTTCTGAGGGGACTGGGCCCAAGGCAGGTGGCAAGAACGTACATTTTTTGAAGGCCTGTGCTGTGGCGGACACTGGTCTGGGACCTTATGTTACTACCTCTTAGCCCATCCATTCTTCTCTTGACTCTTCATTTAGTCGTGTGCCATTCATCCCTTTGCTTCATGGCTTTTAATGGCTTCCAATAGTTCCTAGCACAAAAGACCAAACTCCTTTGTGGCCCAGCATGGTTGGGTTCTTGCTAGTATCACCAGCCTCGGTTGTTTTCCTCCATTTCTTCATTTTTGCCGCCTCACTGCCATTGGCTTTCTTTCCATGGGCCGGAACTGTTTGGTTCACCTGTATATCCCCAAGCCTAGTCCAGTTTTGGCACAGAGTAGATGCTAAATACGTATTCCTGGGGTGAAGGAACAAACAAATGCGTTCATTTAATCCCTCCAACAATCCTAGGGTGAGGAAATAGAGGGTCAGATTGATTCAGTCGCATGCATGAGTCTCAGCTAGTAACAAGGAGAGGTTAACAATGTCTTAGCAAAACTATTCAGGTTTCTCTAAGATCCTGCGTAGGAAACCTGTCAAAACTCCTTAGTAGATGAAGAAGCACATGCTGATGAGCAGGCCGCCCAAGTGCAATAGAGAGGGAAGTGGGGAACATGCCCGCTAACTGCATCCCAAAGCAATTTCCTTTCCCCTCAGATGTGTTTACCGCCCATGGTGTTCTTGTAGAGGTTTTATTTATCTGTGGATTTTCTTTGAAGGAAGGCAGCCAGAGGAGGTTTTTCCAAAGCCAAGGTGCGAATTAGTAAGATGCACTGACATGGCACCTTTTATAACATTGAAAAATGATCATTAGACTCCCTCTCAAGGATGAGGGATTTGCATTTGGCTTGCATTGTGCAAACAGGGCTTTTGTTGATTTATCAACAGGACTTTGCTTGGGGTTTTGGATTGGATTCCAGAGGTTGGCACCTACGCTCTAAAAAATCTAAACAGAAGGAGAAAATAAATCACCAACTGGCACTTTAAAGGCAAAGATTTATACCAGATTTAATGAACTTCCTGTCTTGCTAAGCATGAGGAAAATGTCGTGTTTACCCCGATGCTCTCTGCTCCCGGCAGTGGGTGTGCCAAGTTGGAAGGGATGTAGAAGTGGGTCACACTCACTCAGCTGGAACTCAAAAAACTCAAAAGAGAGTGAGCACTTGGCAATGACTCTGGCCCTCACGGTGCAGCCCCACCCCTTGCTACTAACCCTACTCAGGGCCAATCTAAGGAGAAATGTGGGTCAAGTCATATTGTCTTATGTGGGTTCCCCTAGAAGCAGACCAAAATCAAGGATTTGAGTGCAGGTTGTTTATTTGGGGCATGATCTCAGGACGACTGGTCACGGGTGGGTGCAGTGAGACACGAAGGCAGTCAGTAAAGGGCATGTCATTGGGCCAGTTAGCACTGTAGGCAATGGGAGCTCGGCCTTGCTTGGAACCTCTAGAAGCCAGGGCTAACACGGTTCCTAGAGTTATCTCAACCGGGGGGCTAGAATTGATTTCAGTCTGTAGCACAGAGCAGAGTCTGACGACCAGACAACGTGCAAGGGTTGCAGGTACTGACAGCTGGGAATGAGCGGCACTCACCAAATTGGTAAGAGTCTATGTGGGTGGGGCAACAAGTGGTCTCTTACTCAGAACAAATCAAGCTACCTGCCATGCTCAAATCCCTATTTCTTCTGTGTCTTTTCTTGTCAACTTTTATGTGATTCATACACATTGCTTGGGAGGTATAAACATCTTGCCATACTTCCCATCATATACAACTTTCTTTGACTCAATTATCATATTAATTAAAAAATCATCTGCTCTCACCACTGGTATTACAAGCAAGCGGTTCTAAAATGACAGCTGTAGCTCTGCGTGATGACAGGAGTGTGCATTTTCCACCCATCTCCATATCAAGTGAGGAACATCTAGATTCAAGTCTCTATAAGCAATCTGTCCGCCATTAGGTTTTAGAGTCTGAGACAGACCTGATTTATTTCCAAGTGGGGAATAAATCCTTCCCTGAGACTGCATATATACTCAGGTGCTGGAGAAGAAATGAAGACCCAGAGCACATGGTTAAAAAGTCCAATTATGGCCTGTAAGTCTGGTGGCATCACGGGGCCATAGTTGCCATTGAGGAAACCCAGTGCCTGTGAGCACTGTGCAGTCCCTGGATGCATGCTTGGCTCCACGGGGTAACCTCACCCTCCTTTTCATTCCCCGGTAGCCAAATCTTATGAGCCTTGGGCTCATTCAGTCCCCACTTTTGCCCTTTAGGCTGACTTCAAAGTCAGGTTCACTGCATTATCTTGATGCCAAAGACTTTTTATTTTTTAAACTAGTGTCAACTTCACTCAAACTACCAAGGAGAAAAAACTTTGCATTTTCCTCCTTGAAAGAACATTGAGCTACAAATTAAGGTGCTTCGGTTCCAGTCTCAGGAACGCCACTTGCTAGTTTTGTTTGCTCTTATCCTAAGTTCTCTCATCTTTGAAGTAGGACTTAGATGAGATGCTCAAACATTAAATTATTCTGGATAATTTGTTATTAATATGCTTATTCCTATTAACTTGCCTCTTCTAACACTGTCTTTATTATTGTGACTAGAAAGTGGCTTTGACGATGTTGGGGTGTTTCTACCCACCTATTTCCCTTCTTTGGAAGACATCGTCTTGCTTTGTCTAGTCTTGCTTTGTCTCAGGAGATAGATTCAGTCATGAGTATCAGTGAACTCGCAGTAACACCTTTATAAGAAATTTATGTCTCTCTATTGATAAATCAATCAATTAATGAGTCATTCTTACATTTTAGAAGACAAAATGTGTAATAATCAGAACCTTCTCTTTGAGTCAGCAGTGCTTAGCAAAGACATGGCTATTCATGTACTTAGATCTCATTTATGCTGCGAAAGTGTGCTTTACCGGATGTGTCAGGTATTAGAGAAAAAAATATGTACCGGTCATAGGAAACCCTTGGTTAAAACAAGCAAGGCAAGTTTTGGAAATGCTATGAGCTGTAATTACAATTATCAGAGAGTTAAAGGAACAGCAGCCTATTTAAAGAGCTGGGGAGAACTACAGAAAAGCAATGAGCAACCCGTGTCATTCTGGTATATCTGGTCTTGGAAAAAAATATGGAGAAACACTGCTCTATAAATCATCTCACGCCCAAGGGGTGGAGAAAGCAGAAATGCAAGTTCAAGAAATGATACAAGACCTTTTAAACTTCTCCTCCAGCCATAAAGAAAGCCAGACCAGCAGTGTTTCAGCATCTGGTTGACCCTCTCTCTGGAACTATATGAAAGAATTCACTCCAGGTTACATAGTATGTCACTAAGAATTGTGACATCCAATTTTTAATGTAGACAGAATATAAATTAGAGTGAACAAAAAGACAATCATATAATGAATCTTCCTATATGTACAAAGAGGGAAAGAATATTCATGGGTGTAGATAGTAAAACTACAATCCCCCTAGCTGGGAGGGGAAAGAGAGGAAGGACATTACAAGGCAGTTTACAGGGCAGGTTAACTAGGGCTCGAGGTTTCCAAGTCCATCTGTGCTATTGCACAAGTCACAACCCGTAATGATCAGAACGCTGAGACTTTCGTCTCTGGTTGGTATGTCCTTATCTTGCTGTTGAAACACCCAAAAGTTGAAAAACAACAGTCAATATTTAGACACATTGTGAAATCACTTCAGTTCTTCTTGATTGAAAGTTTATTTGGATTGGTTGAATTAATAATTTCTAAAGTTGGTACTCAACACTGTGTAAGCACACTTTTTGAAATATTTCTAAGCAACCTGTAACGGACAATTAGTTGAGGGAAATGACGGTTAACTTAATTTTCATTCATCCACTTGTTAGAGTGAAAGAAAATTAAGTAGTTCCCCAGACAGAAGTTTTGGATAAGAGTTATAAAAAAACAAAACACATCAGTCCATTAAAAACATACGTAACCTAAACATTTGTACCCCCATAATATGCTAAAATAAATTTTAAAAAACCCATAAAATCATTCTTTTTGTAATCTTTAATCAGTACTGAAAATTAGAAACCAATCCTCGAAGTAAATATGCACGTGTATTCAAAATAATAATATTTGTTGAATACCTGTGTGCTTGCATATCCACAATGAACATTATTTGTAATGTTGGTGTGTTAATATTATTAATATTAACAAATGACTGGGCTTAGTCATAGCTGACTATGAGACTCACCTATGTGCCTTCAAGCCAGCATCGAGGGTGGACTTTCTGTAAAGGAAGCCTCCTTTACCGTCTAATCCAGCAGCCCCTAACCCTATACAGGTCATCCTACACACCCCCAAACAGTTCTTGGCAGGTGTGTCCTTATTTTTATAAACACTATTTATCTGAAAAAAGAAATAGAGCAATTGTTCTGTTACTCATTCTCCCATCCTCCATCATAGCATCAATAAATCAATTTTTTTAGTGTTTCTCAAATAGCAAGTGGGAATATTGTAGCAAGTTAATAAGGTTTATTATCAGGAAATCATCCAGTAGTTCCAATGTTGTTATTGTTGTGACCACTGTTCTTGTTTTAATTTGTTCATTCAACTCACCTTATGTGGGACTAGCTCTGGAACAACACTCAAGACAACAGAAGGGTCTAGGCCCAGTCCCTGAGGACCTTACAGCTTTGACAAGACAAAGGCATTTTTCCTCCATATTCCTTAATTTTTTATTTGTTGGATGATACTTTCTCACACCTTTACTCAGGTTGAAAATCTGGGTGCCCTTGTGGACAGGTACCCACTCCTGTCCCCATCCTCACCATCCTGTCAACACTGCCCTGGAGGGTTCCCTAGGTCCTGTCTCTGGAGCTGTCCTCTCTTTTCTGTTGCCTCTGCCTGGGTTCTGAGTCTCGATGTTTCTCGCTTGTACTGTTGTGAGAACCCCTACACTCACACCCACACGCACGCTCGGATCACCTTCCACTCTATCCTCCCAAAATGCCAATAGTGACTGTCTTCTTCTCTTGCCCATGGCCTCAGTGGCCCCTATCAGTGGGCAGTCAGGTCCAGACCACTCCTAGGAGCTCTGCCTCTCCCCCAGTGCTGCCCCTTTTCCTCATCTTAGTCAATGTGCTGCCGTCCACCCAGGGTCCGGGACAAAACCCTGGGAGCTGCCTTTCATCGTTCCTTTTCCTTCAGTCTACTCATCCAGTCCATGGTCAAGACCTGGGAGTCTACCTCCAAAATGCAGCATGAGCCTGTTTGCTCCTCTTTGGCTCCTAGCTGGTCCGCCTGCTTCTACTGCTCCACCCACAGCCCCCCGCCCCCATGCAGTCCCAAAATAAACTTAAAAAAATGAAACCTCATCATGTCTCTCTTCTGTTTCAAAGTTCTTGGGCATCGTCACTGCTTTTTATGTTAAATTCCACCTTCTTAAACCCTTACCTGATCTTGTCTCATCCTACTTTTCGAAATTCACTTGTACTCTTCTCTTGGCAAAAGGATGTACTATGCAAATTCTGACGTGATGTAATACGAAGTACACTGGGCCACTCACAGCACTCTGGAAACATTGGCTTCTTAGCCTCCAAAATGGCAGACTCAGTCCTTGGAATTGGACCAGCTCTTCCCTCTGGAAAGCTCTTCCCACTCCACTTGCCCCCACCCCACCCCCACATCCCAATACTCATGTGGTTAACAATGTCTCAGCCATGATCTTGCGTCCCTGGGAGGCCTTCCCTTTACAGCTCCTGTGACCTACACCTCATCTATTAATAGATGCTGTTCATTTATTTGTGGATATGTCATTACCTAAAATTAAACTGTTCACGTATTTGTTTATTTATTTATTGACTATTGCCTGCTCAATAATACAAGTTTCTCAAGGATAGGAAATCTACTTCATTCTCAACTATGCCTAAACTTAGGCCTGGTATATAGACTTGGAACACAAAAATATTTGTTGAATAAATGAATGAATAATAATTGTTATCAAATTATCAAAATTTACAAATATGGTAGGGTCAAAATAGTATCCTAATATTTTGATTTGCTCCCCGATTATTGCTGAAACTGAGCCCTTTTTATAGTTTCGCTGACAATTATTTTTCCTTTGTTTATGAATATCCAATTGGAATCCTTTTCTTACTTTTCTATTAGTTGTTTTACTTTCTCTAATTAATTTGCAATTATTTCTGTCCTAGACAATTGGTTTGTTCCATATTTTGAAAATATTTTCTTTCAATATATCATTGATTTTAACTTTATTTAGGGAAGTATGTGCCTTTAGAAAGTTTTAAATGTTAATGTGATAAATTTATACATTTTTTAAAAAAAACTACATAAAACACAAAAGCAACAAAGGCCTCATATTCCTCAAAACATAAACTCTCACTTGAACACACTGGTCAAATTAGGATCCATAAAAGTGTCACAGGTGGATATTAGGTAAATTCTGACATTATGTAATATGGAATTCACAGTACAATGTATAAGTATTCTTGCAAAAAATAAAAAAGTAAATAAAAGAACATATATTTAATGAGGTCTTTGCATCCAGTCTCCAGTATTTGGGACATATCAGGGATTGAAGAACAAGTAAAATGACACCACAAGGGCACAGCCAGGTAAATCCAGAGTGTGACATTCTACAGACACAGTGACTTCACCAAGACAACAGTGCAGGAGAAAAGTGGGAGGGACAGGAGAAGGGATGATTTCAGATGAAAAAACACTTAAAAGATGTAACAAATATGAACATGTATTAGACTCTTAAAAATTCTGATTCAAACAAACAACCTATAAAATGACACATTTGGACAATTAGGGAAACTTGAAAATGGTCAGATACTAGGTGATATCCAAGAAATATGTATATATTTTTATTTTACTTAGTCATATGGCATTGTGATTATATCAAAAGAAGACCCTCTTTTTTAGATGCATATTAAGTATTTAGGAATCCAAATACCTAGGATTCTATTGAAATATTTGGTGTTGAATTCCAAGAAAAAAATGTGTTAATATCTGCTACCTATATCTTTGGAATTATAATTTCTTTTTATTCCTCACAGTTTTTGTTTTATATTATTTGAACCTAAAAAGTTTCATTAATAATACATCTTCTTGTTATACTGTTCCTTTTATCAATATAAAATATTATTTACTCTTTTGAAGCTTTTTGTCTGAACTCTATTTATGTGTCTGGCATTAGATATAACTGCTTTTTTGTCAGTATGTGTTTTGCACATTTTTTGTATTTATTTATAACATTTCTCTTTGTCATGTGCGTATATTTGTGCATGTGCACACGTTTGTGGGTATCTTCAATAGGACATAGTCAGATTTTTTCTTTTTTCTTTTTTAAATCCAATCTAAGCATCTCTTGACTTTTAATAGTTGAATTTCATCCCTTCATATTGGTTATGATGACTGATTTATTTGGGTATATTTGTGTCATCTCATTTTTAAATTTCCTTTTTACAGTCCTTACTTCCTGTGGACATGTAGGCCTTTATTGGATTTATCAGGTTTGCTATGTTTTGTATTTTTTGCAGTGTTTGGAAATTATACATTTTGTTTCTATTCTTTAGTGATTATGTACTTTTACTATGTTTAAATGTACTAGAATTTTATTTTTGTCAATGTCTACAATTATTTCCCCTCCCAAATTAGACCTCAGCAGAACTGTATTCTCCTCCCTTCTCCTTCGTGTGCATGCCCAGGACCTGCTGAGGTCCTGGTAGCTACCAGCCACAGGTGGCTACAGAACACCTGAAACATGCCTAGCCTCAGTGGAGAGGTGCCCTAAGGTAAAATTGTCACCATATTGCAAAGACTCAAGACCAAAAAAGAATGTAAGATAGCTAATTGATATTTTTAATATTGATTACATATTGAAATGATATCTTAGATATATTCTTTTAAATAAAATATATTTTTAAATGATTTTACCTTTTTATTCCTTTTTAAAAAGCATCTATCGAAAATTTAAAATCATAGAGGTGGCCATGTTATATTTCAATTGGTCAGAGCTACTCTAGCCTTTTAGTTCTGGGTTGTTATTAGTTCTTTTCAAAACAGTAAACAGATTTTTCTCCTTACCACTTCTTGTATTCCATTTTGTTTCCCCCTTTTTCTGATTGTTTGGTTCCCTGTCCAGCCTCTGAATTACGGTGTCAAGTCTGTTGAGAATTCTGGAACACTCTGCAGCCACTGCCTTGTCGTCAATGTCTTGCTCTGCCTGAGGCAGTCTGCTTTTCTTTCTAGAAGATTTTAGGAATTACTTTTCACTCTTAGGGTCCTCCAGTTTCACTCAAAGTGTAGCTGTTCCTCCGTTTTCATTCCCATTTTAATCTCATGAAACTCTGAAACGTCATGTCTTTTTTTTTCTTTCTTTTTAAGTTCGGGTAAAACACCTTGTGTCTATTTGTGTCTTTCACGAGGTCTATTCACCTTTCCTTTTCTTTGTGTCTCCTCCGTAAAGGAATTTGCATCTTTCAGATCCATTTTCCACATTTAAACTTTCTTTTATACCTTCTATTTGTTTATCTTTCTCCCCTCATTCTTGCTTCTAGCTCACTCCCTTGTGCTTTTGTTGTATTAATATATCCTCTTCTATTCAGCCCATCCACTCTGTAGAATATCTGGATTCTCATCTCAAAGGTCTCTATTTGGTTTTTTCCCATAATATCCCACGCTGGTGTCATAGAAAGTGATTTCTTCACTTGTGCTGTTGAGGATTTCAATTTTACTCTTTTAGTTTTAGATTCTGTCTGCAGAGGTTGGGTCTCTTGTGAGAAATGAAACCCAAAGCCACTACCAGACTCTCAAAATGGATAAACTGCAAATCCTGTTCCACACACAGAAACTCAAAGCATTCACGGAGGAGGGGAGAATGAGTATGGCAGGACAATTGCTTTATTTATTTCCATAAACAGTGGTTATAAAGTAAGACACATATGCTCAAGATAAGACACGGGCAAATTACTTTTACCTGTAACATCACTGGGACCTGTGTGTTCTCAAGGTCAGACCACTTACTCTTTGCAACTCACCTAGTCTACAAATTCTGACCAGTCTTTGCTTAGACCACCCCATGATTAATGCTAGCCCCAAGTCCTTAAAAGTGTCTTCCCTTTACTCCACCTTTTTAGACAACTGATATTGTTTGAAGTGGTGCCCAAATGTTGTAGGCTCAACACATTTTCCTAGAAGTTTTTTACAGGGGGGTTTACATTTATTCTTTTGTTTACCTGTAAGTGTGAGACAAGTCTTGGTTGTATGTTTTTCTGATATTTGAAACTCCCTATTAAGACTTTTTAAAATAAGCCCTCGTGCCCCATCTGCTTCCAGTGCTGGTATGGGGTAGGTGGGACGGGACATGCTGCCGGCCAGATTGTGAGCCAGTGCTCGGGGCTTGGACTGCTCCAGTGTGTTGTGTCACTGGCAGGTCCCCATGCCTTGCCTGTGTCCTGAGCTGGGCTCTCCCTCGCTGCTTCCACCTCTGAGGGGCCACTTTTGCTAGTGGTTGTTTAGCACAAGCCAGGCCAAGAGGGGAGGGCTGGGGCTGCTATTATTTGGTTTCCCAAACTACTTCCCCTGAGCAGCTCTAGGACTTTCTATATCTCCCAAAGCAGCTCTTTCTACTCTCCTAAAGTAGAGCTTGATCTCTGTCTTGCAAAAGACCCCCTCTGCTTTTGCTTTGGATTGCATTTCCCTCATGTATCTAATTTTATCTTTACTAGGTTGCTTCAAAATTTCAGCTTCATTGAGGTTTCACTTCTTATTTTCCAACACTATTATAGATTTTCAAAAAATCTTGGATGCTAGAGCATGTTTGTTGGCCACCTTGATAGAACTGCACTGCACTGCTCTTTGTGCATGTTATTCTTTCGGCCTGAAAGGACATCTCCTCCTTCTCCACATGACCAACTCCTCTTCATCCTTCAAAACTCAGCACAAAAGAGACTCTTCAAGAAAACCCTTCTCAGTCTCTCTAGGCAGATTCAACCTCTTGTCGCTGTGCTACCTCGATATAACATATATATTTCTTTATTGTTATTTTTATTTCTACATTTTTTTGTTCACTCCCATGCTATTATAACACATTCATTTGCACATATATCCAATTTTTCCCTACTAGATTGTGTATTTCTTGAGTAGAGTAAAACTATACCAACCTAGTCATTTTTGTTTTCTTTATGTTGGTGCGTTATATAGCTCAGAAGAGGATATTTAATAAGTACTTTCATTATACCCCATAAGTATGTATGCTTATTATGTTTCAGTCATAAATTTTAAAACAACCTGGAATGTTTGACACTTTCTAGTCCTGCTACCCACTGTGGCAAGGAGAGCAGCAGGCGTTTGCCTGGTGGCATGAATGGTTTGATCCCGGAGCCTGCTTAGTAGTCTGATGTCACTTTATGTTGAGTGTACAAGCCAATCCTATATCTTCTCTCTACTATTTCGTTCCCTTCATATTATTTGAAATAAAGGGCAGGAATACTTCGTTCCCTTTTAAGAAAAGAAAGTATATTGTTTTCCTTATATAATAGCTTCCTTTTAAAGGTAAGAATATCTGCTGAAAATGGAAATAACATGTTCTACCACCACCACCACTACCACACCACCTCCCCCCTCTCTCTTCGTCTTTCCTCTCTGCTTCCCTCCAAATTATGGGAATATTAAGAAACAGGAAGGCATGCAAAGAGAAAGCACTGTGAGTAGTATCCTGATTTCTCCTTATCTGCGATATATATGTAAGCCAAACCGAGTTGATAAACACAGACAGTCCACCTGACTTCTAAAAACAAACAAATAAATATACAGGCAGACGTTGATTTCCCTGTGGAAATTTTACAGGGGAGTTAAGTTATGGAGTGTACACAACCTGAAATTGTCATGCAAACTGGATTGGCAGGGATTTCAGTATCTATGCGTAGGTTGAGTAAACCAATTCACATAAGGAGACCCTGGGACCAGATATTTGAATGAAAGCAGCTGAAAAGTTAGAGTTGAGATATTCTCCCTTTACTGTATCTGTAGGCACCTGCTATTTCTGGTTGTGTTTGTTTTTAACCAGAGAAATATACAAGCCACTGTGAAAATGGTTGCTCATGGTGTCTGGATCTGATTGAAGAGAGGATGTTACATACAACTTAGGGCTGTCCTGAGATGAGAGGTCAAGGCAAGTAGTTCACTTGGGACATGGCTCCAGGAAGCACTGGCAGGTGTGTGGGAAAGCGGATCAATGGCCAGTACAGGGAGTGTCATCACGCAGATTCCCACTGCAGGCCTTGTGAGCTTCATTCCATCAGGGACCTCTGGGGACAGCATGGAACACGGGCCTCTGACTTACCCTACTAGAGGAGAGAGAGAGTGGGGACATTTATCCACCAACTCTTGTAAGTCACTGGCTGAGGGCTGCTTCAGGTGGGAGCTAAATCCTGAGAACTCTGGTCTGCTTTGCCAGATGGGCAGACTGGGCTCCAGGGCCCTGGAGAAGACCAGGAAGCAAAGGGATGTAGGAGCTGTCTGTGAACTCAGGCCAGCATAAAAAAGCAAGATTGTGGGAATGGCAGTAAAAATATACATATTTTTCCATTCAGACTAATTTTTATCATTTTGCCAAACTGAGGAAAAAATAACCTCTAAATAATCCATTGTGTGTGGATCAGTCATCTGGAAATCTTTGTGCCCAACCTCTGAGAAACAGAGTCACCTATTTCAGCTGTTCACCTTAAAGCATCCATCCCCTCATTCAATAAACTTCGTGACTACTGAGAAAGTCCTCATGTTAAAGTAAACTTCTCCAGGCAGAGAGAAAGACAAGGATGTTTGATCTGTGGGGAATCGTGAGTAACCGAGAAAGGTTTGGAAGGAAAGTAGCAGGAATTACACGGGACACGGGAAGTCAGAGGCCCCGGCCTTTGTCCCTAGCCTGCTTCTGTCTGACACCCTGTCGGTAAGTGGCTCCCCTCCCTGGGACTCAGCCTTCTCACCCATCCAGTGAAGGGGCTGTGCCGGGTATTTTGCACTCTCTTAGTTCTCTTCCAGTTTTGACCTCCTGTAAATTCTATACTCAAGACAATGGCATTGAGGAAGAGGAGGTTACTTAGGTTAGATTAAGGCAGAGTAGAGAAGGGCTTATTGATTATTGATCTGTATCAATCATAGTAGCCAAGAGTGGCCTCTGAGTAACCTTCCTTATTTTCAAAGCTCTCCCTCGCTGCTGCTGTTGGAGTTGTTATCAATTGTCCTTCCATATTTAAATATTTAATATATTCCATATGTAAAATATGGAATATATTCCATATTTAAAATATTTAATTCTTCCATAAATAAAATATTTAATTCTTCCATATTTAAAATATTTAATGCTCCATGCACGTTTGCCTCGCCTGCCTGCCAGTGCGCTGTATCCTCGGTCTAACAGATAGTGAGTGATCAGTAAATGCTTGCTAGTTTTCTTTTTTTTTTTTTCTTCATTTTAAATTTTAGAGACATAAAAGTGTTTTATGTCTCTTTATCTTTAATCCCTACTTCCAACTGTGTCCTCTCTTACTGCCCATCCTGTTTTCTTAATAACAGTTTGGGTAGAGTCTACAACTTTCTGGTCGCTTTTTAATTTTAATTTTTAATTGTGGTAAAATATATAAAACATAAAATTTATCATCTTAAAGAATGTGTCAGAATTTCTATCCTTATTAAGGCTGAATAATATTCCATTGTAAGTATATACCACAGTTTTGGGTGTTTTTTTAATTCATTCATCCATTGATGGACATTTGGATTGAGAATGCTTGTGCTTTCAATGAATGAAAACAATGAATGAAAATCGAATCTTGCCCATTAATGGCTGGCTTTGAAACCACATATTAGGATATGTCAAACAAGGATTGTTCTATATATAAAACCCTTTTTTATAAACTTTTGTAGCTTTGAAAATTTGGGAGGCAGTTTCCCCTCTCAAAGGAAAAGTTAAATAAGAAACTAGCTGGACATGGTGGCACATGCCTATAGTCCCAGCTACTTGGGAGGCTGAGGCAGCAGGATTGCTTGAGCTCAGGAGTGTGAGGTTGCTATGAGCTAGGCTGATGCCATTGCACTCACTCTAGCTTGGGCAACAAAGCGAGACTCTGCCTCAAAAAAAAAAAAAAATAAAATAAATTAAAAAAAAAAAAAAGAAGAATTGAGGTGATTAGAGGCTGGGAATGGTATATGAAGGGAAGATAGAGAGAGGTTGGTTAATGGATATAAAATTACAGGTAGAGAGGAGGAATAAGTTCTAGTGCTCGGTAGCACTGTAGGGTGAAAATGGTTAGCAATCATTTATTGTATATTTCAAAAAGCTAGGAGAGAGAATGTTCATGACACAAAGACAATAAATGTTGGAGGTGATGGATACGCTAATTACCCTGATTTGGTCATTACATATTGTATACATGTACCGAAATATTCCCTCCGTATCGCATAAATATGTAAAGTTAATACATGGCAACTAAAAATAAAAGGAAAAGAAAAAAAGAGAAAAGAATACAACTGTATTATAATTTGACAGTGATGCTCTGAGTGGTACTGAGGGGTTGCCGCATGCCAGCCATCGTGTGCTTGCTGAAACTGTGGCCCAGACAAAGGCATCCCATCTAAGAGGGAACACTTCCAACCACTAACATCTTTTCATTTTGTTTTTTCCCTTATTTTCATCCTAATATCATTCACTCCCAGAACAGGTGAATTATATATTTGCTATGGCAATTTTCTAGCAAATAAAATAGCCATAAAATTTTCTAGCCATAAAATATGGTCTTGAAGTCAGTTTATTATGACAATCTGACAATGGAAGTAAAGTAACATTACTTTTTAACTTAATGGATTAGTACGATGATCTTGTGAATCTAACAATATCTAAAATAACCTGTGAGTAATGAACTCACGGATGAGGACTTTTAAATGTAAAAATTTTTTTTAAAACCTTATCAGTAATGACATAGTTCTAATATTTAATATTCTTACTGACATTCATATCACTACTGTTTTCTAACATACCAGAATGAAATTGCTGGGTCTCTAGTTTAAATCGACAACTACCTTCATTACAACATGAATCATTATATAATAACCATTATCTATTTATCATGAATATCCAACAAAGTATTATTTAAATGTATTATACACATTTTATATGTTGTTAAGAAAAATCCATCCAGTAGAAAAATAATCGATCCTAAAATTTAGTGAAATGTAAATGTAGGAATTATTTCAAAATGTTAAAAATTCTAAGATAAAATGTTAGGCTAGTATAAAATTTATCCCAAGATATGGGGAAAAAAATTTAAAAATCATGAGCCCCAAAAAGAAAATGAAAACTATTGGAGAAGAAAAAAGAATGAAAGAAATCATTGTTAAATCAAGTTTTGAAGAAAATGAACAGAAGGCCAGCAAGAAATAGGCCTCAGACCTCCTGTCTCAGCCGGGTCTGGCCTGGGCCCTTTACTTACAGACAAGGTATGCGTTTGACTTCTATTCCCCTGCCAGTCAAGCTGATGGACTTCTAGAAAAATTGGAAGAGAAAGACCCAAAGGATGCACTGAGCCAAATGTACTTTATGTCAAACCAGGTAGTGGCCGACTGATCCAAATACCCAACAAAGGGCCACTCAATTCCTGTTGGAAATATTCAGCCTCGGGGAGACTTGTTGGCTTTCCAAAAGACAGAACAGAGAGGATACTGTCAGAAATTCATTACATGTGACTTGTTCCAAGAGGTAGGGGAAAATAATCACTATAACTTGGGTTCTTTATCATCCTTAAAATTCAATATTTATTTTGTCCATTTTGTAAATAATGAGAGGAAAAATAACTTTGAATACGAATATGGGCAAAGACTGGCACAAACTAGGAGCAGCTCTGGAGCTGAAGGGCCCTTTAGGGACATCCTGAGTTGGCAGAGATGGCCAGGCTTGTGGTCACCCACAGCTACCGGTCATTGGATGTGGGCAGCCCGTGACCTGAGGCCGGGGGCTCCGGGCAGCTGGCGCTTCTCTGAAGGACCCTCCCAGCAGCCAGAGGGACATGTCCTACACTGCAGGGGGCAGGAGGGGCGTGTCACAGCATCCGCCATGCGCTGCCACTGCACCACAGAACAGGGGCCAGAGCAGGAGCTAACATACGGGATGTTTGTGAAAAGAGGCTGGATTTTCATTAGAGGCGGCAGAGACTAGAGAGGAAGATACATGAAGCCAGGGAGGGTAGCTGGCAATCCCTGAAAGTCTCTGTTTTTATATGGCTACTCAAGTCTTTAATCAGAAATGGCGATTATAATTCGAATTTTCATTTAGTAACAGAGTTTTATCTCCTTTTTAGGGCAATTTAGTTAGGATTGGGTTATTTGATTTTAAATACATGAATGGTGGCAATCTTATATACATTTACATAATTTGTATATAAATTAATATATATTTCTATTGTGGGACATGAAAGTAAATTGATGTTCCATTAGAACGTGGGTAGAGGGGGAAATGTTGTATATATATCCCTGCAAACTTGTCCTTGCTTCTTAACAGTAATTCCAGACTTTTCCTGGTGAACCTATTATATAGATCTTAGGACTTTCGGATGGCAATTTTTTGCCATTTTAATTTTATTTCACTAGCTTCAGATAGGTTGCATGGGGCATGGACAGACAGATCTCGAGGGCCACGAAGACTACAGGGTGTCCAGAGACATGCCTCGGTTTGGAGGTTGCCAAATGCGTGAAACCAATTTGCTTCCACTTAACTCTTACTGGCCTCCTGAAAAGTTTGATGTGGTGAAGGTCAACTGCCAAGTTATACTGAAAACAAGTCTCAGAGCAAACTCTCTCATGCAGACATTCATTATCGTTTTCTTTTCCTGTAATTATTGAATAGCCACAAGACAATTCCTGCTTCCTCCACTGTGGCCTTTCTCTGGGGTCCCAGCTCACTGCCTTTTTAGGTGTTTCTTCCTCTGTGCTACAGGAGACAGCCCTCAAGGCAGGCGTGGCCTTGTTCCTGGAGGCTTCAGTTATCCTAGAGTCCACCCGGGCACCCAGATATCCTCCTGTCAATGCCTGGCACCAGCTGAATTTGGGTGCCACTCCTAAAAACATGGAAGTGCGCTTTGCTAGACTTGCAGACTCTCCATGGAGGTGGAGCACCCCTAGACTTTCATGCATTTTGAGTACCACCAATGTCACCTGCAGAATCCCACTTCCAACTCGGTGTGCTATTCAGCAAAGCCTCTGGCGAGTCTAGGTGCAGACAGCAGGGGTGCTCTCAGCAGCCTCCTCTGGCCTGCCATGGTGGCTAGATCCCTGCTCATCACCCCTGGAGTGTGAATTTCAGGTCAGGGCAATGGGTGCACTGGGATGAACTAAACTCTCCACATGCAATCATGCTGTCCAGATTGAAGTACAATCAATTCTTGTTATGATCTATAAGGTTGCTGTGAATTGCTATAAGGTTGCTGTGAATTTCCCCTAGGAGCAATTGCATTGCTCCTAGGGGAAATTCAGAGTTAGGTTCCTGCGAGCCTCTGGTCATAACATTTCCTTACTGATCAATACATAGCCTTGTTTTGTGAGTTTTTCTACTGAACCTAAATGAGAAGGCACCTCATTTCCTATATACAGTTGACTCATTGACAGTGAAGTGGCAAACAGCACAACTCATGTCTGTATGAGCTTATCTAACGCATGTATTTTCTCCGTATGGCACATCCTGGCCTTCTTGGGCTGAAGAACACTAGGCAGCGCTTCAGTACTGTGTTTGATGGCTATTTCCAACAGCAAAATAATCAACAAAATAAGCACAAAATTGTCAAAACATGGCACTAAATGGACTACAAAAAGGATAATCTTTTACAGCCAAGAGCTGGAGCAAGAAGAAAGTGTGGGGCCTTGTTCTACCTCGGCTGGGAACGGGTGCATTGGGAGATAAGTTTTCCACCACACTGTGTGTCTGCAAATGGCCAAGAAAGAGCTGTGAATACTGACTTGGGGGTTACAAATAAATTTTGGAGATCAAGCCAATGCATAAATATGGAATCTGTGAATAGTGAGGATGGCTTTTGTTAAAGTAACTACAGACATCAGAGCAGTAGAGAAGGGGGCTTCAACACAGGTGTCAGAAGAAATAGTAGCAGGTCTGATAGCTAACTCTCCTGAGTAATACAAAAGATTCTATTAAGAACCTGGCTTATATGACTTCATTGCACATTCAATTTGAAGTATGATTGCTAGGTGATTGTGGTGATTACTGAGCATTTGCTGAGATAACCAATAATTTTTGAAACTATTTTTTTTGTTAAAAATGTCTATCCATTATGAAATAAAGATTTGAAGAACTTAGGCCAACAAAATGTAGATAGTAAATATCTTCCCTGATCACAACCCCAGGAAAACCAGCCCTGTGGGCTCTTTATTTTACATAACAATTATTTTATAAACATGGGATATTTCTCTCTATATGTTTCTTTATTCACTTAAGCCATCTTGGACAATTTTCCATTTTAAGCTATGTAGATGGATCTTATTGATTTTAGCAGATATCTAGTATATAATGTATATTTCAACAATCCTCTTTGGAAGGTCACTTCTGGGGTTTCAAACTCCCTTCTTTCCTATAAGGCCTCAATGACTGTCTTTCAACAGGTCTTTGCAAAATTGTATGTTTGTTAGCAGAACAAACACACAGAAGTAGAACTACTAGGTAAAAAGGACACACCCATTTAAATCTTAATAGCTAATGTCTCAAAAAGGTTTTACCCACATATATCATACATCTAACTAGGCTTAAGGCTGCCTAAAAAGCAATTGCTTTAAGGCCAGGTGCAATGGCTCACACCTGTAATCCTAGTATTTTGGGAGGCTGAAGCAGGAGGATCGCTTGAGCTCAGGAGTTTGAGACCAGTCTGAGAAACATAGTGAGACGCTGTCTCTACAAAAAATAGACACAAAATTAGCCGAGCATGGTGGCCCACACCTGTAGTCCCAGCTACTCAGGAGGCTAAGGCAGAGGATGGCTTTAGCCCAGGAGGTTGAGGTTGCAGTGAGCTACAGTGATGCCACTGCACTCTAGCCTGGACAACAGAGAAAGACCCTGTCTCAAAAAAAAAAAAAAAAAAAAAAGGGAAAAAAATAAGGAAAAAGAAAACAAGGAAAATGAAAAAAGAAGAATTCCTTTAGAAGCCAGAAATGTCCTATCATGTAATGGGAAAAGGGGACTTGTCATTTGAATCCCTGAACATTGGCTTTTTTACACATAGCCTAATACCCTGGGAAAGCAAGAGTCTCTCCAGACAACCTCAGTGTGTCTTGTCATTTTCCATATTAAAATCCTGCTAGCCATTAAATACTCTCTAGTTTGCATGTGGCCCAAGTTTGAGAGATAAATACTTTCATGAATTTCACATGCCCATCCCAAGGGTCAGAGCCAGTGTCCCTTCGGGTTGTAACCAGAGAGTGCTGAGGACAGTCTGCTGGATTGTCAGAGGACAGACACTATGGTCAGAGCCCTGGCACTTACTCGATTCCTCTGTGCCCCGGTTGCCTAAAGTGGGAATGATAATATCCACTTCCTAGATTGCAGGGAGGATTAAAATGAACTTGGAAGACTGGAAGTACATAGTGCGCAGCCCAAAGGAAGCACAGTAGAGTGTCATTTCTTTTGTATAGTCTCAAGTGACCAATATGGGCTTTCTTTTATAGAAAAAAGAAAAATCTTCTAACTTGATTTCATCTGCTAGACCATTAGGAGTTGGCAGGAGAAGTCCTGACTCTGCTCACGGCTGGCCCCAGTGACAACTGTGCAGTGATGGGAATGTACCTTTGATTCCTATTCTCTCGTCTCTCCTCTTGGACCCCCTGCTTTCTTCCCTGTAGCTCCCTCTGCCCTGTGCCCAGATCATTTTCTCCCATGTGTCGCTCCAAGCCTTATTTCAACGCAGTGGAGGGGTGGTGATGAGCAGATGCCATCTGGATTCAAAGTGTGACCTTACGATAGGGGGGTAGTGGGTGGCGAAGATGCCATATGATGGTCCCACTCAGAGCCCCAGTCACAAGGCACAACTCGCCTCCACACATCTGAGCCAAATGCACAGCGGTTCCTAGGATCGGGGCAGTCCCAGAGCCCAGACGGGGCTGTCTCTCTAGAAATTGGATTGGTTTCTGCTTTCTCTTACTAAAAAATTCTGCTGTTTTATAGCAAAAGGGAAGAACCTGGCTTCTGAGAGAGGATTTGGAATATTTATTTTCTGAAGACAAATCGTAGGGGTACATGCTTCTTCTCGCCCATCCTTTCCCTCTCCGCTGTGCAGCCGCTAAGCCAGCGCTGCCTGCCTTTGTTTGGTATTCAAAGCACAAGAATAGCGGTCATGAATATCAGCTAAGAAAGAGCGAAGGGATTTTAGGTGGAATATCTTAACCCCAGGAATGTGGTCCACGCCAGGGTGGTCACACTGTTTGTTTAGGAGGTTGAGCCAGGGATTGGAAGCCATACGGCCTAAAATCTATAAGGCCTGGGTTTGAGGGATTGAAAATATTGCACACTTGGTACAAGCACCGGGGAACTACTTATTTTCCTTGAATATCTTATTGTCCATTTGGTCAAGTGGGGTTAGAAATCAGGATATGCTGGGGAGATGCAGACGTACCTGCAGCAGCCGGGTGCACGAGGGCACTTCTTCCAGCTTTATTTTATGCTCCAAGATAGGTAGGTGGACAGATGCAGAGAGATAATCAGATAAGCAGATAAATAGGTAGATAAACAAAATAGAGACATTTTGGAAGATTTAAAAAAAATTGTCTTATTCATAACAAAAACACACTCTCAGTTACTTCTGTAAAACTCAGAGTGGGCAGATAGTATTTCATTCCTAAATGGGAAAATGGAGCTGAGAAACTCGTGTGCAGGGAAATAACTGTCGGTGGTGACACCTATGGAGAATATGTAAAGCATAGTACACTGGTGAAAAAATTAACGAGAAACTGAGAGGCTTTACAAGTTGGGGATTTTAGATACTAGGCAAGCACAGTCCCGCTGGGTCACCCCATGGGGCCTCCCCATCGGGGCGCTCCAGGAGGAGCTGGCCAACCAATGCTCCCGTGCAGCCAGCATCTGTCTCAAAAAATCTGCCTGGAGTTCCCGCCAGCCTCTGTCACCAAAAATATAGCCAGGGTGGCACGCACAGTTCTCATGAAAACGTGCCAATCTAGGACTCGGCCCAGACTAAATCCTCCCGAGACGGCGAGCAGTGACCCTGTAATTGGACGACTTCCCCTGTGTCCAGACCACCATAGAGACCCAGCGGGCGGCACAAGCTTCCCCAATCACGGTTCACCAGGGGTCACCTTCATGCTGCGAGAACAAAGTCCGACTGAGCCCAGGGCCCCAGCTGCGTGGTTCCGCTGTGTAAACACAGGGCAGACAACAGGACGGCCAAATGTTAGGGTCCCCGTGTGATCCATTGTCAGATTATAGACATGGCCATAGACTCCGTTTCCAACTGCTCGCGACATCTCTCTCCCCCTGGCTCTTGTCTTCTGCCTCCTCTTCTCCCTCATTTCTTAGCTTCTGCACATCCTGTTACAGGACACATTTTCCGCTGTTTTGTCCCTTTTTGTTTCCCAATCCAGGGTTCCCACTGCACCCCAAATGAGCCCAGTTCTTTTAATGGGCATGGCCTCTGCAGAGGTGGCCCCACTGTGGCCTCCATGATCACTGGATGGATATTTTCTCATCCATCCCCACAGCCAAGACTCTTAAAATCAGGTGAGGGCTGAGGAGGTTGGGGACCAGTCTGCCTCCCTTCTCACTTGTAATCACCAAACTCCTTTTTGACTCCTGCATTCTCCTCCTCTCTGCGAGGCCCTCACTAATAGAAATTCGGAATGCACGTTCATCCCCCTGCGCTTAGGTGTTCAAGGATGCTAGCTGGGAAGCCAGCGGCATCAATCACTGTCGGTGGCTACTTGAGAAAGCAGCGCCATGATGGACTTGCCCAGCAAACCCCCTCCCTGCTGCTGCAAGCTGCAATTCAATTAGGCATGGCCAGAGGGAGGCATTATTATTCATACACCACCGATTGTTCCCAAAGTAAACAGAGCTGGGATGAGGTCTCTGATCCTCCCAGTGCCTTTTGCTGGGACACAAAAGAAAAAAAACTCCAGAGACACCAGGGTGGGACATTTGATCTGAATTCTGATCTCCTTTGCAAGCCTCCCCATCAGATCTTGTTGATTTCTTTCTCTCCTTCTTTCTCTCTCTCTTTTTCTTTTCCACAGCCTTTACAGATAAGTGTCCTGTGTGTGCCTACACAAATCCAGCAGAGCTATTTTATTCCTTTATGATCAACAATGCCAGAAAGTCCCTTCCCACCCAGAGCACCCCTCCCTACATGCACTTTATAGTGGGTAGTGCATCACAAAACTAGGGAGGTGGATCCTATAAATGGTGTGAATGATCCTTTTAGAATATAACAGACCAATAACTTCCCAATTAGCAATAAATAATCCCTGCAGAAATACAGGGTGACATTTGTATTTTGTAACGAGCTAACTAAATTAGCGGTGGCCTGGCCAGCCCCCATCTGTTTATCAGTTTTGCCGGGCGCAAGTGGACCCAAGATAAATGCCAGTTTTCCTTGGATAAATTTTACAGCTATCCTGACACTGCCAAAGCACACAGAAGAGGTAAAAAGCAGAGCTGTGTGCTCATTGACAGAAAAGTCAATTTTGCAGGCTGGATTTAGGCAAGAGTTTGTGATCCCCCAACTCTTCCCAAGTTTTGTGTGTTTATAATAGGGCTGTTTTCTCTTGGAGGGGAATGAACCAATTTGGGGAGCCCAAAGTTCAATGGCACAGGCTGTCTTGGCACAGGGCTGGCTGCAGCCTCCCAGCTGTGGGGGAAGGAAATGGCCTGGCCCACTCGATCTCTGTGTCACAGGACTGAGCAGCATGCATCCTGCCCAGGCAGCCCATTGATAAACTTGGGGCACATGGACACTCATCTTCACTTGTGCTGTGTCTGACCTTCTGAGATCACTGCAGTCTGATTGATGCTCAGCTCAGGCTGTGCCAGGAGATGCTACCTCCTGGAGCCTCAATGCACCATGGGAGGGCCTCGGAGCATCCGGCTGGTGCATGGGAAACCTGGCTGTGAAAAGAATCACCCAGAGCCTTTGAGAAACAGGGATTCCCAGTCCTGAACCAAACCCACTGAAGCAGGATCTCCAGGGGCAAGGGCCTTTTCGTTTGTAAATCACAACAAATCACTAGATTCCACCCGAACCCCCTTTAAGAAAGGACTTTGAGGGATGAACTCCAGCTGCTGGGAGTGTCACTGACAGACAGTCTTCACTGTCAGACCCTGCAAGGATGGCTCAGCTGCTGAGAGCTGCCTAGAGCCCTAGCTCAGGCCCCTTTTGGGTAGGGCATCCAGTGGCTGATGGGGGCATGGGCACAAAGCCCTGCATCTCAGCCCCCCTCAGGACCATACTGAAGGGGCATTCCATTCTAGAACACCCAAGAGGATCCTCTGTGGCTCTTTCCACAGGTGTTGGTCCCAAAGCTTCTCCTTAGCAAATATCCTGTAGGTTAAATTACATGTCAGAGGGAGAGTCTTATCTACTGTATCCAGGTTTGGAGAATGGTGGTCTGGAAAGCACTGTTCTCATGCAACATCCAGTCTATCTGTGAACTCTCTCCATAACATCACAAACACCCAGCCTCAGCATGGGCAAGCCTGAGGCAGAGAACCTAGCAGCCCCTGACCTAGTCCCTCTGAATAAGCCTGGGAAGAATAAGTTGGGTCCCTTAATTTCCATGTTTTCCATAGAAAATTGGAGAGCTCTAGAATTCTACTGCTGGTTCTGCTGTTCAAGATGGATGGAATGATTCCAACTTCATGGCCTCAGTTTTTCCTCTGTAGAACTGCAGCAGAGATGGGAAGGGATTTGGGAGACCAAGTGAAATAATGACAATCTCCCAGACTTTTTCTTATTCCATCCTTTGTAACCCATAGAAAGAAGGCAGGGAAGGAGGGCTAGAAGGAAAGGATATGCCAAAGACTTGGTCAAAGGCCCAGCTTTTGAAATTTTGTCTTGTGTCATGGTTTAATTATGTCCCCACATTCTTTGAAACTCCTCCCATCAAGAAGTGGCATCAAATTCCCCTCTCCTGGAATAGCACTGGCCTTATTGACTTATTTCTGATGAATATGGTGGGTTAGAAGTGATGCTGTGTGACTTCCAAGGCTAGACAGTAAAAGACAATACAGTTTCCACACCCCACTCTCTCTTAAGACACACACTTGGGAAGCTCTGAGCCCCTATGTAAGAGACCATACAGAGAGCACATAGAGACAACAAGGCCTGAGCAGCCCAGCTGTGTGAGTTTTCCCATGAGCTAACTCCTGCTGTCCAAATTTGTTACTACATGAGAGACCCTGAGTGAGAACCGCCCAGCTGAGCCCAGCCAACTCGCAGAACCATGAGAGATAATAACAATAATAAATGATTTGTGTACACTAAGTTTGGAGTGGTGGTTACACAGAAATAGATAAGTTTGCATAAGTAAGAGAAGGTAAAGAAGAGGCCCATCCTAATTCATGACACTTATCTGAAAAATATATATCATTTAGAAGAAGGTAAAACTACTTCTAAAGCTACCCACACAAGATGAACTCCAGGAGTAGTCATGGTATTTCCTTCACAGTCCCCAATAAGAACAAGCCAGCTCCTAAGAAGCAGGGACCAGGCCTTTGTTCACACACCACCAGTGACTAACTTTTCTCATCCGTGTGAAGAGATATAAAGACTCTAGTAATATACAGAAAGATCCTTGGTAGACAAGGAGATGTCACACCCACAAGTTCAGCATATGCATTTGATTCAGCAGGGATACCAATGGGAACTCACTGGAGCCTGTTTTCTCCATTTTACACATTCTTGTCCTAATGTAAGTTGCCCAGTTTTCAGTCTATTTTGGAAATAGCAATTCCCAAATGTGGGCAGAGGCTGCTTCACATAAGCACTGGAAAATATTTCCTAACACACTATTTCAGTCGGTTCAGGCTACTGTGACAAAATACGTAGATGGGGTGTCTTAAACAACAGGCACTTGTCTCTTCTAGTTCTGGAGGCTGGGAAGTCCAACATCAAGGTGCTGACACATTGGGTTCCTGGTGAGGGTCCTCATCCTGGCTTGGAAATGGCACTGTCTTATATCCTCACATGGCTGAGAGAAAGTAAGCTCTGGTCTCTCTTCCTCTTCTTATGAGAACACTAATTCCATCTTGGGGGCCTCACCTTTGTGATTTCCTCTAAACCTCATCACCTCCTAAAGGCCACATTTCCTAATCCCATTACAGTGGGGGTGAGGGCTTCAACATATAAATTTAGAGGGAACACAAATATGCAGTTCATAATACACACTTTTCAGTGTGTAGTTTCATAATTATAAAATTTTATAACAATGGTCCAGAAGTATTAAACATTAACCCAGATTTGATATGTCATTTTTAAAATAATAGAATTGTGTTGAAGCCTTTAGAATGATTTCCACCCAAAATTATATAAGCACTTTTGAATGCCTTACTGCCTGAAAAGGGACAACTTTTCAATTGTTTTGAAATTAGCTCTGTAGACTGATACCTCCAGACACTCCAATTGTGGACTACTTATGTCATTCTTGCTTCTGTGTTTCCTGTCACCCCAACAGACACTTGCTACTTTCTTCTTGCTGGTGCTCCTGCTAGGCTCAAAGTGGGAAGACATACCAAACTAAAGGTCCAAGAAACATGAGTTATATAGGTCTTTCCTGATGGTATAACCAAGGGAAGGGGCTGGGGGAGATCAGAGAGTAAAACTTTTAAAGTTGGTGGGGGTGTCCGTGACATTTAGTCTTCTTGTGCACTCTGTGACAAAGAGGGAAACTGTAACATGTAGGTTATATGTGGCCAGAGAGGTTACAGACCTAATCCCATGCAGGGCAGGGCTAGAATCATGTGCTCCTGACTCCTAGTCTAGGGTTCTTTCTATGTTATGAGTCTCAGGGAAACAGCAGTAATAGAAATAAATGGTTTCTCTGCAGATTTCTGACAGGTTGGGCTAAGGACCAAAACTTGAAATTCTGGAGATAAAGGAAATGCATTAAATGATTCTTCCTTTGCTGAATAAAATTACTAACTTATTATCTGCCGTGTGCTGTCTACCTATTTTCCACCTGACAGCCCCCAGCCCACTCTTTCATTGCTGGTGATAGACACTTGGAGGTGGGCTAGAGACGTAGGGCTGCCCTGCCATGGGGGGCGCTTTGGAGACAACTCGCAGAGGCATTGTGAGAATCTCGGGCTCTGTCAGTGATTAGTTCATGAATGAGCATTTTAGGCCAAAACTCATCCTAAATACCTTTCCTAAATTCTTCACACAGCGTGACATTCCCAAATCACAAAGTTGACTTTGGATTTACCTCTAGGGCCCTAGTTTTGTTTTTAGTTTTGCTTAGCTTAGCTTAGCACTATTTATTTATTCTAGAAGTGGAGAAATGCATACTAGATTTTTTTTTCCTCTTGCCACTGCAGGAAGGTTACTGTGTCCCTCATTAGATTTATGGACAAATTCGTAACGTCAACAAAATGTGGGCATCCTTTGCTATCATTAGAGTGAGTGAGTGAAACAGTTTAGTTGCTTTCTGCTTCCAATTTGCTTTAGTTGGAAACAGTTTGTGGTGTTCAGAGAATCAATTGGCATTTGATCTATAAAAGGAGAAAAGGTTTCTCTTAAGTTTGTTAGAACATTAGGCCATTTTTTTCTGTAAAACATAATTTGGGGGTGAATGTCAGAGTACTTACAAAGGGAAATACCTTTGTGCGTGCACGCATGTATGTGCACATATAGATCTAGATGTTTTTAGATTTTGAAGAAAACATATAATGCATATATATGTGCGTGTGTGAAATATAAAAATACATACACATTGATTTTTCTAATAATTCTGGAGTTTATTTGCAAGCAAACTTCAGACCTGTTAAATGTTGGCATTCTCCATTCCTAAGGCTCAGGCATCAGCCCAGCATCGATACAGTGATAAACTGACATTGGCCTGCCATGCTCCTGCAGCGGTGCAGATTCACATTCTTTCTTTGGCATGTCCTTCCATCCCTACTCTAAATGTTTAGGTTCTGTTTGGCTGACTTGTCATCATTTCTCCCAATTATTCTTCAGCAAAAAGTAAACCTCTGGTCTGCAGCATAAATTCCACAAGAAGTTAATTTGTGTCAGTTTACCCAGAGCACAGGAGAGCTACTGAAGGGAAAGCGGGCCAAAATAGGAAACACGGTGGACTGAATGGAGAAAGGGTTCAAGGTTGAAATGGGTTCAAGGCTGAGTTTTCACTAAAAAACCCAGTGCTAGCCTGTGATGGCTGGTTGATTGTGGGCAAGCATTCCAATCATTTTAAGACATGGTTTACCTTTAATATATGTCTGCATCTTAAATAATGCCTATCCTCAAAGTTGTTGTGATATTTGATATAATATTGTATGTGAAATAGATTAGCATGTGGAGGAAACCAAGCACTCCCTAAGTGTGTATGTATGAGGCACCTCCCTAACTTCTTTCACACGTATGTATGTGTGCACATGCATGCCCGTGTATGTTCCTGGAGGTAAGTATGCATGCATGCCCAGTTGCATGCATGCACAAGTGCAAGGATATATGCACATATGTGTGTACCTGTGTATGTGTCTTCACGTGTGTGTGTATGTGTGCATGCACATGTGCATGCCTGGGTATATGTGGAGAGCCTGGATAACTGAGGCTGTCAGGAATTTGAGTTTGAGGAGAGACTTAGAGATTGAGTAGAACAGAACTTTCGTCACTCCTTAATTTATCCCTGGCTGGACCTGTCATCAGGAGATTCACAACCTAATTCATAGAGATGTTAAAAATGTTCAAAAGGTAACTCAATATGATTGCTTGGCCTTTAATTTTAAGGTGCATGTAAGAATAATCAAGGATTTGGCACTTCTTTTGAAAAGATGTGGAAATTCATTTATTTACTCAATCAACAAATATATTTGGGGTGCCTACCACATGCCAAGAATCAGGGAAACACAGTTGAATCAGTAGAATTAGTTAAATATCTGGTCCCACCTCGGGGAACACACCTTGTCCTGGGGAAACAGAAAGGCGTAGAATCAGGGGTCCTCAAACTTTTTAAACAGGGGGCCAGTTCACTGTCCCTCAGACCGTGGGAGGGCCGTTGGAGAGTGCGGTGCACATTCCACACATGCGCTCTGTGGGCCCGGGACGAGTCGGCTGCTAAGCAGGACAGGCAGCGGTGGCAAAAACACCCCCAGAGGGCTGGATAAATGTCCTCGTCGGGCTGCACGTGACCCACGGGCTGTAGTTTGAGGACCCCTGGCATAGATAAACAGCTCCCCCATCCTGTAATCTGTGCTATTATAGAAAGAAGATACGTGGCAGTTGCAGAAAAGGGAGGGTGATTAGTTTGGCCTGCTTTGGTCAGTGAGGGTCTCTGAGGATGTCTGAGACTTCAGGGATAGGAAGGCCCCATCCAAGCACTGGAGAGGTTAGACTGAAGGTAGAGGGAGTGGGAAGACACAGGGCTTGAGACAGTCACGTGGTGTTAGGGGATGGCGGTGGTGTGTGTGGAGGAGGCAAGTGGAGAAGAAGGGCTGGGCGGTGATCAGAGGCCCAGGCCTGGAAACTTCTTCAGTCACATGATAAAGAGCTGGGGCGTCTTCCTGGAAGAGGTCAAGCAAGTCCCATCTGACGTTCGGAGCCTGAGTAGGCAACGGCGAGACCAGCCTTGCGTGTCAGGAGGAAGAGCAGTGGCAGTGTGAGGCGGAGCGGGGGCGAGTGAGGACGTGGAACTGCTTCTCAGAGTGGGTGAGGGACTTGGGCAACGACCAAGACAGAGAGGACAGATGAGCCCATTGCAGACACTCTGAGACGTCTTTGTTAGGATCTGTTGACAAGGCTCTAGAGAAATGACCAGTCACTCACGTTTCCAACTTGGGCAGTTTGTCAAAGGTGGGGCAATACCTGAGAAGGGTAGCACAGGGATGAGGTGGTGTGGACATTGGGCAAGCGTGAATCTCATGATTTCGTTCAAAGCATTTGGTTCAAAGGCAGCTAACACATTCTGATGGCAACATTCAAATCTCCTCACCTCACCTCTGTGAATTGGGTAAAGATTACAACAATTTGAGAATCATTTGAAAACTGAAGACTGAATTTTACTGACCGTAAACCTGTGAAATAAGAACAGATATTTTGAAACTCAAATTCACTGAAAAATGACATTTGTGTATATGCACGTGTGCACCGCACATAGACACAGATATTTGAGAATGTTTGGTCTCTTGTTTTTCCTGAGTACCTTTCAGTTTTAGCAGAATCCCTCCTATGTTGAACTGTGTATACTTGTATGTTGTGCTTCTGTGTGTGTGTGTGTGTGTGCTTGTGTGTAGGGTTCATAATTTAAAGCCCAAGGACTATGGGACACAAAACTCTCTGAATTTATAGCCCTATTTTGTGAGTATGGGTATATTCATGTTGTATCTGAGGAGAAAGTTCACAGCTTTCTTAACTTCTCAAAGAAACCATAAAAAGACAAAATAAAAAAAAAAAAGTTTCAGACACACTGTCCTGAATCACTTTGTTCAACTCACCCTTCAATGCTTGGGAGAAATTGGAATCCCATTTGGGGTGGAGATACTTGTTCAAGGACAGAAAATAATTACATTAACAGAAGAATCTCACTCGATAATTCTGAGGACTTATGCTCCAGATGGGACATTTTATTTCGTGTAGTATGTTGAACTTTAATAAACTCAAATATGACTAACTATTGCTTTTCACAAGGTCACTATTGCTTTTATTTATTATGGCAAAAGGTAAAAATAACTCCACAATAATTTTCAAATAGATTTTTATTTCAGTAGGTATCTCAACACATTTATAGAGATAAAATCTGCTTTGACAGTATTTATATTTTTCCTTCTTAGCATTTGAAATATATTAGAATCTTTGAGCCTAATAATTTAGAATGTGATTGACAAAATTAATGAATTCTTAAAATTAGTCAATTTGGATAACTCAACGCAATTGAGTCTGGCCTCTGTTTGAGTCAGTCGGGGCCCTTGCAGGCATACCGAATTATGGACAAGGTATGGGAAGAGTGTTGGGAAACCACAGGGACAGAGCAGCCCCTAGGGCCAGCCATGGAGGGGAGCTGTTAACATAACATGGGCCTGAAGAGCCAACGGGGAGAAGCAGTTACTTGAACCCTGAGCAAGTCCCAGCACTAAGTGATAAGTGCTGCAGCCATCAGTAGAAGAGCAGCCAACCTACCACGACTAGGTGGAGAGAGAGCTGTGGACTATACGCCGCCCAGCCTGTCACATTCTCCAGTCTCCTGCTGGTGGCTTCCATTGGCTGAGCCCAAGTAGAAGCTAGAAGGCAAGAGAGCAAGCGGGTGCGATAGCCTACGAGCACTGAGCAGGTGGAGGAAAGTAGCTAGTGTGTCTGGAAGGCCAAAGGAAAATAGCCAGCATGGATTTTTTTTCTCAAGAGCACCAACTGTATACACTTGAGTGTGAATGTAATGTGAAAATCCCAGTCCAATGGGCTTTTTATCTGCTCTTTCATAAGTCATGTTCACCCTCAGCCACACGCTGCCATAGTCCCGCTGACCAGGAGCTGAGTTGCTTGGGTCCTCTAGGGAGCAAATGCCAAGAAGAAAGTAAAAGAGCAAGAGATTTATTGTGGTCAACACCTATAAATGGCAGCATGGAAAGGAAGCAGGAGTTGCCAGCAGTGAAGAGAGAAGGAGGGAGAGCTGAGGAATCTCAGACCAAGCATAGCTCTGACTGCCCAGGAGCTCTGCCACGAGGGCGGCCCATGGCGTGGTCCCACGCAGTGCGGGAATGGCCGAGCCCTGTACCACTGTCTTGCTCAGTCGTTGTCTGGGTGCCACCTAAAAAGAGTGTCATGGCTCAAAATCAATGCCAGACCCAGGGGAGAGAGCAGCTCGAGGCTTTTAGGTAACCAGGTCTCTCACCGCTGGGCAGCCCGTCCTTCCTTGGAGGGGAATCCGAGTGGCGCATCTCTGCGTCTGCCACAGACACCATGAACGTCACTGCAGAAAGGGTAGGCCATGATACACGGGAACTCCTGGACGGGCAGGAAAGAGAACCCACTTGTGTCTCGATAGGAAGACCAGTGCAGAGGGAAGAAGAGTCCAAGTAGGAGAAGGCTGGAGTTCAGGGCTGGGGACTCGATCTCCCCTGTCTGGACTGAAATCTTGGGTGGGGTGAGGTGGTAAGAAAGCTGAAAACTAGAAACCCGGGCTGGAGAGCACTCAAGCGTGGCCATGGTGGGTTGACAATGGCACAGTGGCCTCATTAGGCTGAAATGAGGCCTCCGTTAGCTTGGGAGCCCACCTTGGCTGCCGGGTGGTGCACAGGTGGTGGTGCTGGCTGCCAGGCCTGGTGGCAGCACCACCGTGCGGGGGTAGAATACCCTCTGCCAAGGTTACAGCCTCGACTGCAGAGCACATGGGCAGTTGGAGCTAAACCTTAGGGGATGTTTGTGGGGCTGGACGGTGCGATCACTCAGCTGGCTTCACAAGAGAACAGACACATGTCCAGGACTTTGTCAGATGACACGAGCCTGGGGCCACCTCAGGGCCGAGAGCAGCAGGAATCTAGAGAAGCAGATTGTGGGGACTCCCGCTACGGCTGCAGCACCTACAGCCAAACCAGCCACAGCTGCCACCTTGGGC
Organism: Microcebus murinus; assembly: GCF_040939455.1. Classification (NCBI taxonomy): domain Eukaryota; kingdom Metazoa; phylum Chordata; class Mammalia; order Primates; family Cheirogaleidae; genus Microcebus; species Microcebus murinus. The sequence goes on along the minus strand of NC_134119.1, from coordinate 44,798,383 downwards.
AGAGCGAGAGGAGTAGACACTGCCCATATAGGATCAGGACGTTGCTGCAAACAAGTATTTACCCGATATGTGATTGTGCTAAGTGGCAGATACCAAGACACTCCTAAAAGACAAGAGTAAGTCTCTGGCCCCAGCCTTACTACCATTGACTGTCAACATCCCAAAAGACCTCAGAAAGATCTGTTGATGAAACAAAACTAATTTTATTACATGTACTATAGTATGAGAGCACACCACCCTGGTCGAGACATTATTAATAGAGTCTCAGAATGACAAAGTCAGAGCCTGGACTGGATAATTTTTAAGGAAGGTTTTGCAAGGTAGGGAGAAGTTAGGGACTGGGCAGAGTTTATGCACTAACAGCTCTGGACTGGTGAACCCCACAGGGCAAGGGTCTTGAAGCAAATCTCGACAAGTAAAATACTGGTTTTGGTAAGTCCACTGTTCTAGGTGATTTAAAGTCTTATTTTTAATAAGCAAGTTTTCCTGGAGCAAGCAGGTAAGTTATTTTTGCATGGTTCCAGCATCATATAAGACAAAACAGTGAAGAAAGACAAGTCCCAGTGTTGCTTTCAAACACTGGCTGGGAACTATGCTGACGCCAGTGCTCACTACTCAAAGAGTGGAGATTGTGTAAAGAATCACATAAGTTAGGAAAATAAAGGGGTGACTTTTTTTGTCTTTCTTATCATGCATTTTTAAAACAAATATTTTCTTTTAGCATAGCTTTAGATTTCAGAAAAATTTCAAAGATAGCACAGAGAGTTTCCATATACCCCCCATCCAGTTTCCCCCATTATTAACATCTTAACATGGCACATTTATCACAATTAATGAGCCAATATTAATACATTAGTATATTATTATAATATAGTATTATATTTTATGTATATTATATATTATTATATATAAGATATATAATAATTTTTTATTATATTAACATTATGGACTAAAGCCCATGTTTCATTCAGATTTCCTGTTTTTACCTAATGTCATTTTCCTGTTCTAGGATCTCACCTAGGCTACCACATATGTTTAGTCATCGAGTCTCCTTAGGTTCCTCTTGGCTATGACAATTTCTCAGACTTGCCTCATTTTTTATGGCCTTGATAGGCTTCAGTACTCTGGTTGGAAATTTTGTAGAATGTCCCCCAAGTGGGATTTGCCTAATGTTTTACTCATGATTATATGGAGGTTGTGGGTTTTGGGAGGAAGAACACAAGTGAAATGCCATTCTCATCACATCATATCAAGGGTATAGACTACAGGCCGAGTATCCTTTATCTGAAATGCTTGGGATCAGACGAGTTTCAGATATTTCAACATTTTTTCATTTTGGACTATTTGCATATACATAATAAGATATCTTGGGGATGAGACCCAAGTGTGAAGACAAAATTTATTCATGTTTCATATATACTTAATCACATAGACAATAGGTAAGTTTATATAATATTTTTAATAACTTTTTGCATTAAGCACAGTTTTGACTGCATTTTGACTGCGACCCATTATGTGAAATCAGCTGTAGAATTTTCCACTTGTGGCATCATGTCAGCATTCAAAGAGCTGCAGATTTTGGAGCATTTCAGATTTGGAGTTTTGGAAGTAAGATGTTCAAGCCATATCAACTTTACTTACCCAGATGATATTGACCTTAATCACCTGGTAGAGGTGTCTGTCAGGTTACCCACTGTAAAGTTACTTTTTTCCCCTCCTTCCACACTACATTTTTGGAAAGAAAGCCACTATATGCAGCCTACACTCAAGGAATTGAGCTTATGCTGTACCTCCTTCAGGGCAGAGTTTCTGCATAAATTATTCAAGATTTTTCCGCATGAGAGATTTATCTCTTCTACCTCATTTTCAAATGTATTTTATTATTTTATATCAATATGGAATTATGGATATTTATTTTATATTCTGGGTTGTGATCTAATGCAATTTTATTTGCTTGCTCAAATTGCTCCAGCTTTGGCCATTGGGAGCTCTTTCAGTTGGCTCCTGTGTCCCTTTGACATTCCCCCATCACTGTGGGCTTTGTTTGTTCCTAAGCACTTTCTTGCTTCCAGGGACTTGCAAGTTGCACCAGGCTCATTGTGTATGTTTTCTGCCCCAGTCTAAGTTCCAGCCATGTCTCTGAGGGACCCTGGTTCCTTTATTGGAGAACATCTGGGCACTAGGTGTGCTCATTGCTGCCGAGATATCATTGCAGCTAGTACCATTTCCTTTTCACACCAGAGAACTTCATTTATGACCCCTTTACCTGTGAGTTTACTTTTATCTTTTCCATAACAGTGTCACTTGGAAACATCATGGAAGTCACAGAAGTCAGCCACAGGGAGAGTGTCCTGAAAACTTGTTCTCCCACAGTAAAGATAACCCATGGGACAAGAACAGTTTAGACAGAAGGTGTTGTCTATGTATCACAGCTCCAAAAAGTTAAAAATTGGTTTCCATTTGTTATATATGGAAAATCAGAGAGAAGTTTTCACTTCTTCAGTGCAAATTCTGAGTTTTGAACAAGGTAAATTAGGAGTCTGGGAGACGAAGACCCATCTCGGTGTGACTGATGACTGTTCGTGGCGCCGTGATGAATGGGTCTCTAAACCAAACACATCAATACCTGATGGGCGTGGGAAGGACGAGGCTTGTTACCTTCAACGAGGTTAAACCCTTTTCTCTCAGACGTCACGTTAAAACAGGCTCCATAGTTACAATTTGATCCCAAGACAAAGAAATAAAGGTCAACGATTGAAGGCAATTCTTTACCATCAAATTAAGATGTGACAAATTTGTCTATTCTTCACTGACAATATTTTGCTTCTTCTGCAAAACCAAGATTAAGGTGAAAGGAAAAAAAAAGACAAAGCTTTTAAAGAAGGTCTTGTTTCAATTCTCTGATTATTTGTTAATTTCGATATTCTCCTTAAGTGTTTTGAATATAATAATATCTTGTATCATAATTTTTTAAGTAATAAAATAATTTTAGCAAGAAGAGTTAAGTTTGACTCTAGTGGTGATTTGGGTTTCAACTAAAGGAAGTGAGGCTTAATGAGATATTATCTAAAAAGAAAAACAATGCATGCAATTGAAATTTTTAAACATTTTATAATTCTATTACCTAGGGCACATTCATCCTGGGCAGTTCATGGGTCTTTGAGGATCTACCTTCTCCAAGGGGGTTTATAGCAAAGGTGCCCCAGGTAATTTCTTATACACATTCTCATGTGTCCTGCTTCATGAGCCATAATTGACTGTACCAGGACTCGGTCATACATCTAGTGACACACAGTTGGATCCTGGCACTGAGCTAGGGACAGTATTGTCTGTGAGCTGGTTGATGTGTTGGCCTGGTGTGAAAACCTGGGGAAATCGTGGCACTCCACACGAGTTACAGTCACATCAGACTGTGACTAATTGGCCAGCCAACTCCTCTTCCCCTGGAGATGAGATTCCCACCCCCCAAGAATGGTTGTAGGATCACCAGAGCTCCTATAATAGTCCAAACTATGGTGAAAAAAAAAAAAAAAAAAAGTTCCTTGTCTCCATGAGGCCTGGCTTTGGCTGCTGAGATCGTTTCTTGTGCTTTCTAACATTCTAGAGAGCACTGACAATAAAAACTGTCACCTGTTTCATTGGATGTGGAGTCAAAATAAGAAAAATCACCTTGGTTCCCTGAGCATGTCTTGGATCCTTGAAACTTGAGGTTAACATAGAAGTAATGTATCACAGGCACCAAGACATTGGGGCCCAGAGGGCATTTGTCAAGTCTCATCTTTATATCCTAAGTGGGCACAGTTAGCAAGTACAGATGCACCCTGAGCTATGATGGTGTTACCTTTTGATAAACCCATAGTAGGTTGAAAACCCATAGTAGGTTGTAAGTTGAAAATGCATTTAATACACCTAAACTACTGAACATCATAGCTTAGCCTAGCCTAGCCTATCTTAAATGTGCGCAGAATGCATACATTAGCCTACAGTTGGGCAAAATCACCCGGCAACACAGAGCATTGCAGGATATTGGTTGTTTACCTTGGTGATTGTGTGGCTTACTGGGAACTGGGGCCCACTGCCACTGCTCAGCATCTCGAGAGAGTATCATTCGTTATATTACTGGCCTGGGAAAAGGTCAAAATTCATAATTCAAGCTATGGTTTCTACTGAATGTGCATTGCTTCTGCACCATTGTCAAGTCAAAAAATTGTAAGTTGAACCACGGTAAGACTGGGACTCTGTACTCAAAGCTGTATATGGCTAGTGAAAGTGTGGATGATGGATGAATGAATGGAATAATAAGGGCCAGAGAGATCAAATGACTGGCCCAAGGCTACTGATAATTTTTGACCCTGTGTTAAACAATACTGAAACTAGTTTTTCTTTCCTGCCTCTGTGTTAATTAAATAACACTGAGACCGACCAAAGTAGCTTAGCTGCTTATTGCAGGGATATCTGTTTCTGGAAGATAAAATCATAAACCAACTAAACAGTTCACTGATGAAGGCAGACAGTTTCCTTAGCAAGACTGAGTTTAAGATCCTGGCCTTGCTGTGTCAACTGATCCAAAGCTATACTATCATAAGCTCTGTCCAATTTAATCCAGAGCCCTACCCAGCAAGAACCACCTTAAAAGTCACCCAGCCCACGTCCTAGGGTGCTATTTGACATTCCACCCTGATTTTTATATTCAGGCACTATGAAGACCCATTAGATGGTGTTTTCCCTGACTATAGAGGGTCTTAGAACCATAGTTTTGTTTAAGTTTTTCTGGAGGTCTTTGGGGTCTTGACAGTCAACATGACACAACCAGTTTTCAGTTCTTATTTTCTTCTTTTTAAAACATGACTTCACATTTCTTTGAATGTGTTAATACAAAAATATGCTAAGCACAGGGAAATATGTATGTCATTACTTTCCCCAGACAACTTGGAGCACGAAGTGAAGAAGTCATGGTCTTTGTTACTTTGTCTAAGAAATAAAATAACGAGACTAGAAGTTATTTCGAAAATCTTGCCAATTCTAGGATTTGAGTTTCAATAAATCTAGGGAAGTGCTTGCTAAATTCTGTTTTGAATAAACATCCTAATTGTTTGCTACTGTGTTGAATGCAGAAGAAATCTCACTTTGTCTCAACACTGAAATAGAAAGTGGCTTATGATCCATGGCAAACTGTGTGAAGGCCCGATGGCCCATTAAATGCTGAATTGAATGTCTCAAATATACACAAAAATGCACAGCTCTGGACTTGCAGTAAAGTGTTTGTCATGAGAGTTGTTTTAGCCCAAATGACTCTAAAAAATGGCTGTCAATTCCAGACGTTTCCAACTGGATGGGACAACAGCCACCACATGTCACACAATGCACCACATGCAATGTAAACATACCATTCACGTCCACACTCAGATATTTATGGCATTTTCCATGGTTGCCATGTCAACCCATGGAGCAACCAGGCCATTAAATCATGCTGTCAGCAGGCCAACACAGTAACACTGCAAAAAAATTCCAGTTGCTGACATGAAACATTACATTTATCATTTCAAGTCCTGTTTTTTTTTCTGGCTGCCTCTTGCTTTATGCTCGTCACTGCTTTCGAGCTGGTCTTTGAGAGTACAAGGAGAATACAAATGAGCTGTTTAAAATGCAGAAGACATCCTAGCCGACTCTTGAGTACTTTTACTTTCACAGAACTTACTTTTTTAAGGTGATGATCTTGAGGTCACATGTCAAGAGAAGGGTTGAGTTGAGAGCTGATATATTATTGATATAACTGGACAATTTTTTAACTTTCCATGAAATCGCTCTCAGCAAATTCCTGGATTTGGAGCCGGTTAACTCTGATTTCTTCTTGTTAAATTTTTTTCCAGGATCGTGGAGAAATGTCTAATCAATCTATGCAAAATGTTGGCTCTATAATCAGTAACAATATGATAAAGAGTAGATTTTTCAAGGCAGTCCTGATTTTTACTTAATCAATATTAATTGTAGAAAAGGTAATTCATTGAATGTATAACTAAATATAATTGAAATTTTCTACCACTGTAAGATTTTTATGTAAATTCTCAAGTCAGACAAAGTTTTCCTGTTGCACTAAGTGCTAGGAATGTTAGCAAACAAGGTAACTGTGATATTTCAGTGTAAATGATGATAGAATTCTCAGAGCATGTATGCATGCACAGAAAGAGGAGGATGGAAAGTGTGTGCTGCTATGCTTCTTACTCCCTTCTCTCCTACACATCTCCTTCCTCTTCTCCCCTCTGGTCAGCTCCAAGGACATTAAGCTTGCAGGATTTTCATGGGAGTGAAAGGCATTTTAGCTGCTCATGGTCACCATGTTTTCCTGCAGAACAATCCTACAGTTAGTGAGAGCTTTCAGAGGAAAGCAAGCCTGGACATGAATCTTCTCTAACTGGTCATCAGAATAGCTCTCAACTCCTCACTCTTCCCTCTGTCAACCGCAGGCCTTGAAAGGCAGGCTGGCCTGCAGGTATTGTTCTGGAAAAGAGATGCAAAGAGTAACCAGAAAATTTGAGAAAGAACCAGAATGATGGGGTATAAAACAAGTGGACTATTGCTATTGAGCAGATACCTGAGCAAGAAAGAGCAAGAGGCTGGGAGTAAACCTGGGGTCTCGGCTACGAAGTCCTAACCACAAGTGGGAGAGTCAGGTCCCTACAGAGCTGGCTTTGGGATTATTTCTGAGTCCGAGCAATATGAGCTGGGTCTTAAAGGATGGGTTAGCAGTTTATGAAAAGTATATGTGAAGGAAAAAGAACTTCCAGGCTGAAGAAACCCTTGAACAAAGTGTCCATAGGCAGGAAAATGCTAACACAGTCCCAGTAAGAAAAAGTAGCTCATGTGCTTTCAAAGCAGGGTGAATAGAATGCAAGGAAGGGCCAAGCCACAGAGGACTGTGAGTGCCTGGGTGACAAGACTGAAGTGGAAGAGGTTTGGGGTGAAAGGGGATGTGGTCAGTTCTGTGCTCGCAGGTGAAGTTCATGAGATAATTCTGAGATGATTCAGACGTCAAGGAGGATGAAGCGATGAAATCACTAGTTTATTAGAATAATTGGATTTAATAAAGACAGGATTCAAAACAGTGATCAGGAGTGTGAATATGTTGGGATGTGGTGGAAACTCCTCTTCCAGGTATTTTGAAGGTAAAAAATGATACCTTTAGAAAAAATAAAAAGTGTTTATTCATACAAAGTAATAGCACACAGCGATGAAAAAGAGCGAGCTACAATTAAGCACAGAAACGTGGTTGAATCTTATGAAGATCAGGTTGAACAAAGGCAGCCAGGAGCACGAGAGAGTAAATGTAGTGTGATTCCATCTATTTGGAGTTCAAAAGTTAATCATGCTGCTGGCTGCATAGCTGGAGTCCTTGGGAAGGGTGAAGTGGATGGTTGGTTGGAAGGGAACAGGGCTTGGGGCTTCCAGGAGTCTGGTAGCATTCTGTTTTTTTGACCTGGATGCTGGTTATAAGATGTGTTTGGCTTGTGAAAAATCACCGAGTGGTATGTTTACGCTATGTTAAGTTTTCAGCACGTTAAACTCTGACAAAAGCTTTCACAAAATGGCACACCTTGTTTTGGAGATTTCAGTGTCAGGAAGGGGATTACCTGACAGGTGATCTTTCAATGTTCAGCCCTTGAATCTAAACACAAATGGGGTAATCAAGGCCATGTTTCCTGGATTCCAGGAAAATTGGGAACTATGATTCAGCACATTAGACCATTGCATCATGTAGTGAAACCGGACATCTCCCAGCCCCAGCCCTCCCCACCCCTCGCTGGACTTGGACGCTAGCTCAGCACCCCCAGGCCTGGAAACGGTCACCACAACCAAGTCATTGTCTCATCAATTCAAAAGAAGCAGGAGAATAAAAAGTGATAAGGGCAAGGGCAGGGGTCTATCTCTTAGCAGCTTCAGGACAAAACCAGAGGAGCTCGGTTCCTGCCAAGTGCTGGGTAGAAATCCATCATTCCCCTCCTGCCCTGTGGTCAGCCCCACCGGTGATTAGCAGAGAAGCCTGTAATGATTAACTGGGGCCTGTACAGACAATGGTCACCACTAGACACGACTTCTTATCTTCCAGGAGCTCCGGTACTTTAACACTTAGTCATACCCCATGCTCAGACAGGGAAATTTTCAGTTATTAATAGGTTTCAAATTTTGGATTCAGTGGTAATTCCTATAGTTCAGTATAACCTTTCCCCATTGCTCCTCACCTGCAGGGAAAAAGGAATTTACATTTTAAAAAAATGCCCTAAATTGTTCCCCTGGTGGACTCTTAAGAAGCATTTCTTAGTTGGGAGTCTCGACAAGTGCATCTAATTGATTGTTTACACATTATTAACGCCTTGAAAAGCAGGGACAAAAAAAAATGAAGGTAATGTTGGAATTATGTAAGAAAGAAAGTGTGATCCAGATTTAAAAAAAAAAAAACCAAAAAACCTCTTAATTATCCACATTACTTCAATACTACATATGCAATTCATATAAAATTGTAGATTACAATCAATACTTTTCACTTCCCATCAGAACTGGTTTAAGCAGACAACAAATTTGCTTTTTTAAAAACTTTGCTATCGAAGGCATTGTACTTATGTAGAACTTGATTTTACGCTAAGCGGTTTCACTGATGTGAACATACCTGAGGTCTCTCCCACGCACCCCCCGCTCCGTTTCTGCTGTTTATTCCTCCAGCAGACGTTACTGAGCGCCTTCTGCGTGCCAGGCCCTGGTTAGGTTGCTGGGGACACAGTTGGCCATAAGCCAGGCCTGACCCAAGCCTACTGAGGGAACTGATGTCCCTGTTACTGCGATGTTGTCACATTCCCTCTGGCACCGTCTTTTGCAAATTCCTCCCAACTTTTTCTACCTCCAGTGTGTCAGCTTCCACCCCTCCCAGGACTCTGCGAATTACAGTGATGTCCTTAAAGATCAGATCTGATCGTCTTATACCTTCCCCTGGCTTCCACAGAATGATAAAACAAAACAATGCGAACATGCAAATTATCCCCCACCAAACAAAAACAAAAGAAAATAAAACCTTTAATGAGATAAAGGGAAAGTTCATACGATAAGAAATGCATTTAGAGTCCTTTGAAATGTGACTCTAAATTTCTTTCCCAAACTCCTACCTGATCTTTCTTCGTGTCCTCTGTAGGCCCTTCTTTGCCTCTGTATGTCAAAATTGTTTTCTTATCTTTACCTTTAAGTGTATCTTTGGTCAGGAAGGCCCTCTTTTTCCATTTTTACCTATAAAAAGTTATACAACTTTTAAAAGCCAAGTTCATATACTACCTCTTGCATGAGACCTCGAGATAATGATAGATATGCTGCTGGCATCTCTCCCTGAATCTGTGTTCAGTGACATGGCTTTGGTAGCTTGAATTCAGCTGTGGTAAGAATATTTACACCATGGAAATTGGCAAATGCTACATATCAGAGCTTGGTTTATTTATTTATTTATTTATTTTTTTGCTGACTATCCAGACTTAAGAAAGTGGTGGAGAAAAGGTTAATATAGTAGATTAAACTTAAAAGCATAATGTGTCCATAATCATTATACTGTGAAAACATGTACACGTAGGGAAATATTTTTCCAGTATTGGAAAACTACTCTCCAATTCAATAAGGAATCCATTCATGCCATTGATGAACAAATGAAGTTCCAACACATGCCTGTCATCGTTGTCTTACTTTTATTTTACTGGTTAGCATCAACAAAAACATCAGCCAACATGCAGGTTGGAACTACACTCATTCATCACTGAGGTGAGCAACCTCTTTGCTGAATCTTAGAGTAATCAAGAATTCATTCATAGTCGGATTTTCAAAATTCACAACTGTAGGTTGGCTATGAACAGAAAAGTTTGGCAAAATCAACCAAAGTATTCTATTAGAGTCAAATGGCTATATGGAATTTATAATAGATAATATTTTTAAAAAATATTTAATTGACAAAATTTTTATATATTCAAGGTGTTCAGTGTGATGATTTGACATATGTAAACACTGGGTGATGATTGCCACCCATGTTACAATTTGTGTATGTGTGCGCATGTATGTGTGTTTTGTGCCTGTGGTGACAACACTTAAAATCTGTTCCCATCTAATTTCAAGTAAACAATACATTATTATTAACAGCACTTACCATGCTGTGCATTAGACCTCCAGAACTTATTCATCTTATAACTGAACGTTTGTACCCTTTGACCAACATCTCTCCACTTTCCCCATCTCCCAGCCACTGGTAACCACCATTCTATTGTCTGCTTCTACAAGACCAACTTTTTTAGATTCCACACATAAGTGAGATCATGCAGTATCTGTCTTTCTGTGTCTGGCTTCACTTGGCATAACATCCTTCAGGTTCATCCATATTGTCACAAACAGCAGGATTCCATATTTTTTATGGCTGAATACTATTCCACACTGCATTCTCTTTATCCATTCATCTGTTGTCAATGGACACTTAGGTTGTTTCCATATCTTGCTTTTTGTCACTAATACTACAACGAACATGGGGGTACACATATGCCTTTGGGATTCTGATTTCATTTCCTTTGGATATATTCCCAGAAGTGGGATTCCTAGATCATGTGGTATCTCTGTTTCTAATTTTGCAAGGAACCTCCATACTGTTTTTCATAATGCTGCACAATCCATATTCACACCAACAGTGCATAAGGGGTCCCTTTTCTCCACACCCTCACCAACACTGGTTATTTCTGCTCTTTTTGATGATAGTCATCCTATGAGGTATGAGGTGATAATTGTCTGTGGTTTTGATTTTTATTTCTCTGATGATTAATGATGTTAAGCACCTTTTTGTATACCTGTTAGCTGCTTGTATGTCTTCTTTGGAAAAAATATCTATTTAGGTCCTTTGCCTGTTTTTTTAAAAATCAGATCATTTGGATGTTTTGCTATTGAGTTGTATGAGTTCCTTATATATTTTGGATATTAATCCCTTATCAGATATATGGTTTGCAATTATTTTCTCTCATTTCATAGGTTGCCTTTTCATTTTGTTGATTGTTTCCTTTGCTGTGCAGGAGCCTTTTAGTTTGATATTATTCCACTTGTTTATTTTTGCTTTTGTTACCAGTGCTTTTGGTGTCAAATCCAAAAAAATCATTGCCAAGGCCAATGTCAAGGGGCTCTCCCCACATATTTCCTCCTAGGTGGCTATAACAACTATATAAACACACACTCATGCACACACACACACACACACACACACACTCACTCACTCACTCACTTATTTTTCCCCAGAGAGCCATTTGTTAGACATAACCACAGTCTTCCCTTATGGACAATTTCACTTTTTGCCATTTCAGTTACCCACAGTCAACCATGGTCTAAAAATATTAAATGGAAAACTCCAGAAATAAATAATTCATAAGTTTTAAGTTGTGTGCCATTCTGAGTAGCATGATGAAATTCTACACTGTCCTACTTCATCCTGCCCAGGATGTGAATCATCCCTTTTTCCAGAGTCTCCACGCTGTGGATGCTACTACCCTTTAGCCACAGTAGCAGCTGGCTTGGTCATCAGATCAAAAGAACATAGTATCCATGGGGTTCGGTACTATCCATGGTTACAGGCATCCACTGGGGGGTCTTGGAATGCAGCCCCTGAGGATAAGGAAGGACTACTGTATCACACTGTGTAGGCAAATGTCCCATGGGGGGTTGCTTAGCACAGGAGGAGGAGGGAGGGACAAACCAGCTCACCAGCTCACCTGCTCACCTGTGCCTAATGTGGCTTCTCTCATGTTCCCTGTGTTACCAGCTCGCAGGTAATGGCTCCCCAGCTGCTCCTGTTCCAGCCTCCTCTCGTAGTTATTTTGGTCGGGGCTTCCCTGAGACCTTGTTCTCCATCATTGTAATTCTAGATGTGTTCTTATTCTAGGAAAGTCCTTACATATTTGCCTTGTGTTTGTTAAGCTCTCTAAGCCTTCATTTCCCCATCTATAAAATGGGACCAGTGTTAGTATCTACCTCAGAGCATCATTGTAAGGAGAAAGGGGACAATGCATGTGAAACTCTTAGCACACCAGCCTGGCATGCAGCAGAAATACTAGCAATAAGCACGACAATAATAACTGTGGCAAATGTCTCCTGAGTGCTTACCCCACTCACTCTGGACTCTGTTTATTCATCCTCATCCTGGAGATCCCATGAGGTGTGTTCTGCATTGCTTCCACTATACAGATGAAGAAACTGAGGCATACACAGATTTAAAAATGTGCCCAGGGCCCCACAGTTGGGGGTGTTCAGTAAGCTACTCTTAAAGAGTTAGATACCATTAAAACATGGTTTTCAGATATGATTCCTTTCTCTCCTCTCTTTTTTTCTCTATCCACTTTCCTTTGTTCTTCCATATAATCTTATTTTCCCTCTTGTTGCATTTCTGTTTCCTCACTTCAGCTTAGCCACCTAAAAGGAAAGGGCGAGGAAACATCAAACAAGATTCTTCTTTTCTCTGTGTCAACTTCACTTTCTTTGGTGCTGCCTCTGGGGTTTTACTGAGGTTTAAAAACATTATTTTGATGTAAATGCAACTTGTAAAAGAGTTGCAGCAACTCTATAAAAATACCACATGCAGTTTATTCAGATCACACATTTGTTTCTATTTTGTCCCGTTTGCTTTATTGTCCTTTCTCTTTGTCTTCTCTCCACCTATTGTGTGTCAAACATCAAATTGATGCCATCCACTGTCCTGGCCAAATCAATCATAGCAACAACTTATTTTTAAAATTCCTATTTGTATTCTTATATATAAACAGGGTAACATTTGGCTTCTCTAATTATAGGTACCTTCCCTCAGTCTGTTCACAGTGAAGTCCTATTCACTATACATTTTAACACATATGGTTTGCATGAGTGTTAACCTGCTGCCCATAGACTCACCATGAAACACACCTTAGACGGGTATGCACTACGTTGTCTAAAACCCTTGGGTCCAAATGTGTTTAAGAATCAAGCAATTTAAGATTTTTAAAAGGTAAGAGGAAGAATATTCCATGTGTTTAATAACAAACCCAGTGAGGTCTAGGGGAGGGGGCAATCCCATAATCAAACACAAATATTTCTGCAGCAAATGCATGCAGAATAAACAAAGACTTTACATATTCTCTGCTAAGTTTACATCAGTTTGACCCGCAAACTGAAATTTCAGCATTCAGAGTCCCTTGTTTTTTGGAATTGAACAAAAAGGGTACATGACTGTACTTATATGGTAGGGGTAGGTGTTAGATGAATATTTTAGTCACTGATCAACTGTAGGGCATCTGAATTACATGGGAAATTTAATAAATAAATCAGTTTTATTTTAATTAGCAGTATTAAAAATTACTATAATTTTAAAACTACTTAAAATAAGAAGATGTTGACAGCTATATATCCACCTACATACATCAGAGTAGAATTAAACTCTTAAAGATGCTGAGCAAAGACGAAAGCTTTCTCTCTCAACAAGAAGGGCTTCTTTGAAGTCACAGGGAACCAAGGACTCAGCAGTAATGAACGCATTGGCCTTTCAAGATAGCAGGATACATTATAACCATGGGACTATAGACTGCTAATAAAATTATATGTTAAAGAAGAGTCTGTGTGCCAGTTCACAGATCACAGTCTTTACAACAAATTAGGTCATATCACACTAAATAATATAATATGCTCTACCTTATAAAAACACACTGGTTATCACTAAAAATTAGCAGCTTCCCCATTGTATCATATGCTTCTTACATTTACTAAATAGATAGAATGAGTATTCCCCCATTCAGCAGCCTCTTCGGTGACATCTTTCCTCTGAAACTTTAATTTCTTTGTATTTTCTACCAAATTTCTTCTAGCCTGAGATTGGACAACACATCAAACTCTTGTCAAATGACTTCATGGGCACTATTCATTTGGTGCATCTATTAGAATTTATGTATCCTAAACTGAGTGTTGGTACTAAACAAATATTTGAGGCTGGTTGCAATAAATCTAAAGAAACAATGGCAATTTTGAGGTGGGATGCAACTTAATAATTATTCTAGATATTTAGAAACTTTGTAATTAATTTATTGTTATATATAATTTATTTCTTTGCATCCATTTATGGGGGTTGATTAATATGATGCTCTTTTAAGGATTGAGAAAACGAGTTTAAACAAATGGTCACAGTCATAAATCAAATCAGAGGGCACCAGTGAGTGATGCCATGTTTTAAGAGATGAATTGCACAATACATGGCAAATGATATTTAGGATATTCCCTGCTGGGATGAGAGACCAGGAACCACAGGTTTTCCAAAAGTGCACTCTTTTCCCAAGAAGACAGAAAGACACCCCCTACCCCCACCCCTTGGAACAAATGCATCTGGGCTAATGCAGCCCTTAAAACACAAGGCTGAGGCACAGATTCGAGCGCATCCTGTAACTGGGAGCTCTAGACCCTAGTCTGCCAGCGCTAGATGCAGGGAGGCACACAACTGGCTGCTGCCTTATTTTGTTTAAGGAGAATGTGCTCGCACCCTCTGAGCAAAGTGGCAATATCTGCAGTTGCCTGCCCACCGCCAGACAGCCGGTCCAATGTGAATTATTTAAAGGCAAGTATTGAGACCTCCGCTAACAATAGAGGAAGCTTCAAGATTTGTGGATAACACTCTGGCAGGCTGCAGGAGCCAAACCAGGCTACTTGGAGAAGACTGTGCAGTTTAGCAGTGCCTGGCTGCAGAGGAGCTGTCATGACCGAGGAGCAGAGGAGCCCTGAAGGCGGCGCATTCCAAGGACTAAACCAAAAGACGTAAGGCCAAGTGTTGGGAAGATACAGCAGCAAACGAGAGACTGATTACGTTTTTAAAGCACCGCTGCCCAGCTCAGACATAAAATTATATTTAAATTTCCTGCTTCTGTGCAATCAAAAGAAGCCAACTGAAAGAAACGTGCACTTCAAGGCTGTAAATCTGAAACTTCCTAATCCCCGAAAGTCCACACTAGACTTCTTGCCTCCATGGAAACAACAAAGCATTCAGCCAACTGATTGGCCTCCAATGAATTTTAGATAAGACAGCTTGGAAGGGAATGGATGTGATTTTAATGCAGAAGAAAGCGCTGGAAGGGAGGTCCACTTGGTTCATATTTGAATAAAGCAAACAAGGCAGACGAAAGGCTGACAGCTGTAAATGACATTGTCAGTACAAAAATTATCAGCCAGTTTACAATCTGTTTGCTTATGTTGAACAAACAGACTGTGTGTGGCATCCTTCGGCCTGGTGAATGGCAGAAATACTTGCGGGCTTCAGAAAAGCTATCTGCTCTCCTGCAGCCTGGCCACAATTAGATCGCCATTTGACAGCCACACTGAAAAGGAAACTGTGTCCTCCGCCTTTCCCCCACACCCCCTTGCCTCTTTGCTTTCTCTTTTCCTTTCTTTCTTTTTCCTCGTCTTCTTCTTCATAGACAAGCGCTGAAGTTGGGTAGAGACACTCGTCTTGTTGTATCAATGGCGTGAATTATATTAGTTCTGTTGCTGGATCAAGTCGTTTACTGATGTGTCTGACATTCCAAGTGGGAGATCTTCAGTAACCTAGCAAGGCTCAGCGCCAACAGTCTTCGTTTTTTTTATTCCTTACAGGAAGCAGAATCTGGGAGCCCCCCGAAAGAATGCCACTTTTTTCTCCTTTGTGCAGTCTGTCTCGGAGACCCTTTGCTTTGAACTTGCTAACGTTGCATTTGGTGCCAAAATAAAAACACAACACAAAAAAGGCTGAGGAGCCCTGCTCCTCCTGAGCAAGCCACAGACAGCCCAAGTTCCAGGAGGGAATAAAACCTAGTGGGCTCTAACTCTTCTTGGGGCTGTGCTGAGTCTTTAACCCAGCCCCCAGCCCGAAAGGAATGAGTTGTGTGGTCCCCATTGCTTAATCCCCTCTGTGTTCTGCAAACTCATAACACAGAAATAGCTCCCTTTGTTCAAAAAGAATGGAAAGCAAACACAGGTACTAATTTTATCCCTCACGTTCTCAGAGGCTCCCCTGGTTGAACTGCACCAGAGAGATTTAAGCCTCTGGTAGTGGCTTTTCATGGGCCCTGAGGCTATTTGGATACTCTTGGCTTCTTACCTAACAGATTCCAGCTCACCTTGGAGTGAGTGAGTGACACACCTCCCTGCCCCAGGGGACTCGGGGTTGCAAGAGACAGCTCACCTCTGGAAAGCCAGCTGCAAACTGGAAATAGAATAATCTCATAGTAAGACAAATGCCTGCCAAGACCAGAGTTTTTTGACTTTCATTTTCCATGTTGTGCATTGTCCTTATTTATTGTGTCACCTTCTTGCTGGAGTTAGCCAAGAAGTTATTCATTTGGGGAGAGGATCAAGCCTTCCTATTACTCTCCCATTTCTTTTTTGCTTCTATTTTTCCTTATTTAATATGAAGAATTTGTTTAGAGGTACTTGGTTGACTGGGAAAAAAAAAATAATGATGCTAGGTGACTGCGGTGTGTTTGTCACAGATAAAGGGCACGTAACAGGCGCACACAAAGCCGGAAGACTGTGGTAATTACTGTTAAGCGGCTAAGCATCAAAACACCTCTTGTCTGGAAAGTTCATCCAATTACCACTAACCTAGAGAGGAGAGTTATGTTGCACTGTGCTTTTCATTTTAATCTAAATGGCTGTTTCTTTTTCTCTGATATGGCCATCGGTCATAAAGAGTTGACCATCATTAAAGCTGTTTGATTTGGAGCCCTGTAGTGTTTGGCTAAGAGGGTAAATGCAAATTTGATGAAAGAATAAGGATAAATTTACATATCAGCCTCAGCTCACATGGAGAGAGTAAACATTCTGTTTATCTCAAGTGTCACTTTATGATTTCAGTAGAATATAAAACTGACCTTGGCCCAGTCATTGTAAAAGGCCTAAATGAAATATACGGTTGTCTAAATACGATTTACTCAAGTAGAACTTGTCGGCAAAGCCCGTGGAACTCAGCAAACAGGGCCGGAGAGTGCAGAGAAAGCGTTTTGTTCTGATAAACTCCAAAATGAAATTCTGGTGCGAGGAGTTGGTGAATAAGAAAGGTTAAAAAAAATAAAATCCTACCTCATGCATTTCCTGTAATCACTGTGAATTAGAACATCCTATTTATCTAGTAGATTTAGACTTGAGTTATCTAAAAAATAAAAATTAAAAAAAGACCCCAAACAAATAGAAAACTGTAAAAGTCAGTGTTAACACTGCAATGGAAACTATTCTTTTACCAAGCCTTTGTTTTATCATTTGGGGACCAGAGTAAGACCATGATTTGTTTGGTTTCTAGAAATATTATAATTGATTCGAAGAACTTTAACACTCCATAGGCAGTTTACATTGCAGGAGGATAATTCCTTTTGGCTGTTTAAATCAACCACGTTTGCATTTTTCCACAACATTTTTAATTAGTTTTTTTCTCAGGCTAAGTCAACATTCATCACTGTGGTGAAGCAACATCAGACTTTTGTTCATAATGGAGGCTTTTGAGTGAGCAGGGAAATATTCCGAGACAATTGCAGGCATCCGTATTGATATTTTACCTCCACTTTCTCATATTCAAAAGTTCAATGTGGGAAATGAAGGCACGAAATGAGATTCCTTTCTCTCATGGAGGAGAGGAGTTGATGGCATAAATATTGCCAAAAGGAGGGGGGATTAGGCACATATTTTTAATTTGAGCTATTCTAGAAAAATATTCTGAAGAAAACAAAAGTGAAAAGTATTTGGCAGACACAAATGGTTTTAATTAGAAAAACAATCAAAGAATATTCTTGTAGGGCACATTTATGTATTTACCTTTATGGGCCACAGAATAACTATTTTTCAAATAAATAATTAATTACTTATATACACATAGAACAACACAAAACGTTACCCCAAGCTCCTACAGGTATGTCATATCTGATCACAGTTTGTGTCTAAGTCGCAAATAATGTCGACATGCATAGCAACTTCTTAGGTCAAGGTTATGCTGAGGTTTTTGAGGCTCAATGGGTGGGGCGCTAACAGATGAGGAGAGAGTTCTTCATTGTCACCTAAGCCGAGGTCAGGCTTTCCAAAGAGAGTTTGAAAGGAGATTGACATGTCGCCCCCACTGGAAGAAGGGTAACAAACAACTGTATGTCTGTGCCCGGGCTGGGGAGGGGAGGTGGCATGTATTTGAGAAAATAAGACTTTTGAGACTCTTTCCTTCAATGTCCTGCGTTCACACGCAGATGAATGTAGCGTATTGCACACAGTGTGGCTTCTGGTCTGAAGTGACCGTAGACTACCAGAGAATAGAGGTGACGGCCAAGTAAACCATCTCGCACTCTGGATAGGCCCATCCTTCCCTACACTCCAAGATGTTTAGAGTTCATTCACATTACAGGGCTTTTAGAAGACAGCGTGTCCCCACAGCACAGACAGTATTGATGCTTAATGCATCTAAAGATAGTAACTACCGTATTTCCCCGAAAATAAGACAGGGTCTTATATTTATTTTTCTTCAACAATAAGATACCCTAGGGATTATTTTCAGAGGATGTGTAATTTTTTTTTTAAATACAGTACAAAAATCTACATTTATTCAAATACAGTTAAGTCATCTTCTTCTGGAGCATCATCATAACTCTCCAAATCCCGAATTCCATCCTGAATTTCTTGCAACTCTATTTCCTTTAGAACCATTGGCCCCAATCTCTCATGTCGAGCACTAGAGCTCTCATGGGGCAGATGAGAAGGGCTGCTCGTCTTCTTTACCGCTCTGTGACAAAATGCATGGGTTGTGCAGATGCGCTGCATAGCCACACCCATCACTAGGTCTTATTTTTGGGGTAGGGCTTCTATTGCGCAAATGCTTAGAAATCCTGCTAGGGCTTATGTTATGGGTAGATCTTATTTTCAGGGAACCACGGTAGGAAAGGAAGGAACCATTACCAAAGAATGGGGATCTGCAAACCCAGATGAGGGTAAGGGCGTGGCGTGTGGCCATCCGGCACTCGTGCAAAACGTGTGCATCCCTGGCCCAAAATGCACCTCTGCGTGGACCATTTACTCAAGCACAAAAATCACCCTCTGATCGTTTTCCTCTGCTTCATCAGACTGTATGTGACAGCACTGGAAGCGGGAGCCAGGAACAGCAGGAACCAGTCCTACGTTCATTGCCTCGTGAATGGATAGAGAAGATGTGTCACGTCCACACAACCACACAAGGGAATGCAACTCTGCGAAGTGAGATACACGCTAACACAGGCTGAGTCTCCAAGACAATACGTTCAGTGAAAAGAGACAGTCACAAATGGCTGCATGCTGCATGATTTCATTTATATGAAAGTGTCCAGAAGAGGCAAATCTAGGGGTTAGTAGGGCCTTGGGGTGAGGGGTAGGGGCAGCGGGAATGGGGTGTGACTGCTAGTGAGTATGGAGTTTCTTTTCAGGGTGACTAAAATGTTCTAAAATTAGATTTTGGTGCCAGTTTTACAAGTCTGTGAATACACTAACACCACCGAGCTGGACATTTTAAATGGTAAATTTTAAGGTATGTGAATTATCTCTCAATATAGCTGTTAAAGTAAAAAAAAAAAAAAAAAAAAAGCAAAACTGATGGGCAGGGCTGTCGCAGAGCCAAAGGGTAGCTTTCAGAGAGAATCATGTTGGCCCCTGAGCAGCAAAAGGAAAGCACTTGAACGTTAACTCAAAGCAGGACATGGGTCATTTTGGGTGGTTTCTACTCACGTAAAGGGAGTAAACGTCAGAATCAAATCCAACCTTAAATTCCATAGATATTTGTTGGTTATCTATGCTGTGCTAGCCATAGTGGCAATTTGAGAGACAACAAAACTCCCCATGGAACTCACAGTCTAGAAGGAGAAAGGCAAATATATACAATTTGCTTGCCCGCAAGCAGGACAGCTGTGCATGTTACCAACAGTGGGTTTGGCCGTACAAGGAATACACACACACCACCAGGCATCCTTGCATCAGATGACAAGGTTTCTAAGTTTGAGTTTTATTCTGTATGTAATGCCAGGCTCTGTGTTGATCCCAGCACAAATGCGTGAATGCACGCTGGGGAGCTGAGATTTAGCAAGGCTTCAGGTGTTAGTGAAAGCACCTGGAAGCTTCTTTCTTTGTAAGTTCTTTGTAAGTTGAAGGTTTCGTGTGGTTTTCCAAACACCTAACTTGATCTTGATCGCATGAATGATGTCGAGTCTCAAATGCAAATCAGAGTGAGTTTGCTACCCTGAGACCTGAAGACCACATCCAAAGAGGCACTGATTATATAACACGCAGAGAGGTGGAAGAAAACACGAAAAGCACAGCTGGGCAGGGGTGGGTGTCCAGCCTTACCAAGCCCTTGCTAAGGACTGGGCTCTGGGTATCGCTACAAGCATCACTTCATTTAATCCTCAGAACCTTAAGAGGGAGATTATAAGTAATGATGTGATCCCCATTTTACAGATGAGGAAACAAAGGGCTAGGGAAATTGAGGAATTTGTCTAACATCAATTAGTAAATAGCAGAGCTACTCCAACACAGCTCTGTGGATCATCCAAGGTTGTACTTTCAATCACTATTTGTTCCAAATAGTCCCAAATTATTTAAAATTTGCCAATAAACAGAAGCTTCAAGAAGGCAGCAAATTCATTTTCTGAACTCTATAAAGAAGAGATATGCTTTCAGAAAGAATGTGCACCCAGCCATTGCAGAAGCTCACGCAGGAGCCAAAAGACCGTTTGTTGGAAAAGTGGATGGTCTAAAAAACTATGAGATCAGATGACCTTTATGTGTTCTGTCAACCTGGTTATTCTGATGTGGTGGCCGTGGGATCGTATGAACAGAACCAGAGCCCCTACACGATCACGCAGGTTGGACATCGCACAACTCCGGTGGGGTGGGGGTGCTTCTCATTCGCAGGAACTAAGGACTTGTATGTAGATTATGATGACGTTCCTGAATTTTTTAGTCAAGAGTTTTAAGGCAGAGCTGCTCCCTGTTATATTCCTCACGTGCCCCAAGCTCCCATCTGGGGCCCGAGGGGTGCTGGCCCTACCGGACTTAGGCAATTAATTATAGAGAAGGGGACGACAGCATGAGGCCAGAGATTGGAAGGAGAGTTAGGGGTTATGGCAATGACTTCAGTGACAGAGGAGGAATGGGGGAGGGATGGGGACGGGAATAGGAAATGCTGAGGATCAGGCCGAGATTTCAAATTTGTATCAGTTCAGGAGAGAGATGAGCTAGAGACCCAAGTTTAGGAGTCACAGAAATGAGAAGATAGTTGAAGCTGAGAGAACTGGCACATTTACATGAGAAAGATCAAGGAACAAGAAACAGTTGGCATTGAAAGAGAGCCCTGATCGCTTTGCAAATTTAAGTCGCTGGTGAAGAAACAGAGCACTTTCTGCAGGTAGCAGGCGATGGGCAGAGAGAATGCTCCAGAGAGGACGTGTAGGAGGGGCACAGAGAAGCCGATGCCCCTCATAGCTGCACATTGTTGCTGACCTTCAGGAGACCACGTGCAGTGGACTGTAGATGGAAAATGGGACAGAAGCTAAACTGACAGATCATGCAATGACTGCTGCTCAGGGAATAGACACAGTGAGTGCACTACGGTGGCATCAAAGAGAAAATCCACGGAGCTGTAGTTTGAGAGAGAAGGAGGCCACAGGGAGCTTCTTCTGGGGGGTGGGATTGAGAAGGCCTGTTGACACAGCAGATGACAGATCTTTAGTGAACAGGAGCCAGACCTTATGTATCCGTGTAATATTTAAGCTGAATTTGGTGCCGAATGATTATGTCCCATAATTGCTAGTACAGACACTTAATATAATAAGGCATCTTTTTATTGGGAAAATAATCTATGGTTTTAGTCCTGAGTGGTTGGGGAGGATGGCTCTGCTCTTGCAGTATTGAGAATTGCACTTTGTGTCTTTATAAGGTGTATGAACGCTGAAAGTGAGGAAGAAAGCTCACAAGCAACTCCTAAGGCTCAGTTCCAGGATCCAGCCTCGGTCTCAGTGAGTTCCACTTTCACACCTCTGTCAAATGCACCATGTGGCAGAGAAACGTGGGAGAGCTCGGATTTGGAAGGCCCCCAGTGGCTTGGAGACTCAGAGGCCAAGGCAGGTCCCGAAGCTGCGACCTTCACTTTAAATTCTTTCTTCTGCTGTCTCTGAACCAGCAGGAAGCTGTGTCTAAAACCCCTGGTCATGCATCAGAGCTCTTAAACTGGCTGGGGGCAATTGGTTAAAAAAAAATAAAAGAAAAGAAAAAAATTAAAGAACAGCTGGAACTATTTTGCCATCCTATTGTATCATTATTATTAAGCCCTTATGGGAAGGGGTTTTGCAAAATAAAAAGCATGACATGTTATAACTTGGGGGAAAAAGCATAACAATAAAGCATGACATGTTGAAAGAGCATGGCATTTTTTTAAAAAGCACAACATGTTAAAGCCTGACATGTTATAACTTCATTATTACTCTCTGATTTTCCAGAGTACTGCGTGTTTATCGTGGTGAACAATGGTGAGATTATAAATGATTTTCATCATCTTCTTTATAAGTTTGAATGCTTCAAAGTAACTTTCGTTATTATCTTTATATCTTTTCTGTATTTTCTTTACATATACACTAGTTGTTATTATTTATATAATTAAGGCCAGCACTCAATGTTTTGGATAAACGAATGACAGCATCTGCTCTTTGGTCATTTTTCCCTTAGAAATATATTGCAAATTGTTCCCATAATAGTTAAATGTGTTCATCTACTACATGATTTGTATCATCTTCATAATATTCCAATCCCATGGACATACCTCAGATTTATTCAGACTTTTAAACTATTGGAAACATAGATTGTTTCCCCCTTTTTTCCCAATTATGTGCAATGTAAGGTAAATATCTTTTCCTCAAACCCTTTTTATTATCCTTAGGATAATCTGATAACATAACATTATATATCCCACTTCATAGAGAATGCATTTATTAATTTTTTTTTGAGACAGGGTCTCATCCTATGATCACAGCTAGAGTGCAGTGGCATCATCATAGCTCACTACAACATCAAACTCCTGGGCTCAAGGGATCCTCCTGCCTCAGCCTCCTGAGCAGCTAGGACTACAGATGTGCACCACCATGCCTGGCTACTTTTTCTATTTTTTGTAGAGTTGGGGTCTTACTCTTGCTCAGGCTGGTCTTGAACTCCTGAGCTCAAATGATCCTCCCATCTCAGCCTCCTAAATTGCTAGGATTATAGGTGTGAGCCACTGTGCCCAGCCCCCGAAAGAAATTTTAAGGCTCTTGTATTTATTGTCAAATTTCTCCTTAGAAAGGTTATTCTAATTGATATTTCCATGAACTGGAATGAATGCTCATTTTTCTGTACTTTTACTAAGTGCTGGGGATATTTATTAAAAAGAAAAATGTTGGCCAATTTTATAAGATAAATGTTGAATATGTGTGTATACATATAGCATGATAAATTTTTTGAAATTATTAAAATTTTCATTTGATTACAAATGAGGTTCAAAACAATTCTTTCAGATATTTACCCTCCATTTCTTTCTCTTCTTCAGTGAGTTACCTGTTCATATCTTTTGCCAAATTTTCTATTGATCTATAAACGTGTTTATCTTTTTTTCTTATTTATTTACATAATTTCTTTATACAGTCTTCTCTCTGCCATGTATATTGTGGCATGTTTGTGTGTGTATTTTGAACTTCGGTATTTCATGTGATCAAATCTAATGCTTTTTACTTGGTGGTGTCTTTGTTTGCTGTTGTGCTTACACAGGGCTCTCCTACCCTGAAATTGTCTATACCTCTATTCCTCTGATTTTGACTCCAATTCTATTACAATAAAATATTTACCTTTTAACTTGTAAGAAATCAAAATTCATATGGAATGTATGTGAGTGTAGATGTGATATCATATAGGGCTTTACTTTTGATTTTTCTCCAAAGATTTAAAGAATTGTTTCATTAGCATTTATTCTTTTCTTTTTCTGTTGTCTTGGAAGCTCCTCTTATCACATATTCGAAGCTTGGGGGCCTTTCTGGGTTTCTGTTCTGTTCCATTAACCTAATTTCATATCGATATCATACTTTTATAATGATATATCAGCTTTGCCCAGCAATAATCTTTAAAGGAGAAGAATGGCCTGGCAAGACAATAGCAGCGAC
The DNA here is from genome assembly GCF_040939455.1 of Microcebus murinus. Classification (NCBI taxonomy): domain Eukaryota; kingdom Metazoa; phylum Chordata; class Mammalia; order Primates; family Cheirogaleidae; genus Microcebus; species Microcebus murinus. The sequence continues at coordinate 44,774,174 of NC_134119.1, read as the reverse complement.
TTTCACATGGCGTAGCAGCAAAGCTGGGGAACCAAGCATCAAACCCTTCAGTTCTAACTTAGGCATTGCCACCAGGTTGCTGGGTGACAGTGATTGAGTTCCCTAACTTTTTAAATATGTTTCTTTATTTAAAAATTTAGATCCTGCATGCCTAAGATTGGAGTTATAACACTTGTTTAGCCGATCTCACACCACTGACACAGAGTCAAATGAGTGAAATTACAATAAGTCACTTAAAATCCCAACCCAAATGTTGTTTATGAAGTCTTTCCTTTGTAGGGCAGAGTGAGCGGGACCTCATATTTTGCAATGTATGTTTTTAAAAACCAGTGGCCCTGGATTTGAAATAGGGGAAAGGAAGAGTTATGGGTTTAGTTTTTGACTGTAATTAATAATGAATAATCATCATTCTAACTTGCCATGGAATCATAGGACCTGCTTAAAGAAAGAGATAATTCAGAGTGAAAAAAACCAAACCTGAAGCATATTGATTTATTTTTTTTGGTCTCAGGAGAAAAAGCCAATTTCAAAGCTAACCCTCCCATCCTGAAGGCTCACATTGCATTTGGCAATGTCCTAAAGGAGATTAGGCAACTACTGGTTTAGGTGGTTCACTACCTACTGAGCTATTTAAGAGGAAAGGCTGTCTTCCAGAAATACTTTTGGGTGCTAGTTGCAACAAAAGGTGTCTAAATAAATACTTCCTCTGTGTTCATCTTTGGATTAAATCCCTCAACCACAGAGTGGCAAACTGGGGAAGGGGGTGGAAAAGGCTCCCGAGGGAGGAATGAACCTGGTGCAGGCAAGGAGCACTGGGCTGGGAGTCAGGGAGCTGGGAGACATGTTTGCACCCTGCCTTTGACCTTCCACGTGCCTTGGTTAGATCTGGACTTCAGTGTCCGTGTTTGAAAACAAGGGTGCTGGCTGGATTGCCTCTGCAGTCCCTCCCAACCCAAGCTCCTCGTGATCTGGGAACAGCCAGCATCCAATTCACTGGTGTCACGTGGGAGCAGCGCCCACCACACCTGCTCATCCAAGGTTTGGGATCACATCTCACGAAAAGAAAAACAGATGGAGTGGCCTGAGGTTCGTTAAGCCTCGGAAGCAGAGTGTGAGCTCTCTGAGGGCAGAGATGGTGCCGCGTTACCTTTCCCAGCATCTAGCACCACTCACAAGCAGTGAATGTCACGTGAAAGAAGGAGGAGATGGAATTGAATAGGTGGGAAAACAGCGCAGGTGGGCCACAACCAGGACAGGAACCTGAGGACGATGTTTACCCTCCCCAAGAAGTATTGGAATCTGGTTTCTGTTCTCACAGGCTCAGCTTCAGTTTCGAGTCTTCCATCCCACCCTGGATAAAAGGGCAGAGGGCTCCTCCCCCAGGCAGGTCTGCAACAGGGCCATATTTGTCCACACAGACAAGCGCCCCTCCTTGTTTGTTCTGCCAGCAGGGTATGGGCCTGGGAGGTCCCACTTCAAGGCCAACACCTCCTCTCCAGGGGCAGTGTCTCCCCACCCCCGACACCAGGGGGCCATTTCCCCTGCACCAGGAAGGGGCTGCCACCGTGGGAGCTGGAGGCAGTGGTGGAAATGGTTCCATTTAGACAGGTGGCTGAGCCATCTACCAACTGGCAGAAATTTTCTTCTTCTCATGCTACAAGCTCCATCCTCCTTGCAGTTGGGCACTGGCCAGAAATGGGGGGTGGGGTGGCACAAGGGTGGGGCAGAGCAGGAGACAAGCCCATTCACTGGAGTTGCCTTTTGATGGAATGGTATTATTCTGCCTTCATCTGCCAGGGAATGGAAGCCAGAAGTTTAGGGGCAGGTGCATTAATCAAACATTCCCAAGGCCAGCTGTGACCTCCAGAGGCAAACCTGGGAGCCCATGAGTTAAGGGGTCCAGAGCTGGTAAGGAACCTTGGGCAACAACCATGCTGCTGGCCTCTGGCAACACACCCAGTTGCCTGCTCTGACTGCCCCATGTGACTTGTGTTGAAAGAGTAGGTGCTACACCTATTCTTAAGGTTTAGCAGTCCAGCTATTCCTAATGTGCAGGGGGGACTAGAAGTCAGATTCACCATGGCAATCAACCATATGAGTTTTGCAAAGCTAAACAGCCTAACATTGGTAGAAGTCTTGGAAGCCAATAGGAGAGGCCACTGTAGGATCTTATTTACTTCAAGCTAGAATTCTGCATAGGTGGCAGTTTTTTTTTGGGGGGGGGCAAGTGCATTTATTTCCTATCCCAATAATGAAGTAATTTATTATGGGCTCTTTGAGTCTGATAGAAACATGTCCCAAGGTGGTTACACATCTCTAAATTTGAAAATACCACTATAACAAATAATGTACCCCAATTCATTACAATCGAGCACTATGTAACTCAAAAGGTAAGGTGATTCCCATCACTTCTTTAATAATTCTGTAACTGGAAGATGGAAGTAAATCAAAATAAAAATTTTTCAATTGTCACTTCTTTAAGAGCCCCCTGTCTCCCATGTCTAGCCTCCTGTAGTCAGCCCTCCACTTCTGGGGAGTTTCTGAATGAGCCAGGCAAATGAGGGCATTTGGTGCATGGCCGGCTTGATTCAGTAGTTTGGGTGTTTGCTTCCGTACACCAGCCTCTTAATTTGTACTATTCAAATTTGTCCTTCTGTAAAAAGAGCAATTAATGCATGGCCACTTGTAAATGTTAAATCTGCAAGTTACCAGGACAACTGTATAGAATATTTCCATAAATTGCAGACTTCTTGCCATGATATCCCCATTTATCTTGGGAAGGCAAGAGGGCTAGGAGGACCACTTTGTGATTGGGAAGTTGAGGCACAGGGGATGCAGGTGTACTCTGGAGTCTGAGCTCATTTCATAGATCAATGCAGAAACCAGGCCGCACAAATCCCAGAGTGAGTAGGAAAGGAAGAAACCCCTCATGAACCTTTTCAGCCATAAATACATTCATATGCAAACATATTTCAAAATGTGAGCGAGAGTGTGCACCATCCGAATGAGGTTTTATTCACCAAGGGGAAGGTCGCATTTTCAGATGTATGACTCCATGGCAGGGGAAGATGAAACCATCTTCCATAAAAATGGGGTCATGCAGGTTACGGCTCCTGGAAGATTTATTAAAAAGGAAATAATTCCTATTTCTCATTCATAGAAAAACTGGAACATTCTCAAGAAAAAAAATTAACTTTTAAATATTATGGTGTGATCTGTCTTACAGATAAACTGTGTTTGTGATTTTATAGACTCCGCATGCATTTGATCTAACAGAGCTAACAGGTTGAATTTTTTATGTTGGCATTTTTCTTCCTTGATAAACCAAGCATTTTCTTATTCATGAATCCTTTCTGAAATTTCACATTCTGAATAAAGCTAGGGAAAGAATCATATTTTTAAATTTTTAAAAGTGTCTAACAAGTTTTTTCATTTTACTCTTGTATTTCCGTACAGGTGATCTCATCTAATACCTGGATGTGTTGAAATGAGTTATTTTTTATGTTAAACATAGGCAGAACTTTTATATACTTTAGTAGGTCAAATGTTCTACCAGGATATTGCTATGCAGTGAACAATAGGCTCTTATAAAATAATTTTCTTACTAGCTCCTTAACATTAGAGAACATCATTTTTGATTCTTTTCTCTTTATACAAGTAATATGTGGTCATATGAAAATATAGCTCAGATGTCACCACTATTAGCATTTTGACATGTAAATATACTCATATACATTTTTATAGATTTAAGATCATATTGTATGTAGAGTTTATTTTTTGTTTTCTCCTTTTTTCTCTTATAATATATTGGGAGCATTTCCCCATCACATTAAATATTCTTGGAAAACTTGCCCTTTAATGCTTTATAAATATAAACAATTTAGGATGCCATATATGTGATATCATAATATATTTTACAATACCCAAATGTGTCTAGCCAATTTGTTGAACAAAAGAAATTTCATGAAATCAGTCAGTTTAGTAGAAAAAATAACATATATTTAGTATGGAATTGAATTAATAACAATACAAACTGATCAACAGGTGGGCCTTTCAATTGCTGTTATACTATATTGTTGCAGCAGGTGTGGGGGTCACCTGAGTCTCTTTTCTTTTAGGAGTCAATCTGTTATCACATTTTATTTTAAGCAGATTTCACATGCAGATAGGCAGAGAACTGGGGATGGACAGAGTGAGAGGAAGAGCAAGAGATTTATGCTTTGGAACACTGATAACTGGGTTCTCATGAGCTTCATTCAGGCCATTAAATTTTAGCATATGAGAAGAAGGAAAACTCAAGGTGAAAAGCAAATAGCTTCTCAGTGGGATAGGTGGAGAAAAAAATTATTTTTAAAGAAGCCAGTGTTCTATAGCTTTTAAGTAGTTGTAATTTCCTAAGTTAAATTAAGCCCAGCCTAGTCATGTCACTTCAGGTGCAGGTCTACCAAATCAAGTTCTCGCCTAGTCTTCCACCCTTTTTCTCCCTTGTGTTGGCCAACTGGTCACTCTGCCTTTAAAATACCTCCTACCAAAATGATCTCTTGCATATTTTAGGATGAAGAAATGTCACATTTCAGATGAGGGTTTAGCATTATTTAATTGGTAGGACTAAAATAAGAGGCCCCAAATCCTCATTGCTTCTGCTTTACAGGGTCTTGGAGCTTTAATGACTTTAAGCATTGTAGAAGATTATCATGGATATTTAAGGGGAGAATGAAAGGTGATTGGAAATCAGGGTTTATATTTAGATGTCAACCAACAACTTTTATTCTTTCCAAACTCCCAACTTATTTCCTCTGCTATACTGAAAAATTTCCTTGAGTGCCATTGGAACTGGCCCCCGATTTGCTCTTTGCACACATTGGCCTTTAGCATTCTCTTTAAGGTAGAAAGTTATGAAGTTTCCTCTCTTTTGGAAGATGTGGAGTTGCATTTACTTTCCACTCTAAGCAGGTCCTCAGTGCCTATGTAGTGAGAACTGAAAGGGAGTTAGTTTCATATGATGACAAGGAAACAGAAAGGAGGGTAGGAGAATGCCTATTAAAAACAAATGAAGTAAAAAGTTTGGCTCTTTCTGACCTGATAACACACCATTGCCTTGGAAGCAACTGCCATGAAAATACATTCTCGGTGAGTCAAGCTCCAATTTCCCCATTTGCTTCCCTCGATCTCAGATTGGGCAGCTCGGGTGTGTGCCAGGTATCCACTCCAGCAAAGCCCTCCCTCCCTACGGCTTGTCAGAGTGGCTTATTGTTATCCAACGGACGCTCATGATTCAGCACGTCCCCCACGCGTGGTCTCTTAGGACACAGCTACCAGGCGTCCGAACAATTCACGCTAACTGACCACAGCTCCAGGTGACAAACGCCACCCACCAACGAGTGGTCATCGTTCTCCAAGAGGAGCAGGGTTGGCTTGAGTTCTAGGGCTAATGATGGAATGACGTCCCCAAACAGGCTGGTCCCCAGACGTGCATTCTGGAACACAGGCTGGTTTTTGAGCTAGGTTACTGCAGGGAAACAGGGCAAAAGTGTCTGCTGTAGCCACAAAGAACACTTTCTGGCTGTTGCCTCTGGCTATTTCTTCATAACCACGTCAGTATATAGGACTAAGCTTAGAGCAAGACCTTTCTGACACCCACGCACGTGTCCATCTGTCCATTGGCCCACAGCTGGTTGTGTTGTGTAGTCTCACACGTACGCCTTGTATCAAACACTGAGGATACAAAGATGGATGATATCTGATCCGATCCCGAGAAACTCAGTGAGTCAAGCTTTAGAAGTCAAGCCATTCTTAGAACAATGGCTTTCTAATGTAGTAAGTGTCCTGTACTAATCAAATCCACAGAGAAGAAATAGGAACAAAATGCAGTGGAAGAAAGATTGGGTATGAGGGAAGAATTAGATAAGCAGAGGAGGTGGAAAGGTAGCGTTGGGTGTTTCTCTCTTTCTTTTTAGAAAAATAATTTTACTGTGTAGATGTAAGGTATACAACATGATGTTATGGGATACACACAGATAGTAAAATGATTGCCATAGTGAAGCAAATTAACATGTCTGCCATCTCACGTAGTTACCCTTTTGTGTGTGTGTGGCAAGAGCAGCCAAAATCTACCAATTTAGCAAAAATCCTGACTACAATACAACATTATTAACTTCATCCTCATATTGTACATTCCATCTCTAGACTTGTTCATTCTATATTCCTGCTACTTTGTATCCTCTGACAGACATCTCCTCATGCCCACTCTCTCACCTGCCTGTCCCTAGTAACCGCTGTTTTATTCTCTATCTCTGCATATTTGACCTTTTTAAAAAGATTCCACATATAAGTGAGATCTTGCAATATTTTTTTTTCTGTGTCTGGCTTATTTCACTTAGCATAATGTCCTCCAGTTCATCCATGTTACAGCAAATGGCAGGATCTTATTCTTTTTTGAGACCAAATAATATTCCATTGTGTGTGTGTGTGTGTGTGTGTGTGTGTGTCTGTGTGTCTGTGTGTGTCACAGTTTCCTTATTCATTCGTCTGTTGAAGGACACTTAGGTTGTTTCCATATCTTGGCTATTATGAATAAGGCTGCAGTGAACATAAGAGTGCAGATATCTTCGCAAGATGGTGATTTTGGTGTTTTGGGGGGTATATACCCAGAGAGGGATAACTGGGTCATATGCTAATTTTATTTTTAATTTCTTTAGGAACCTCCATACTGGTTTCAATAATGACCATACCAATATACATTCCCACCAACAGGGCACAAGGGTTTCCTTTCTCCACACACTCACCAACACTTAGTATCTCTTTGTATTTTTTATAATAACCATCCTAATGGCTGTGAGGTGATATTGGAGTTGGGTCTTGAAGGGTGAGTAGGAGTTCGGCAGAGAAGAAGGGCAAGTCCATTTCTGGCTTAGAGAACTACATGTTCTTTTGCTGCCACTCTTTGGGATCCCCTCCTCTACAGTGGATTTCGGCACAATTCATAGTAGTTTCAATCCCCAAGCAACTTAAAAGGGTACAGATAAATTCAGTTATAGACATTGTTTTTTTTTTTTTTTACAAAGCCACTTTGTCACAATCTTCAACAGTAGTTCCACTGTTTCATGTCCACGTTTCTAGGTGAAAATTGTTCTTCCTGCAGCCACTTAAACTCTGAAATGTCAGTAGGTCTCTTAGTGTTTGCTCCAACCTGCTTCAGTGAACAAGGGGTGTTTACTTTGGGCACTACCGGAGCGGTACCTTCTTTCTCTTTCAGGATTTTCACCTGCCAGTGGCGGCTCTCGTGCTCTTCCCTGTCATTTACTGCAGGGCGGCTACCTAGGCTCACCTATCCTTGTCATACACCTTACCTGACTGCCCCCCACTTTCTCTGGACAGCTTGTCCCTGCACCTCTTGCTCCACTTCCCTTTGGGTGAGTCCAACTTAGCTAAAGCTTCCTGGCAATTCCTCTTGATGTACATTTAAACTAGCATTTCAAAATCTAGCTTTTTTTTTTTTTAATGTTGGGAAATGGGGGTTTTGCTCTGAAGCCAACACAAGAGAGAGTAGAAAGTTGTTTTCCATATTGGTGTCAGTTACACAGAAGTAATTCTACCCGTATTCTTATGATTCACCTGTGAACATGTTTTTAAAGGCATCAGATGTACTTACAGGGAGTAGCACAGACCCACAAACCGTGGTGTGTGGCTCTTTCTTCCTGCCTTTCGCCTCTTTCTTTCATCTTTGGCTCTGCTCACTTGCACCTTTACCATAAAGTGCCCAAGAGGGAAAAGCAACTGCTTAGCTCTGGCTTGCAGCAGGGATTGGTGCTACCAGTAGGTTTGTGTTCAAATCTGTAGTATTCTCTCAAATCTAGAGTCATCGATCAATCCCTGTGTGTGATTATGATGGAAAATGGAGCATCTACTGGACATGTTCTGAGTTGGTCTGAGATTCAGGTTGTGGCTGAAAATGATTTTGTCTTATAGTTACAACACAGTGTGCATAATTTTAGCCCTTCCCTTAAATAAAGGCCACTGGGCCACTGACACCATCCCTACTCATCCTCAGGAGCCCCCAGCTCTCCACAGCTTCCCCTGCAAGGTTTTGGGACCTTCTTGCCACTCAGAGTAGTCGCCTCCATGCCCCAACATTATCTGTGTATTAATGAGTCACCCACAATTCAAAGCCAGGCCAAACTTTGAGACTGAAAAAAAATTAAAAAGCAAGTCTAAGCTTACTATTTATCAAGAAATAAAAATAAAAGAACTGACACTGGTTTATGGAAGCTCATCATACAGACATCAGCCATTCAGCTCTGTCCTCAGGAGAAAAATCTTAATATGTTCTTTTAGACAGGTTCCCTGTATCCAGCAACTCATACCCCTGTCTTTCAGGGACTTCCTGTCTCAGTACCTTGAAAAGTTTCCAGAGACATGGCAGATATGTCTCTTCTGGTCTCATCTTCAACTCCAGGGTGTATAACCTCTCTGGAACCCCAAGTGGGGCCCTTAAGAGGTACGAATCCTGGAACATTTTTTTTTCTTATAAGTATGACCTGCTTATGCTCTAATCCCCAATTTGCCTTTCTACAGAGCACACTCCTGTCATTTAACATAAATAAGAGCTAACAGCAGACAGGGGAGGTCGGTAACACACGTTTGAATGTCACTCTTCTACGTGGATCAGTTCAAATGTGTACCCGGAACATTTTATTCAGATCACACAAAGTGAGTATAGATCAGAGAAACATTCTCATTGATGAAAACCCATGATCTTGCTCTTTGATGTTAACTCACAAATTCCAATAGTAATGACTTTTTCTCGGAGAGTTAAACAGAAAACGTTTAAGTAACTATCAATCTCAAGTAATTTTAAAGGAAGAGAGATCTGCACGGAAAATAGAAATTCACCCTTGATTTGAGATTTTATTTTGGTTGGTTCATGTAGAAGCAGGGTGTGAAAATGTATAGGTGTTTTTCAAGAGGCTGGAAAACCTCACTCTGGCCAGATATTTTCCTGACAAGAGATTTTTATGACCCAAGAATAGGCTGCATGATTTGGCACAATGTCTCATAACAGGACACAATATTTGGGATGGGGAGTACTTGGGGGTCTTGATTTGGGCACAGGGAGAGGGTGATTCCTAGACCCCATCACAGTGGGTGGCTGAGACCTTAGACTACGGGGCCCTGACCTCTGTACTGGTTCCATGATCAAGTTTCTCTTGAGAAAGCGGAGCAAGGAAATGCAGCAACTACTTAGGTAATTCCTAAAGGAAGTGCTATGCATAAAGTTCTGGCTAACTGTCTGAGAAGTCAGCTCTGCCATATTGCGGCAGGTTTGACCAGAGACACAAAAAGAAGGTGACAGAAAGGACTATCAATCACTCACATCTTCAGGAAAACAAGTCTCAAGATTCAAAAAATGATATCCCTCTCTGTTTTCTGTTGAAATACCTCTCACATTTTGCATTTTATTTCAATGCAAACTGATACCTCACTGAAAATATCAAAACCTAGATAAAGATCTAATTTCTTTTTGGCCACAAGGAGAAAAAAAATATCTTAGACTTGACATCTATAATTAGGACAAAGGCAGACCCTCTAAAAGCTAAATGCAATGTTTATTTTAAAATGTCCTAAGGTTAAGGCCTTGCTAGCAAGTTTTTATTGCTGAGCTACAACCCTATGTGAGAAGTGGGGTTTATAATGCAAATGCTGATGCACCACCTTAATTATCAGATTGCCACCGGGCACCAGCATAATGAAGGAATTTTCTTATTTTTGCACAATGAATACTAATTGAAGTGGGAGAAAGGAGCGGCCGGGCGGCCACACTGCAGTAAAATGGCGCCATCTAAAGGAGGAGCGAGCAAAGCCACCCTGGTGGCATTTGCAAAGGGACGGGGCATAGGCTCTTCTGGTCCCTGGAGGGCAGGATTTCTGCACTTGAATTTTTTCACTCAAAATACAAAACTGAAATTCTACTGTGTTACTAACACAGCTGGTTATCAGGCGGAGTTGGGGACCGGGCAGAGGCTACCAGCCTCTCTGAAACACAGCGGACTCCACTCAGCGGACTTGCCATCTGCCAGTCTGCAAAGGAGTGACTAGGTGCCACGGATTGGCTTGCCAGAGCAGAGGGAGGAGGGCACAAGTAAGGAAGGAAGTGGGAAGGGGGAAGGGTCAGGGGTGAAAGGGGATGGGGGCAAGAGGAAAAAGGAAGGAAGACAAGAAAAGAGAGATGGAAAGTTTATTTCATGCTCCATGTTTTCTTTCAGGTATGCAATAGAAAATGGAGCCTTGTTGTCACAGGCTGTCACATTTGTGCATTTGTACAAGGAATGTGAAGCAGAAGTACAATAAATTGCCCCAGCGGTGCAGCTGGCAAGCCGCAGAGCCACCTATCTGCTTCTAGGACTGTGGCGTTTCTGCAAGTGTGGGCCGTGGATGGAGTAACTCAGTGGCTGTTCTCACAAAGGGAAGCACTTCACTCTCGAGGCTTCACCGGGACAAGGGGCGGAGAATGTCTCTGAAATGCCAAGCAGGCTCCTTCCAGGGGCTCTGGAGTAGGGGAAAGAGGGTCGGGGGGTCATGGATTCTGGGCAGTGGTAGAGAGTTTGCTCAGGGGCTTCTGTCTCAGACGGGAGAAACATCCCAGATGTCTTTTGTTTGTGTCACAGAATCAGCCTGTCTGGGCTGGAAGGGACCCTGGTAATGGTCATCGCTGCCCAGGGAGTCAACGGGCTGCAGCTGCTGATTCCCGATCAAGCTGGTTGGCATCTGGTCCGGCTGGGGCTCCAGGCCCAGGCCCTGGAATGCAGGGTTTCATTTCCAAGCCTGTAGATCTGGGTTGTGGAAGAGCAGAAGGTTCCCTCTGAGCAGGTGGGGGCAGTTAGCCACTGAGTACTCTGTCCCCTGTCCCAGGCACAGAGACCGGCACTTTTGCGGTGGCCCCACCGGGCAGCACTGTGCTGTCTGTTAGCTCCTCTCAGCCTCAGAATGACCCCTGGTTGCCTGAGCCTGGCACCCAGAAGGTTCTGGGCATCTGTTTTTGCTAAGAATGAATGAATGTGGTGTCTCCATCTCATTGCTAACTGGGGTTCAGTTTTTCCATAGAAAGTGTTTCACATGGGACTTAGACTTACCCCTTGTGTCTAGGGGGTTGGGTGAGAAAGTTCCTGCACCCCACTAGGGCATGACATGGGAGGTCATGACATGACACTAGGGCATGATATGGGAGGGGCCACACACCTGGGAAACCAAGGACACTGCCTACCTGGGAAAGGGGGGTCCAGGTAGACCTCACACCTGAGAATTGGAAATGCAGGAGAGAACACATGAGGGTGGGGTGGGCGAGCTAGGAAGGACAGAGCTGTGTCTCTCACAGCCTCCCACACCCCCAATAGGGCAGAGATGAATGAGACCCCAGACCTGCCACCCATCTGGGAAGGCTCTTACTCAGCCAGGTCTCCAGATCTGATACAACGACTACTTGAACAGTTTTAGAGATCAGCTGCTGCCAGACCAGCAGATACTTTGATGGAATCTGCATCCAGAAAGCACCTTGATGATCTGGAAAACAGGTAGATTAATAGAGAAAGTAGACGTATTTAAGAATATTTCAGGTTTTAGTGGAAGAACCACACAGCAATGAGGCTGGTAGTTTTGCTGTGTGGGAGGAAGAGGAGCATGTATGTAATACGAGCCAGTGTAAGTTGGGGGCACCAGCACCCAATTCACATGATAGGTAATGTGGTCTAGTGGGGGGGGGGACCAAGGCTGTAGGGTAGAGGTGCTTGAGAGACCCTTCCCCCCAAGAAAGGGCCCCCAAAATGCCTCTGCACTTCCCCAAGAGGGCCCTTGGGGTGGTGTAGAGAGCAAGCTATTCACTTGAGTATTATCCTTGTGATCTATCACCCTCCCCCTTCCCCACTCCTAACCCAAGTCAGTCCAGAGGGTGGTTTTTATCCAGTGATGCACCCAGAATGTCCTGCTCTGCAGTGGGCCTTTGAACACCACTGAATGAATGAATGAATGAATGAATGAATGAATGAATGAATGCATGAATGAATGGGGGAATAAGGTCGGGTCAGTCTGCCCCTGCAGTCAATTCCAACCTTGTAATCCCTATTAGCTTCTAAATAATAAAAATCTTTTAGAGGCATACACGTGTGTGCACCACACACATACATTTTCTTTCTCACCCTCCTCTGGAAATACTGTTTGCACAGTAGTCCTAGTATAAAATGACAAATTGTAAATAAGTCAAAAAAGGGAAGGACTTATTGCATTCATGTGAATATTCTCATATGTAAGCTCAAGCTCCATTGAAAGACTTCATTAAGGCTTTCTATTAAACAGGCTTAGAGACACAAAACACACACACTCAGTTCTTGCTTCACCCCACTTTCATGCTTTAAAATGTGATTTCCTGATGCATCAAAAATTCATATGAGGACAGGGGGAGTGAGAAAACTCCATTGGGATCTTAGCTGTAACTTTGACAAACCGTCTCAGGAAGATGAGGTCCTTTTCATAAACCAGGGCAAACTTGGCCCTTGGTGTTCTGTTTCATGGCAATAGACAGGAAACAAATGCCACTTGGTGACCGACGGGTATTAATAGATCTCAAAATATATGGACTTGAACTGTTCGCCTACACCCTGGAGATCTGGTTACCAGTTTTGAATGGGTGTGGGGCTTGAGGCTAAACACAGCATTTCCAAAGTAGCTGAGAATTTCAACTGTGGCAAGCCACAAGAACATTCCTTGAATGGAGGGCATTTCTCTAAACCATAACAGAGACGACTGAATAATTTCAGTTATTTTATCAACCAAATTGACCCATCACAAAAGCTCGGGTGGTAGAATGCACAATTGTTTTGCTAAGATGGTCCCGCAGGGTCACCTTGTTCAGTCCCCTGCTGACTGAGTTGTATTGTCTAGACACAGCCAGCCTGAACGGAACTGGAGTTTTCACCACAGTCAGCTAAAATCGTGGGCAACAGGCACTGGTGATTGGGGCAGGACTGCTTGGCCTTCACCCAGGTCAGCCTCTCCGAACCAGGAAGTCCAGATGCAATGTCTCCCATTGGTTTAGGAAAAGGAAGAAATAGGATAATAACATTTCAGCATCTTGCACGTCTAAGATGGAAGTGATTCAAGTCAAGTCACACGTTTCTGAATGGTGGGGATAAGTTCTGAGAAATGCATGGTTAGGTGATTGTGTCGTCATGTGAACACCACAGAGTGTACCTACACAAACCTCCATGGCAGAGCCTGCTGCACACCTAGGCTATATGGTCTGGCCTACTGCTCTTAGGCTACCAGCCTGTAAGGCATGTTACTGGGCTTAATACTGTAGGCAACTGTAATGCAATAGTATCTGTGTATCTGAACATAGCTAAACAGAAAAGGAACAGTAAAAATACTGTATTATAATCTTACAGGATTATTGTCATATATGCAGTCATCTATAGTTGACCAAAACATTCTTAAGGGACACATGACTTTCAGTGTCTTTAGAAAATGTATGTTGACATGTCTTAGACCCTAAGAAGGCCTGAGTATTTCTTCAAGGGGAAACAATTTTACCTTTAAATTATAGACAACTAGAATGAAATTTCTAGATTTTCCACTTTGTTTTTTAGGGGCGGTTTTGGCTTTAAAAGTTTACTTCAATCCATGTTATTCAAATATGTTCCATTAACTTTATATTATACGAAGTAAATGAGAGAGGAAGAAGGGAAGAGAACAATTAAAGAATTATGAGTACATTTTTTATTGCATAAAATGCCTGAGACTCCTGGGATCTGAAGGCACACACAGGGTAAGCAGGCCCCACCCTGTTTCCTTTGAGGAGGTTGACATTATTTAATCCAGAACTTTTCAGAATACGCACAGGTGTTCTCTGAAAAAGAGTTTATCAGTCAAGTGAATTTGGAAGGATGAAACAAAGTTAAATAGGTTTCTTTACTGCAGGACTTTTCAGAGCCTTTAATCTGCTAAGTGCTTGTGACACTCCCAGTGGGCAGTGAACAAGGCCTGCCTTCAAAACTCTCACACACAGCGCTGCAAGGTGTGGCTCCCAGGAAGGGTTGGTAGAGCAAAAGGATGATGGGGCTGGACTGGGGCCCGAGGAACTGCTTATGAGACTATATTTCCCTAAAATGTTGAACTATAGAATGCTTTCTGTGTCAGTATTAATGACATAGCAGAGAAAACACGTTGATACAAGTGAAGAATGAAAAGCATCTTTTCTCCCAGAGTGAGAGGGAAAGCCTGAGGGACAGGGGGACCAATGTCTTGAGCTCTTTTTAAGCATCACATCAGCTCCTTTACAGTGATCATGAGCTTTAAACATTAGGGACTTTAAGATAGGAAGTCATCCAACACGTGGCCTGATAGAAGACGACAGTGATCTGAGAAAGCCAGGTGCTCTGCAGCTGACACCTGCAGCAAACATGCAGGTGTCTAGAGAGAGAGCCCTCTTCACAGGTGGCCAGGGCTTCTCATGGGGTGGCGTTGGAAGGGATCATTACAGGGTCCGTGAAACCATATGTACTCCAGGCATCATGGATAGCCTGTGTGCATAATACGTCTGGCACTAGCTTGCACTGCTCTATCTCAAACATAGACAAATGCTGCTGTGATTGATAAAATACAATTGGCCTAAACATCTTGCTGAATTCATAGTAGTAGTCTCTAGGTATGTTCTCAATAGATATAAGAGGAGAGCTAATATTATGTGCATGTCCTCAAACTTTTAAAAATTTTGAATAAGCAATACCTCGGTTCGAAAAACAGAAAATGTCAAAAGATATAGAGTAAAAATACCTCCCTTTCATCCCTGTTCACCCATTTTCCAGAACCCCGCATCTCTGATTGGATGGATAATCATTCTTAGTTTCTTATGTAACAGTCCATGGTTTTCCCAGTACACGCAAGCACATGCAAATGCAGTTTTACTTGCCCCTTTCTTACAAAACAGGTGACATATTTTACATGCTATCCTTCGTTTTCTAAAGATCAGGCACAACTGCATTGCTATAACTCCTTTTTGTTGAAGGAGACTCCTTCACCCTCAAATGGCTCCTAATCACTATCCAAAAGCTCCTGGAACCTCTTGCCATTCATACAGAGATTCATCTTGTGTCTCACACCCCACTTTCCTTTCCCTCTTTCATCGATGCCCCTAGAACACTTCTGGGACATCATGACACATGGGGCTGGGCCTCCATCTTCTCTTTGTGGTGGTTATTTCCGCCTGCCAGCAAGGATAGGCTGCCTCCTCTGTCCCCTGCGGAATGACAAGATATCTTATCATTCTGAATCTCAGAACCTACAGAGGAACTCGCCTCTTAATTTCCAGTGTCACCAGGGCAAAGGGTTACCAATGGGGTCAGAGTGAATGCTCTGAACTGGTCCAGATGAGTTGGACTAAAAGATTACACTGAGAATACCAAGTGCCAAAAATGTAGCAGAATCTTAGTCATTGTGTCTGATGCTCTGGGCTGGTCACAGTCCCATCTGGACATTAGTCTCTGGCTGATTTGTCATGCACGGGGAGTTGTTGCATGTGCATGGCATTTAGGTTGCCCCTGATTGATGGCAAATTCAAGCAACATTGGTTTCAAATCCTGTTACCCATCAGAACCCCAGAAGCCACAGAGCTTTGAAAAGCACAGATCCTGGCCTCCACCCAGCCCCATCACCCATTGCCCATCACCCATCTTTAGGCATCACTGGGCATGTGTATTTCTAAGTTTCCAAGTGATTCTAATGATCCTCCAAGAAGTATAGACGGTCTCTCTGCCTTCATGGATGCCATGATCAAAGGAAGGACCCAGTGATCAGCGCTTCTCCAGATATGTGTAGAGTTTGGTTGTACCCCCTTTTAGTACAACTTTGAAGAAAATCATCTTCATTTCTAATTCTACTTGATTTGTAAATGTGGACCTGTCTTAGACAAGGGATCACTTAGAAATCGCAAAGAAAGAAATTGAAATAATAGAGGGCAGAGAATTTTCCTCCAAAGGAAAAAAAATCTCAATGTTTCCCCCCAAGAACCAATGAATATGACAGAAAAAAACAATGATTGACTTGAGCTGGGTGAAGTTAGACTGAAAATTCAAATTTCAATGAGGCCGAACTCTACGATCATATTGCTCTTTCGGGGACCTAGGAAGTCCCCCCACCTCCACGTTTCCTGCTGACATCATCTGACAGCCTTAGAACCTGGTATGGTGCACGGCTGGCCAGAAGGGAGGTCAGTGAAGTTCAACATCAGGAGAAAATCACCATGCAGAAGTGTGGGAGAAGCCAATGTCTTTTTCAGAAGAGCATGAGAGTGTGTCTCCAAAGCTGTGAGAACAGTGGAATTGTATCTGACCCAAAACATACAAACAGGGAACAATGCTGAGGTCAGTTGACACAGGTCCCCTCCCGGGCTATTTTTACTGCATTAAGGGTAGATAGAGCAATCCCAAAAAAGGCTCCAGTTCTCTATAACCCCCAGTAGTTACAGTCTCTGCAACGTGACTTTGCTCTTCCCAGCAAGAAATGGGATCTATTTCTCTTCCCATTGATTTAGGGCTATCCTATGACTCACTATGGACTATGAATATGGTGGAAATGCTCTGGGGACCAGAGCAAGGTTAGGCCTTAAGAGGCGTTGCATGCTGTCACTCAGTCTTTTGGAACACACTACTGCCATGGGCGTGTGCCTGGGAGCATGAGAGGGCCCATGGAGCAGAGTAGAGGCAGCCCAGTGCCCTCCCAGGTGATAGTCAAGAGTCCAAGGGAATAGCCAGTGAGACAGGAGGAAACCAAACCCACAAAATGTGCTGCCAGAGAAGGCGACAGTGGGGATGCCTCGAGGAGAGTGTAGCTGGCTCTGTTGGAGGCTGTTGAGAACTCAAAGATGATAGAGACAGGAGAAAGTCCATTGGATGTAACATCGTGGAGAATGCTGGTGACCTTGACAAGACCTGTTTCATTCTTACTGGTTTGGTGAGGGTAGGAACCAGCTGGGAACTGTTTCGAGGAGGTTAAAACTGTGAGCATAGACAACTCTTTTGAGAAGGTTATTGGTACACTTTTTGATGAAACAAGCTAAGGTGTGAGAATTATCCAACAGAGATAGAGACAACATTTCGGTAGAGGAGAACTGCATAATCGAGGGACATAGTCAATGAACTGCCCTCTTCAAAAGTGCCAGGGTCATAAAAATGCAAACACAGATGGAGGAACTATTCCAGATGTAAAGGTGACTAAAGGACCATGGTAACTAAATGTAATATGCAAGACTGGATTGTGTCCTGGACTAGAATTTTTTTTTTTTAATATAAAGAACAGTTTGGGGACAATTTGCAATATATGACTAAGGTCTCTAAAACAGATAATAGATAATCAATGTCAATCTTCTGATTTAATAATTACATTATAGTTCTGTAAGAAAATGTCCTTGATCACAGAAAATACATGCTGAAGTATTGCGGGGTGATGGGACATTACGTCTGTATCTTACTCTCAAATGGTTCAAGGGGAAAATATACATATGGCAGAATTCTAAGACAGTTCACAAGATTTCCACACCTTGCTACACATGCCCTGTTCAATTGCTTCCCCATAAGTATGAGCAAAATGTGTGAACATGATTGGTAGCATATGCATGATTAGCTTACTCTGCAGCTGACTTTGAGTGAATCCAAGGAGAGAACCTTTGGGGTGGGCCTGGCTTAAGAGGCAAGTATGGTGAGTGACAGGGAAGCATCAGAAACACACTCTGCTTCTAGACAGCAAAACGACATGTTGTGAGAAGGGCCACATGGGAGGAAATGACAGTAAGCCTCTAGGAGCTAAGCATGATCCCTGGCTGATGTCTAGAAGAAAAGGAGGAACCTCAGTCCTACACCCACAGGTACTGAATTCCACCAACAGGCAGTGAGCTTAGCAGAGGACCCTGAACCTCAGATGAGAGGACAGTCCCAGCCAGCACCTTGATTTCAGCCTGGTGAGACCCTGCACTCATACCTGGGCTCGTAGAAGTTGTGAGATTAAAAAATGTGAATTGTTTTAAGCTGCTAAGTTTGTGGCGATTTGTTACATAGCAAAATAAAACTAATATAGTATCGAAAGGAAATATGCCAAAATGTTAACAACTAGTGAATCTTGGAGAGCAAGTTAGAGAAGTTCTTTGTACATTTTTGCAACTTTTCTGTGAATTTGTAATTATTTCAAAATAATATATTGTCGAAGATATAGCATATATAGGGCTAATAATGTGCCAAATGCTGTTTGAAGTATTTTTATTATTTATTTATTTATTTATTTATTTTTATTTTAGCATATTATGGGGGTACAAGTGTTAAGGTTATTTATATTGCCTATTCCCCTCTCCCCCCTCGAGTAAGAGCTTCAAGCATGTCTATCCCCCAAACGTTGTACATCTTACTCGTTGTAGTGGTATACACCCATCCTCTCCTCCCGCCTCCCACCCTCCCGACACCCGATAAATGTTACTCCTATATGTTCACTTAGGTGTTGATCCGTTAATACCAATTTGCTGGTGAGTACATGTGGTGCTGGTTTTTCCATTCTTGAGATACTTCGCTTAGTAGAATGGGTTCCAGCTTTATCCAGGAATATACAAAAGGTGCTATATCACCATTGTTTCAAATATATTAATGCATTTGAGTCTCATTAAAAACCAAACAACCCCTCCCCTCCATGATTTGTTTTACAGGTAAAGAAACTGAGGCACAGAGAATTCTGGAGACGTGCCTGAGGTCACACAGCTAGCACACATCGGAGCTGGGGTCTGGATCCAGCTTGAGGGTTCACACTCCTAAGCACTGTGCACTCCACGTGATACTGAAATGATATAGCACCAATTGAGCCAGGGGACACAGTGAATGCAATTAAGTGTGACACCCATGGGCATCGTTTTTGCTTTACCCTCTCTCTTATTGTCCATGTGTTTGTAGTCATGGTGTGAATATAGCAGCAGAAAGATCCATAACATTGGAATTTAAACAATAGTACATTTGGCTTCTATTGATGATTTTATATGCTAGCAAATGTATTCATGTACCATTATCCACCCCCAAATCTAAAGCTCCCAACCATCTATGAAGCTAAAAAATTGTAAGTGGATGAAAAATATGACTAGAGGGGAGAAAAAACTGAGAGTATAGAATGGAACCAAAAATGAAACACATAAAAATAAAAGCCTGAAGTTCAATGTACTTAACAAAAGTCAGTCCAAAACGTACTTCCAACCCTCTCACGTACAGATTTTATACATTTATCATATTTCAGGCTTTGGAATAAGATGAAGTCACCCAAACTCCATTGTGAAATCTAGTCTCCTCGAAATCCGTCTGACCTCAGAGAGGCAAACAGTGAGTAATTCAAAATATTTTTGAATGAAAGTGTCAGTTTAAGATCCTCAGCATAAAACATACCTACAAAGCCTATTTGCAAAGTAAATTTACTCTGGATTCTTGATACCTATGAAAGTTTTTTCTATTATATTTATTTAAAATTACAACAGTTTACATTAGAAACAAGCTCAAACAATTAAGGTAAAAGATAAATAACTGCATACAGTTTAATTTTACAAAATGCAAACATACATCTTTCATTGTTCCATTATCTGAGTATTAAGCGCCACATAATTGCACAAGGCATTTTCAAATGTCTTAAAGGCTCTAAAATTACAGAGTTGACTTTTGTGAAATAGTCTTTATTTTCCTCCATTATTATACAAATAATTGACCACACAGATTAAATTTAAATCAGAATTGGATGTGTCCCCTGCAGAGTTCATTTCTCTTTTGCAGCTAAAGGTAGGCAGCTTATGACGGCTCAGGGAGCTTACTCAGGCCCCTGTGGGATACAGGATGTGGGCTCGAATTTCCATAATTTAGGATGTTTCATCTGAGAGAGACTTTAGAGTCCCCTGGCACCGGGGTGACATCACGTCAAGGTTTGCCCAAGACCGTCCGTCCCCCTTCTAAGCTGTCCCAGGTTTATTCTACTCGTGCCCCTTACACTCTCAGAAATGGCTGTTTAGGGGACAGTGCAGGTGAGGAAATGGAAGCCTGTGATGTAGGTTCTTTGTGGCCCAGACTCCTTTAGGGGAGCCCTGTGGCTGTTCCTACGGACTCAGAAACTCCACTCCCAGCTGCGTTCAGAGCTGCCACCACCCTCGGTCACTGGGCAGAGGCAGACAACCAAAGGAAGCGTCCCTTTTCATCCTCACCATAGAATGAAAAATGATTCATCCCCACAATTACACACCTGAGAGGAGGACACAAGAGAACATGTTTACTTTACTTTTTCTTTAATTAAAAAGGAACACGTGTTTTTGCCGATCAATTGGAAAATGCAGATGCATTAAAAAAAAACAAACTTAAAATCGTCTCCACTAGAAATAGTTAACAGCTGCTCATTGTAAAGGCACATAGAAGTTTCGGGAAGCGATTCGATTTCTCGGTGGTAAGGGAGTACTCTCATGATGTGTTCCACTTTTAGAAACCTGATCCGGTGACTCAGAATTATTTCTGAAATATTATCTCTGCCCCCTCAGCTCAGTTTCTTCTAATCATAACTCTCGGAGATATTTACCTCTGATAATGACAGGGGAGGAGGAGGGGAGGGAAAGGAGAAGAAAAGGGTAGTGAAGTTCAGTTGTTAATGTGCTCAAAGTGGAAGGAGGGACGTGGGTCCCCTCCTGTGCAGTGTCAGGGCTGTCGTCGGACACCTCAGCGGGGAGGACCCTTCTCAATGGATGGCCCAGCTTGGCTTGTTGGACCCTCACTTGGGCTGGGGAAAAAGGAGCTGATTTCACCATGATTCCTCTAATACTGAGCATGATCCCAGGCATGTGCTAGGCACTCAGTAAATGTCACTCAACGAGTTAATAAGGCTGGTTTTCATGATTTCATTGCTGCTGTTGGCCTCATTCTAGTCGAAGTTAAACTATAGACCAAAGTGTCTCAAGGTGGTTTCAAAATTGTTTTCCTCCTCCAAACATGTAAGAATGTCTACTTTCTCTGCCAGACACCGGAGATACAGGGGTGAATAGTAATGAGCCACTACTCTTGAGGGTCCTAGAGTCACACAGGTGACCAAATATTGGAGGCAGCGTGGTGTACTTGACCAAGTCAGCGACACAGACTTGGGTTCAGATCCCAGTTCTGTGCTTACTAGTTTTGTGACCTTGGGCAAGTTGCTTATTACTATTATTAATAATATACGCTCAGCAGGGCTAATGATAATGTTAACTCATAGATTATTTGGGGATTAAGTATGATAATTGATGTAAAGCACTTGGAAGACTGCCCGGCACACGGCAACCCTTCCCTGAATGGTGTCTGTTACTGTTATTTAACAGCTGTGCAATCTTGGGCAGGTGACACTTGCTGAGTCTGTTTACACAGGCGAAATGTAGGTCTCGAAATACAATGACTCATAATGATTCTTAAACTAAAAGCTTCTTACTGTTTGCATGAACCTATCAGATATGGGTACCTGTCGTAGCCCCCACTTTACTCCTGGGGACAATAAAGCTCAAGGGCTTTAACCTGGGCCATCACTCAGATCATCAGAATCCAAGGCAAGAGTTGGGGCAGAAGACCTGGGGTGGAGACAGAACACCTGAGCCAACATCTGTAGTCTGCGGCTGGTCCTGATGCCTGGCCAGAGAGGCTTTTGGGTTATTTTGCCAGCTCTAGGTAACCATTCCCTAGCAGCTGCATGCTTTACTGCTAAGGATTGCTCTGCAAACTTCAGAGATTGCCTGTGGGCTCTAGGATATACTTGAAAACACAGAGTGACACACCCCACCCATTGGCCTAAAACTCTAACAATACACTTTGCAGACGTCCTCAAACTACGGCCAGCGGGCCACATGCAGTCTGCTGAGGACATTCATCCAGCCCCCTGGGGGTGTTTTTGCCGCCGCTGCCTGTCTTGCTTAGCAGTCCACTCGCCCCGGGCCCACAGTGCGCATGTGTGGAATGTGCGCCACACTCTCCAACGGCCCTCCAACTGTCCGAGGGACAGTGAACTGGCCCCCTGTTTAAAAAGTTTGAGGACCCCTGGTGTACAGCCTAGAGCTCAGGGGATCAGACAGAGGCTGGGATTTCACTTGCAATCACTCCCTCTCTCTGCTTCCTTCCTTTCCCTGTTCCTCTCCCTGCACCCCTTGCCAGTCTTTCCTGGGAGTGCATCCTTGATGAGCAAAGCGACCTTTGTCCAGACTAAATTCAGGCTGTAGGACCTTGTTTGCTATAAAGGGACTTCTCATTTCTAGTGACTCACTGCAGTCCCAGGCACACCCAAAGACAGCTTCCTCTCCTCCTGCTGTCTCGATGTTCCTCTAAGCACACTAATGCCGGGGAGTTCTAACAGGGTAACAAGACAGATACGCTCAAGGGAACCCTAAGTTTGGGGTTGCCTTTGTTGCTTTTGCTAATACATTCCTTTCATTTTCCATTATGATCCTGGTGCTCAAGTCTTTGGCCTTTTTTCCTTCTTAATTCTCTCTTTCACTCTTCTATTAATCGCTGTCTTCTGTGTGCAACAATTGTTCAAAACGGACAGGGCCACCTACTGATTTACTGCTGTGCAGGGAAAGGGATGGCCTGCTGTAGACGCCCCAAAGAACATTCAGAAAACCTGTGGATCCAACAAAGTTGTCTCCGAGACCTGCTGCAGTGGGGGAGAACACCGCCTCGCCAGCTTCCGCAATGTCTTGGAATAAGGAAATCACGGCAGTTTAAAGACCTGGGAAGTTTTGACAAAACAGCTTTGCATTGGTAGGCACTTGAGGAGCAAGTGTCAGTCCTGAGTAATAAGCTATTAAGTTGACTCAGAGCCTTGTCTTCCAGGAGCAGAACATTCCTGGAGCCACTACTTTTGCCTGTTTCCTGCGCTGGTTAGCACAGGCCCAGGAAAGTGTATCAGGTTGAGCATTAACAGATGTTGGGAAATCATCTTGGTTTCAGTTCTCAAGATGAATAAATGACCTGCAGTGGGATAAAAACACGGAACGTGACTTTTAGAATGAACCTCAGGAGTATGTGTTCAACAGCCACGAACTTTAAATTCTAGCGCAGTTGCCTTCCGAGAATGTTGACTGCCTTATGTCCGTGAACTTCTACCTGACAGCTGTAGCACGTGCCCCGCACGTGGCACACTGAGCCAGTGGGCTCCATGACAAGGCGAGGACAGCCAAGGATGAACCTCTGGAGACCAGAGGGAGGAAGGATGCTTCCGCAGTGGTGTAAATGACAACTTGACCAACATTCCCCTACCCCTACACCCCACCCCCCAGTGCTGGAGGCTCCCATATACCCCTGCCCCCCCGGGAAGAAGCATGGCTGCAGATGCTGAGTTAACCTCAATTTCCTATAGACACCAAATACAATGGGGGCTGAAAATAATATTTTTTTTAAAAGTAAAGAAAACTGTGCTTTTTTACATACCTGCTCTTGTGCCCCAAGTTTGTTCAAAATGTCTATGTGTGTGTGTGTGTGTGTGTGTGTGTGTGTGTGTGTGTGTGTGAGATCTTAGTTTGAGTTGCCCAGAAGCAGACCTGTGGCAAGGGTCTGAGCGCGGGTAATTCACGTGGGAGGGAGCAGGAAAGAGAAAGAAGGGGAGGAAAGCCGAGCAGGCTGCAGCATCAGGCAGGCCCGGGGAGAGGAATGCAGCAAAAGCGAACCCAGTGGAGCCCCGGTTCTCAGGAGGTTTGCACTCACAGGCAAGTTAAAACACAACTGGAAAAGTGCACTTCAAATAGGGTGACTTGAAACAATCGGGATCCTTTGTGGCGAAGAGAAATGCAATCAAATACCACACCAGCGCCTTTCTTCTCAGCCAGGCTTTGGAAGCTGTTTGCCAAGGTTCAGGTTTAGGTCACATTATTGACTTTTGAGCTCTTGACTCAGATGTCAAACCCTGGATAAGACTTTCTAGCTTCTTACCTATTTAGCAAAAGTGGCTAATTTTGGTAGGGTTGGGGGTAGGGGGTGGAGTCCAAACCAACTATTTCTCCTTTCCCGATTCAACAAGAATTGCATTAGAACAGATGGACGGTGACATTTTCTCAGTGCATCACCAGTGGGTCATCCAAAGCAGGAAGCAATAGGAGCCTCTGGTCATGTGGAGTGGCCACAGCAGGGGTTGCGCACACAACATGAGAGGCCATGATATGGTCTCCTGTTTACTCCCTACTGTCTCTCTTCCACCTGGGCTTCAAAAAAAAGAAACAAGCAGGCAATTCCCTGTCCAAAGAGCAGGTGCTAGAAAACATAAAAAATGTATATAGATGGTTGTCTCTGTCACTAAAAAAATGGCTAGCAACAAAGGAAGACTTCTCTCATTTAGAAAAGGGTCCAATTTCCTCCTCCTTCTTGTGTGGGCAGAGAATCCCCCCAGCTGTCTGCATACAGAGCTTCCTTCCCTTAGAAAAGGGAATCTTAGGCAAATTGGGGTGGAATAGAAATGTAGATTTTTTTTAAAAAAAAGATGTTTATTTTTTTTAATGAGCAACAAATTCAATCCTATCTCCACCTTTTATTGTTTATTAGCATGAAGATTTGGAGGCACTGACATTCTCCAAAATCAAAGAAAGTTGCCAGGAGGGTCAGTAAACAAAAATCACTGGGGCAGGAATGAAAACACAGTCTTATAACAAAGGGTTGCATTAAAAAGTAACTTCAGGTTAGACCCTATTTAACCAGAAAAATGAATTAATAAACCACAAGCAAAGCATTAAATTGCTGGTGACCAGGGCATCTGGCCCTTCATGCCTCTGTCATTGGGGGCTGCACCTTTCTTCAAATTCCTAGACCACACACGAGTAAAAGGCAGGAATGGAGTCAGTATTTTCCTCTTTTCCTGATTTATTGCTTGCTCACATTCACGTATTTTCAGCTTTTCATTCCAAAACAGCAGTCCCGCGATGCTTTCATAAGAAACAGCGACTCCTCATTTTCTCGAGGCTTGAGACAGCAGAGGGCTCTTGATCGGGTTGCAACACAGTGGGGGCACCAGGGAAAGGCAGAGAAGGAGGTTCTCCTGCTGGCCACCTGCGCTGGAAGGAGGACAGGCTACGCCACTGTAACCAGGAGACCCCAAATACAGCGGCTGCCGTAAGAGGGTAGACAATTGTCCATCCTCAAAGCCTGGCTTCTGGCTCTGCGTCCAAAGTGGCTGCTTTAGTCCTGTGCACCTCTCAGTCGGTGAGGAGGAAAAGGCTCCTCTCATGTGCCCCCAGGGGACCATTCACATCCTCTCTGCTCACACCTCATTGGTCAGAACTTAGTCACAGGGCCGCAAGAACTACAAGGGAGGCTGCAGAGGAATCTGCACCTTTGACTAAAGAAGGAACAAACGTATATTGACAAAAAAACTAGAAGCTTCTGCCACTTGGCCTCTCTCCCTTTGCTGGCAGTTTTAGCAAAGTCTGGGTGGGAGGGCGTGTCAAAGAGGTTTCGCCTCTTGGGTAATTCTGATCTCTTTGGCAGTCACCACCTGGGGCCATTTCATCATGAGGCCAGTCCTGGCTTAGTAACAAAGAGAGTTGCCATGGGTGATGGTCCCTGCCATCAGCCCGGGACTGCAGAGGACTGACAGGCACAATGTAGATTAGATCTTTCCTTGTAGAGGCTTAGAGACTGGTGTATTTGAGCATCTTGCTTTCACAGGGAATATGGTATACATGGCCACTTTCCATATATTAATGTTCCCCTTTACTTTGATATCCCCTAGGTTGCTTTTTCCTGAAGAATAAAGCCCATAGCCCTCAGAAATATACAGTGTTAATCTCAGGTAAGATGCTCATTTGCAAGTCAGTAGAAATTCAAAGCATTCTGTAAAAATGTAATTCATTAGTTACATTAAAATGAAAGCAAAGTGGCCAAACTTGCATTGAAAACCACAGAATGCAGTATCATCGCAAAGATCTGCAGGTGTTTGGCTGCCGTCCTAAATGGCCCTGCCCCCTTTTCTATGGCAGCTCTTGGAGACTTTCCTGCAAGTGACAAGAAGCAAGGGAAGGCCACCTCTGCTCTGCTTTTGAGCCGCAGTTGGGTAGTACTTCTTTCTGCCAGCACACGTATTGTTCCTAGTCAAAAACAGACCACAGCACAGGCTTTCTGAAGCCTTTGTGTCTCTCTGCTTTTAAATGTAAGAACAGTTATATCCTTCGCCCATTATTATAAAAATACTACAAGCTTCTAGTGAGGTACAAAAAAAAAAAAAAAAAAAAAAAAGACAAAGCACTTTGTACAGAGAGCTGAAGAAATCCAGGTGCTATCTTTTTATCCAGGTGAATTTCTTAAGTCATCCCAAGTCCAGCGGAGATTAGCCGAAGATACGCACGGCACAGAGTGGGGGAGCCTGTCCCGGGCAGGCCCGGCAGGCGTCTCTGGGAGAGAAAGGGCAGACCCACACGTCATCTGAAGGTTGACTGCACAAAGCATTTTGTTTATAAAATCATCCCTTCCCTGGCTTTTCTGTTGTTTACTCTTGACCAACTTTAATTTTCAAAGATTTTATCCTGCTTTATAAGAGTGATTCACGCTCCTTGTAGAAGAATAGAATACCACATAAAAGTAGAACAAAGAACAAAATAGTGACTCGTACTTTTATCTGAAGTCATTCCAAACTCTTGAGTACAGAATTTTTTTTATTCTGTTAGAATAAAACGCATCAGAGTAAATGTATGTCTTTTTTTTTTTTCATTTAACATTTTAGCATAATCATTGTCTATGTTATTACAATTCCTTTGTAAGCATCATTCAAAATTGTACCTGAATGTCTCTGGCCAATGTCATTTCTTTTTCTTGGCTAATACACT
The DNA here is from genome assembly GCF_040939455.1 of Microcebus murinus. Classification (NCBI taxonomy): domain Eukaryota; kingdom Metazoa; phylum Chordata; class Mammalia; order Primates; family Cheirogaleidae; genus Microcebus; species Microcebus murinus. The sequence goes on along the minus strand of NC_134119.1, from coordinate 44,747,317 downwards.
TTTCCCATTCTGATGAGTAAGGTCTCCACTCTGTCTAGAACCATCTCAGGCTCAGGCCTCCTCATACAGCAAGACGGGGGACACTTGCATTCCAGGTGGCAGGCAGTTCCGTGACCAACTAACCTGTGACAAGCCACTCAGCCCCTTCACTCATTTATGGTTTGGTGACAACGGCAAATGTTTTCTGATTCTGAATGCCAAGCGTTACTCTTGCATAAACAAATATCAAGGAATAAAAACTTTCTGCCAGTCTCTGCGGCCCTGTTTCAGGCAGCGCTCTTTGGTCCCATGCTGGAGAAATCGCTCTGGTTAACTTCAGTTACTTGGTGGGAAGATTGGGGCCAGGACAGGAAACAGGACGGGAATCAGAGGGAAGGAGGTCCCTGGTGAGACAACACTGCCTCAGTGCAGGGTGTGAACTGCAGCCATCCCTCCTCCCTGCAGCCTGGAAACACCCAGGTTTTAAAGTGGTGAGAGCCAGGTGTGGTGGCTCACGCTTGTAATCCCAGCTACTCGGGAGGCTGAGGATGGAGGATCACTTGAAGTGGGGAGTTTGGGACCAGCCTGGGCAACATAGTGAGACCCCTGTCTCAAAATAGTGAGACCCCTCAACATAGTGAGACCGTCTCAACATAGTGAGACCCCTGACTATATGTAGATATAGTCCTAGGAAGGAGTCTGATGGGTTAACCGTAGGCAGCCAGTTGCCCGTTGGTGTCGAGAGGAAGTGGGCGGTTGAGAAGACTCCAGAGGCCTAGGCCGTGTGCTGCTCTCAGGGGAAGTTGTTTCTTACAGTCTCATGAATGAAGAGGAGATATTTCCCCAGAGCACCATGAGGTGCCATAAGAGGGGGAAATAGATGCTGGAAAGTCAAAAAATGACAGATGCCCACACGGACTTCTTCCTTCTCTCACTCCATGATTCTGCCCTTGGCTAAAGAAATTCCCCCCTCGTACCCCTGTCTCTTTTCTCTGTCTTCAGGTGTTGCCTGCCACCCCCTCTCTCTGCCTTCACCTGCCCTCACCAGCGCCGGTCACTGCAGTTCACACCACTCACGAGAATTTCCAGGATGTCATGGATTATCTTAGTCACACTTTTTTTTTTTTACTGCCCCTTCCCCAAAGGGTGTCACATACCCCAGCCCCATTTCAAATGATGATCGGGGCCTCCTCCCCTGCGGTGGGTGCATTCCTGCCCCTTAGACTTTGGGCGTGGCCTTGTCACCTGCCTGACGACGGGAAGGGAGGAGGAGACATGACGCGTGCTGCGTTGCCACGGAAGTTTTAGGAAGAATGCTGGGTTGCATCTGCCTGTCATGGGAAGTGCTTCCTGAGCCTGATTCTGGAACAGAGTTGCAGCCCATAAGCAAGACACCCACGTTTGTTGTTGGAAGCCACTGACGTTTAGGGCTTTTGTTAGTCACTGCTGCAAAGTCAATTCATACAGTGGACAGTGCAAGCCATCTGAGACACCCGGATGTGACCAAGGCTTTTCTCCCTTCAGGCCAGGCTACCATTGCACCTGTCTTTCCCCTTCCTCTAGCACCTGTGACAGTGCTGAGCGCGCAGTTAGTATCTAAAAAATACAGACTGTCCCAGGAGTTAAATGCCTATCTCCCTCATCCCATCTCCACCCCCATATCTAGGTTCTAAGAAACAAAATCAAATATAAAGGTACAGCACAACTTGGCAAAGACACAGGGCCTAAGGCAAGAAGGCGACATTAAGGGCTTCAAAAATTCAATCATGACATGTATGATTTTAAAATTCACACACACTCGGTATGTTCATCGTGCGGAAGAAAAATAACAAGTCACAGAGGAAGTTGGAAAGGACCGTCGTAACTCAGGACACAGCCTCTCTGCCTTAAAAAGCTATGTCAAGGGATGAGATGAATGTCTCACCCATGATGGGAAGACACAAGGGAGGAGGGCAGAGGTCGGAAGTTGTTTGTGTTGGTCAGTATGCTGTCGGGAGCCACACACACTGGCCTGAAACAAAACGATAAAGGTCAGTTCCATCTGCCCCTCTGGCTCCCTGCCTGCACCTGCCTTTATGACCCTCTGCGTACAAAGGAGGGGGCAAGAGGCCTCTGGATAAACCAATACCAAACAGGCTGTTTCCTGCTGTAAAATTAAGCCAACCACTGGCTTTCTGTTGAATTCATACCAAAGACGGGGTATTCTTTCTAGGTCTTGCTCTAAAACATCATCTTTTTTACTGGAAAGTCCCCAACAGGTGAATTTCCAGGAAGTCTAAATCCTCGAGAGCATATTAATTGCAATTTTTGAAAGGAGACAGGAGTCCAAGATTGTTTTTATTCCAATGGAGGAAGTCTGAGCAACCCTATCACTAGATCCTGAAAGGAAAATCAACCAACCAAATAAACAAAAACACAGAAAACTAAAACGAGCATAGAATCCTATGCACCTCAAATCAGGATTTTATTTTTTTTTTTGACTCTGGAGTGAGCTCCATTGTAATGCTGGCATTGAGGGGCCAGGATTATGTGGAAGAGGCAGCTGTGACCATTGCTTCACCTTTCTGAGGTCCTCACCTGCAAAATGGTTACTTAATATTACCAATATTGCATCTTCCAATTCATGAACACGGGTGTCTCTGCATTTATTTGTGTCTTCCTTAATATTTTCTAGTGAAATTTTGTAGTTTTCAGTGTATAAGTCCTTTACCTTCTTGATTAAGTTTATTCCTAAGTATTTTATTCTTTTTCAACCTATTGTAAATGGAATTGTTTCTTTAATTTTATTTTTATATTGTTCATTACTAGTGTATAGAAATGCAAATTATTTTTGCATGTTAATTTTGTGCCCTCCAAATTTGCTGGCTTTGTTTATTATTTCTACCAGATTTTTATTTTTTTGTGTGTGTGGAATCTTTAGGGTTTCAAGATATGAGATCATATCATCTGAGAACAGAGATAATTTTATTCGCTCCTTCCTCTTTTGGATGATTTTTATTTCTTTTTCTTGCTTAATTGCTCTGGCTAAAACTTTTAATATATGTTGAATGTAAGTAGCAAAAATGGACATCTTTGTCTTGCTCCTGATCTTATAGGAAAATCTTTCCATATTTCACGATTGAGTATGGTGTCAGTTATGAGGTTTTGATATATGGCCTTTATTATGTTGAGGTAGTTTCATTTTTATTTCTAATTTGTTGAGTGTTTTTTTTTTTAATCATGAATGGGTGTTGAATTTTATCAAATGATTTTTCTACATCAAGATGATCATGCATTTTTTTCCCTTTATTCTGTCAATGTGGTATATTGCATTGATTGATTTGCTTGTGTTGCAAGCATATTCTTGCATTCCAGAAATAAATACCCAATAGTCATGGTATATGAGCCTTCTAATAAGCTGTTGAATTTAATTTGGTATAACAATATTTTGTTGGGGATTTTTGCATCAATGTTTATAAGGGATATTGGTCTATAGTGATTTTTGTGTATGTGTGTCTTTGTTTAGATTTGATATCAGATTATGCTGGCCTTGTAGAATGAATTAGGAAGTGTTTTCTGAGAAGTATTGGTGTTAAATCTTTAAATGTTTGATAGAATTTACCAGATTGAAGTTATCTTGTCCAGAACTTTTTTTTGTGGGAAAATTTTGATTACTTTGAATAAGAATCAAAGAATAAGATTGAATATCTCCTTACTAGCTATAAGTCTATTTAAATTTTCTATTTCTTCACAATACAGTCTTAATTAGTTATGTGTTTCTAGAAATTTATCTATCATGATGTGGTCATTAAATTTGTTAGCATACAATTTTTTTTAGTACTCTCTTATAATCTGTTTTATTTCTCTAAAATCAGTAACAATGTGCCACTTTCATTTCTGATTTTAGTTATTTGAGTCTTCTCTCCTTTTTTTGTTACTTAATCTAGCCAACAGTTGTCAATTTTGCTGATCTTTTTAAAAAACAATTCTTGGTTTAATTGATTTTTTTCTATAATTTTTCTCTTCTCTATTTTATCTCTGCTCTACTCTTTATTATTTTATTTCTTCTCCTATCTTTGGGGTTAATTTGTTATTTGTTATAGTTATGTAAAGTGTAAAGTTAGGTTGTTAATTTGAGATCTTTCTCTCTTTTGTTTAATATCAGTCCTCACAGCTATACATTCAGTATGTTGTGTTTCTGTTTTCATTTGCATGAGGAAAGATAGTGTCTATTTGCCCTTTGATGTCTTCTTTGAATATTTGGTTGTTTAAAAGTATATTGTTTAATTTCCATGTGTTTGTGAATTTTCTAGGGTTTTTTTTCTGCTAATGATTTCTAGCTTTATATTTTTGTCATCAGAAAAAGATATTTTCTATGTTTTCAATATTTTTTAAATTTGTTAAGACTTACTTTGTGGCCTAACAAAAATTCTATTATGGAGAAAAATTTTATATGCACTGGAGGAAAAAATATATATTATGCTGCTACTGTGTGGAGTGCTTTGTATATATCTACTAGATTCAATTGATCTACAGTGTTATTTATGTCCTCTATTTCTTTATTAATCTCTTGTCTGTTCTCTTTATTATTGATAAAGGGATATTGAAGTCTTCTACTATTATTGTAGAGCTGTCCATTTCTCCTTTCAATCCTCTTTCCTTCAGATATTTTGGAGCACTTGTATTTGGTGTATATGAGTTTATAATTGTAATATATTTTTGAAGAATTGGCCTCTTTTCTATGATATAACCTCCTTTTTTGTCTCTTGTAACAATTTTTAACTTAAAGCCTATTTATCTAATATTACTATAGCCAATCTTGTTATCTTTGGGTTGCTATTTCCATAGAGTATTTCTTTCTACCATTTCACTTTCAACCAATATGTGTCCTTAGATCTAAAAGGCATCTCTTGTAAATAGCATATAATTAGATCCTGCTTTTTAAAACTCCATTCTTCCTATCTTCATTTTTTGATTGGGGAGTTTAATTCATTTACATTTAAAGTAAATTATTCATAGGAGAGAACTTATTTTTTGCCATTTTGTTATTTTTTCTGTGTGTCTTACATCTTGCTCCCTCCATTACTGCATTTTTTTTGTGTTTAGTTTAGGTTTGTGTTTTGGTATGTATTTGTACAGTGGCACATTTTGATTTTCTTCTCATTTCTTTTTCTGTATATTCTATAGATATTTTTGTTGCAGTTATCATGGGATTACATATAACATCCTAAAGTTACACTAATCTTTTAAAAATTATGCCAAGTTAATTTCAGTTGGGTAAAAAAACTCAACTCCTTTATAGCTCCATTAATAACATGAATTTATGTTATGAATGTCACAAATTATATCTTTATATATTGTGTGCCCATTAAGATAGATTTATAATTTTTGGTTCATTTGACTTTTAAATCCTATAGGAAATAAAGCATGGATTTCTAAACCAATATTAGAATAAAATTGGTTTTTATATTTTCCATGTATTTACTGGACATATTTATATTTTCATATGGCTTTGTATAATATTACTGTCTAATGTTCTTTTGTTTCAACTTCAAAGAGTCTCTTTACCACTTCTTGTAGAATGGGTCCAGTGGTAATAAACTCCATCAGCTTTTGTTTATCTGGGGATGTCTTAATCTCTCCTTCATTTTTGGAGGACAGTTTTGCTGGATACAGAACACTTATTTGACATTTTTTTCCTTTCAGCACTTTACATATATTATCCCATATTATCTCACTGTTTTCTTGTCCCTAGGGTTTCTGCTGTGAAATCCACTGATAATTTTCTTGAGAATTCTTTGTACCTGAAAACTTGCTTTTCTCTTTCTCCTTTCAGGATTCTCTCTTTCTCTCTCTTTGATTTCAGCAGTTTGATTATAATATGATTCAGTGTGGGGCTTTTTTGGTTTATCTTCCTTGGAGTTCTTTCATGCTTCTTGGATCTGTATGTCTGTGTCTCTTTTCAAATTTTGATTCGTAATGTTTTGTTTATTCCCTTAGGCAAAACATAAAACATCTTTAAATGGGAGCCTTACTGAGTATAGAAATGGTCTTGTCTGGCTTTGCACCCCAAAGTGAAAGAGTTTCCTTCTCATATTTTAATATTGTGATCCTGGGACTCTGGCTTGCTTTTCAAACCTTGTCCAACCTCTCTTATACAGGATGCATTCCATGTCTTCAAACACTCAGGTTAGTCTGAGGAAGTAAAGACAAACAAGTAAACCAAAACCAAAAAACAGGACTTATAGAATTCAAGTTCAAATCCATCTTATTTTTGGCTTAATTATTCAAACTCTGCAAGCTCTAATTTCTTCACCTGTGGCATTGGAACATACCTTCCTGAACCTCAGAGTCACTGTGAGGCCCAAATAATGGCAGGCAAAAGTTTTATTTCTTAAAATATTTATCATTATTAAATATGTAGCAAAAGTAGTCAGGAGACCTAGGTCTCTTTAAGTTCTAGTGTATTCCATTTTCAACATGCAGCTTCCATTTGGTGGAAGGTCCCTTCACAATGTCCTCATTATAACCCGGGACAAGGAAAGATCAAGTGGATCAAAGGGACAGAAACCTCCTTACCTATGAAGTCACAACCTAGAAGTTGTACCATGACCTGTACTCTTATCCCATTGGCCAGAAAAGAGTTACATGACCACCCCTACTATGTAAGCGGTTCGGCGGCCATATGCTCCCATCTAAGCTGCAGTGGTACTATTACTACAGGGATAAAAAGTGGTGAACAGGGGAGAATGGAGGTTGGAAGATACCTGGTTCTATAGTAAAAACCAACTGTTTTTCTCTATACTCCCATTCAACACTTTTGGGACCAGATGTGTGGATGTTTTTCCCACACCAAGCAATTCTTCAGTTCTCTGCTGATACCAACTGGGTGTCTTACGATTCAGTGAAATTCTGACACTAACTACCTGGAGTTAATGCAGATCCCACAGGTGAAGAGCTCAGTCCCACACTGAGTCCCCCCCACTTCCAGTACCAATTGTGAGTGGTGCTTTCCCAGGTTACCCACAATTTCTGTCTGATTTTGCCACAAATCAGAGGTTCTCCCAACCCCATTTTCATATTCAATAACTTGCTAGAATGGCTCACAGAACTCAGGGAAATACTTGCTTACCTTTACCAGTTTATTATATAATAGAGTAATGGATATGATATAGGATACAGGTGAACAGCCAGATAAAAAGGTACATAAAGTCCCGAAGGGTCCCAGGTGCAAGAGCTTCTGTCCGTGTGGAGTTGGGGTGTGCCACCCTCCTGGCACATGGACCCAGTCTTATAGGGATTTTTATGGAGGCTTCATCATATAAATATGATCGATTATTAACTCAATCTCCAGCTCCTCTACCCTCCATGGAGAATGGGGGATGGGTCTGAAACTCCCAAGCTTCTAATCATGTTTTGTTTTTCTGGTGACCAACCCCCAACCAGGAGCCCACCAAGAACCATCTCATTAGAACAAAAGATGCTCTTATCACTGGAAAATTCCAGGGGATTTAGGAGCTCTGTGTCAGGAACTGGAAGCAGATATTAGAAGAAAAGTTGCTTCTAGCACCCATATTGCTTAGGAAATTACAAGAGTTTCATGAGCTCTATGTCAATAACTGGGGGTATATATATATATATATATGTAATTTCACACTAGTTGTCACACATACTGAGTTACTGAGCCTTTCTGTGTCTCAGATGCTGAATGAAGTGAATTCATATATGCTTAGCTCTTGGCAAGTTTTCAATAAACTGGAGCTATTATCATTATTATTATTACTAGAATATCAATAACAATATGCATATCTCACTAAGTAGGCCTCTCCTACCCTCCATATCTTCCTGTATTTTGCTGGAATCCTACATTCCCTGGCTGAACACAGTACTCCATAGAGTCTGAGGTCCCAGGTCAACTGGGAAGAGAAGCCAGCCATAAGGCTTGCCAGATACTTGTACCCCAGGCAAACAATTGTAGAAGGTGTTCATTGAACACCACTTACTTCATCAAAGAAACACTAGTTACCATAAATACCTTGCCTGTCCTGAAACTCAGACCTGCAGCATCCATGTAATGGGATTTATTAGAAATACAGAACTTCAGGTATTATCTCAGACCTGCTAAGTCATAATCTACATTTTAACAAGATCCCCCAGTGATTCATCTGCACATTCAGATTTGAGAAGTGCAGATTTTAGCACCGATTAAGAGAACCAAGGTTCCCATGGCTGGAATATGGGCTTGTGGTTGGGACATTTCAAAAGCTAACTCACCACACTGCATGTGCCACCTGGTCTGGCACTCATGTGTCCACAAACCAACCCAGAGTGAAGATGGAGATGACTATTCTCACCTGATATCACAGGGTCCCCACTGATGTATTTAAAAGTAAATGAGAGAGATAAAGGCTTAGCCTTCTGAAGGAGAATCAGCACGTGCCTCAGCTAGGAAATCTTGGAGACCACAGGTCACTTCTCAGTACCCTCCTGGAAAGTTTTCTGAAGCTCTTGTGAAGAAATACAGAAAATGAGAGAGAAGAGGCTTAATGAGAAGCATAATTCTAATATCTATCCTTTCCCCCCTACTGTCACCAGATTTGTGACTTCAGACAAGACACTTAACATCTCTGAACCCTATTGTCAAATGGAGACTTACCTTGTTAAATGGGATTCCAATAGCTCCCCTACCTACTTCATGGGGTTGTCTAGGGCTGGACATCATGAAGTCAGCCCAGTTTCAAAATTTCTAAGTTTGCAAACATCTTACAAATGACGTTTAGCCTCTCCTTAGCTACCAAAAGTGTCAGAGGGAGACCTTCAGCCCAGGTGGTCCTTAGCTGTAAGGTCACTACATGATAACAACTAGAAATTTCTATCACCTTATGTTTTTCAAGTCTTTTACACGTATTGCACATGCATTTGCTCATTTAGTACCTCCCAAACCATGAAAAAAAGTATTGTTATTATTCTAATATAGAGATGGACATGTGGGCTGAGAATAAGTATTATTCTGAAATGAGTATATTTGTCAGTCATCATTTTCCATTTTTCTTTTCCAATCTGACTTAGAGATTCATTTCATATGTCATAGTTGTTCTTCTTCTGGAAATAGCCATCTAAAAAGTGATTTCAGATATTTGCAAATTGTACATATGGGCTTTAAGCAAGTGAGCTAGTCAATCTAGTCCTGAAAATTTAACCCATAGAAAGGACTGCTAAAAGGCATCAAAATTCCAGAGAACTTCCCCTCACTTTCTCTACAACTCCCCCAAGGGACAGAACTTTTGATGGAAAAAGACTTCTCAAGTTACAAACAAATTCAGCTCTCCAAGAAAGCAACAGTGGAAATGAATGAGAATCATAGTTAATAAGGCAAACTTCACCACTCTCCAAAGGAATTCACATAATCTCCTGAATCTGGTGGATTTCAGGAGCACTCCTCATCCCGCTCTCAGCAGGAATAAGGCTTAGTATCATAGTATTTTTGTGCTAGAGGTGACATAAGCAATGTTAGTTAAACTCTCACGTAACAGGGGAGGGAGCTGTGCCTTGTGGAGCCCAAGTGACTTGTCCAGGATTACAAATTCTGGTGTGATAGATGTGCCAATCAGAAAGTAGAAATTCTCACCCTCAATATAATGCTTTTCCAACTGACATGATTGGAATTTGTTCCTGGGAGTTATGTTTATTAGGTTATAAAAGTGTCACAGTAGGAGCTGGTTCATTCCTGGCGTTAAGCCCAGGTACAGTCTCGTAGAGGAGTTCCAGAGGCCACCATCAGCTCACTGGCTCCATTTTACCAGGCTTCTTAAAACTCCATAGAGTTATGATTTCACCTGAGGATTTGATATCACCATGGAAAGAATGTACCAAGTGACACACAGTTAAGAGTGGACAGAATTCAGGGGGTGAAGGTAAACAGCAGAAAAGAAGGAGAAGGCAAGGAGCTGGTAAGACAGGTTAGTTTACCTGATAACTATTTCTCATTTTACAAAAAGGGCTAGAACTTTATCAAGAGCAACCTAATTCTTTAAAAAAAAAAAAAAAAAGAAAGTAAAAGACCAAACTTCCATATCAAAGAAATTACTCTTCACTCAATCAATGTATTTCTGACAATTTTTCTCCAATGAAATAACTGAATTATTACTTTGTTCATTAGGTTCGGAAGTGGAAGGCATCGAAATTGTGGTTTCTCCTGTTTGTGTGGGCCAATCACAGGTGGCTGGTATTTTGCGTCCTATTTTTCATTGCCCTCGGACTCCATCTGGCCCAGATGTCTCTTCCAAGGGTTGACGGTTAAAAGGCTAAGATGAGTCCCAATAGGTGACCATTATTTTAATAAATATTTTCCTACTCATAGAAATATTCATCGATGCTTCTCTAACATTGAAAAGAGAGATTTACATTTTTAAATGTTGCATTTTGAATTAGATTATAGAAGAAATAATACGTTGACCAATTTCCACTTGCCGTTGGTTATTTGACTACTAATTTGATTGTAGACTTGTTCTTATTTGTCATTGTTGTTTGGGCTAAACTGAGCATTCAGGTGGGTTTTAAATTGCTGCTTTCAAATTGATTCATAGTCAAAATATACAGAAAATGCGTTACAGCTACTAATTAGGTCTAGTAGTAATTTTTAAAATCCTTACATTCTATTTGAAAAACAAAAGAATTGTAGACATAGAATGAAATGGTTTTTACTTCCTTTGGCTGAAAAATATAAAAGTTAAATGATATACAAAAAAGTACTATTAAAAAGGAAATAGCAAATACTTGCCTTTATAATCTTTTTCCTCTTAGAACGCACATCTAGTGAAACACGTGGGGATACTCAGTGGAGAAATACACATTTATAGCATTTTGTAGTAGAAATAGCTTGATTCAATGGCATTACCATCACATCATCTGTTTATGGGAGGCAAATTTTTAAATGGAGATCAAAACCTCAAAGATTAAATACTTTCTAATCTCCAATGTCTGAAATATATTTTAACTCCAGTTAAAAGTAGATTGCAGAAGAAACTATTTTGAAGAATAAAGAACAACTTAGTTAAAACAAGAGCTAGCCCTGAACTTTGGAAATGGAGCCTATTTTTGAATACAGGATTTTCTATTTAGACTCGAGAGTGGGCAGAACCATGCGTGGGGTTCACCAGCTACTGTAGATTTTACTTCTGAAGCTACTGAGACCTATGGGCAGGTAAGACCGTATGCACCCTCTTCTGAAGGAGCAGGACCTCATGAAAGTTCTCAGACAGCTTCATATAGAGAGGCCCCCAATGCCAGTGGGACAGCTGGGGCGCCTGCTCCCCTTCCCCTGGGCTCTGGGGCTGGCTCAGACTCCAAAACTGAACATCCATCATAGGACAGCCAACGCTCCTTTTCTGAAGACACAAGGAGTAGAAACGACAGGATTTGCAGTGCTCACCCATCCTTTCAGTCAACAGCCCAGCCATGTATTTCGCTGGCCATGCAGAGCCAGAAATGTCCCTGAGTGGTGAAAAACAGCTTCCCCACCCTCAGCCAGGCTCTGAGCCAGTGCCTGCTGCTCCTGCCCTCCAGCCTGGGCGGAGAAGAAAGGTGAGTGAGGAAGTCTTCATCCCTCCCCTCATGGAGTTGATAGGGAAAAAAGTTCTCCCAGTCACTGTTTGATGGGCTCCTAGTAACCGTGGGCTCTTCTGGAAGCTGAGCCATTTACTCCTTTTGACCTTTAGATGGAAATCTCTGCCAGCAAATCCCTTAAAATGCCTTAAGAGGAACTTTATGTGTGAAACTGACCCAATAAATTCTCAATAAGCCAGTCATGGGATCGTGAAACCGCTCGGGCGCCCGGCTCCCTCCTCCACAGAGGCAAAGAAGGTGGCCTTGTCCTGGCTCCCGTGCGGGCAGCCCACTCCCGGGGCCTGGGCAATCTGCTGCCAGCCTCGCCAGCACTCGGGACACGGCCTGATTTCCACTCCCCTGGAACATAAACCTCTCTGTTCAGCGGCGGCCACTGGCCCCAGAGTCTTTTCATTTCTCCAAACTGCCACCTCTGTTTGGATGAAATAGCATTTCAGCACATTCGAGTTCTCTATTTGAGGTGTATTTTTAGGCACAGAAAAGAGAAAACATTCCCCTGCCCAATATATTTTTCTGAGACTCATTTCTAAGATGGTAAGACAGACTTATATTTTTATGGCAAAAGCAAAAAATTATCTATTCCTATGAATTTTCTTGAACTAGATTTTAGGGATTTTAATAGCTTCCTTGGGATACTTTGTATTTAGGAAGTTTCTTGGTAATGAGATTCCAAGTTACTTTTTAAATCTGTCAGTTATAGCAGGGGTGGAAAAAATATGGTCCCTGGGCCAAATCCTGCCTCTCACCTGTTTTTGTAAATAAAGTTTTATTGGAACATAGCCACGTGTTCAATTACAGATTGTCTACCGCTGGCTTTTCTGCTACAGCAGCAGAGTTGAGAGGTTGGGCCAGAACTATATGGCCCTTTACAGAAAGTAAAATATTTACTACTCAGCTCTTTACAGAATACATTTGCTGCTGCATGTTGTGTAGCCTACAGGCCAACTTCCCGTTGTGGGCTCATGCCCTGCTCTCATTCTCACACCAAACTCCCCACACACATTTACTGTCCTTTCCAGCTCTTTCTTACTCATCCTCTAGCTTCAGTCCAGGATATTCTAAACACTGAGCCTCCTGCCCTTCCCACAGTGATTACTGACATGCTGTCCCAGCCTCAAATTCAACTTCCTGATGAATCTATAGTGAAGGAAGTGGTAGGTATGAATAACCTGCAGTTCTAACACCATGTCCCACACTGGCCATAGTCTCGTGTGTGCAAAGAGTATAAAAGTAAATGTTTGTGCGTATCTGTGTCTTAGAATGTGTTTTCCAGATTGATGAACTTTTAACCATTATGTCATAAACAATTTCCCATCTTGCTGTGTGCTAGGTGCATTGCTGGGTGCTCTCTGCTCTGCTGTTTGCTATTGGAAGCCTCCGCAGCACAGATGGTGTTATTAAGCCCACTCTAGGGCTGGCAGACTGGGATTCAGAGAGGTTAGGGTGTGTACTCACGTTTACAGAGCTAGTAAGCAGCAGAGCCAGAATCCAAAGCCAGGTCACCTTCACTCCCAATTGCCTACTAAAGGACTTCATGTCCATTGCATCACCAGAGAATAACAGAAAATAATGTGCTTTAAATATTCTAGTGGAAATATTTCTAGAACATTTTATATAATTCCCTGCTATCTCAATTAGATCATACTGATCATAAATTAATCTTTTCAGGATTCCCTAATATAGTAACTATTAATATAAGTTTTATGGCTGTGTAGAAGAATTTGAGTTACAATATGACTTATTTGCTGTGTAGACTTAGGCAACTAATTTCGCCTCTCTGAGCCTCAGCTTCCCCATCTGCATGGAGTCAGTAACACACTTGCATGGGGAATATACAATGCCGGGATGACACAGGCACATAAGAGGCATCCACTAGGTGGTTATTATAATATTATTAGATTATTGAGAATACCCTTTAACTTGGCTGCCTGAAAACCATTTAGACTTACTTTCTTGGTGCTTAGAAGTACTCCCAAGAATATCAAGCAAGTTTAAGTGATATGCTGATATTTGCACACCTGTTGCCTGTCTTCTGAACTAGGTTATGTCTTTCTGGGGGCCAGTGCCTATTTTTTCCGCTGCAGCTAGTATCTCTAGTACTGAGTATTGTTTCATGAGGATTTACTACGGTCGTTGATCAAGACTGGGAGCCCTGTCTTTAGCCCTGGCTGTCACATGGACAATAGGCAGAGATGACAGCCAGTCCCAGCATCCAGCCAGCCACAGATCTCCCCTGGACTTCCTGGGAAACAACCAGGTGACTGTAATTTCAATAACGCCCAGTGCATCAGAAAAATGTGAAGTGGCCTGCCATCTCACCCTGCTGACGTGGTTTCACATGGTCCCACCAGCAGAGGGGTGGGTCCAGGCTTTTAAAGGAGTGATTCTGAACCTACCAGAGCTCTTCAGAAAGGAACTAGATATAGGATCAGACATGGGAACTGTCTCAGTGTTCCAACAATCCTTCACAGGCCCAGGGACTCATTCTTTCCTCTGGCTCTGTGAAGCGCACGGTGGAATGGTGAGTGGTAATTCTAGGGAAGTCAGTTTCCAACTTGCCCCGAGGATGCCTGAAAGGCTTTCCCAGAGGCTGGAGCTCCAGAAGCACACGGTGGAGCCCTCCAGGTGGGTCGTGCACAGGGAACTTGTGCATTAATTAAGGCTAGGGGAAGGTTGTTTTTTTTTTTAATCCTGAAATTCTCTGACTCTACGACATTGGAAAAGTTACCCTGCGAATTCCAATGGGCCAGGGAATAAAGCCTTGACGCTTATGCCTCTTAAGGCTTTTGGCAAAGCTTTACAAGGTGCCCTCCCTCTCAGACTTGAGTATGCACTCGGGTCCCCCGGGCTCTGTTAAAATGCAGATTCTGGTTCAGTAGGTCGTGGCCCGTGATTTTGATTTTTCAATAAGCTCCCAGGTGACCCGGTGTTTGGGCCCAGGACCACACCTCAAGTAGCAGGGTTTTGAAGGTCATGTGCATTATTAGGAAGGGTTACTAAGCAATCCTCTGCCTACCCCCATCTGGAAATCAGAGTCTGTACAAGCTGCTACCCTCTCCAGCCTTTGCTTCAATTTCACCTATGTTTTCTCTGTCTAAGTGATGATGTAACTATGTCATTTCTCATTCAATCCAGAACACTTTTGGAGTGAAAAGCAGCTTTATCATGCTGGGAATAAATTGGAACTGAGATTTTTTTTCATATAAGGGCCTCTACTGAGTTTTCTTTCTTCTTTTTTCATAAAATTTATGATCTTACATCTTTATTCCAGTATTTTTTTGCTTTTACAGGTAAAGGAAGCATCCTGGGTTATCTGTCCAAAGGGAAATGGGACAAGAAGCAAAAATCTGTTCCAGCAGTAAATAAACTATTTAGGATTTGATGTGTATTCATGAGTCACGGGGGTAGGAAGAGGAACTTAACTGCACTAGGTCGGTAAACCACAAACTCTCTGAATCAATAGCGTTCCGTTTGCTGTTCTAATAATGGCAAACACCAAAGTGTACCAGGGTGGGTGTGAGGGGTTTCCTTCTTTTTTCTCTTACATGGTGTTTGAACACAGTGTTAAGTTCATTCAGAGGAGCCAGAAAAATGCTCTGCCTCACTGTCAGGGCAAGAGAATGGGGCTGGGCCGGGGACTCTGGGTGGGACATGTGTGGGAGAGAAACCGGATCTTGTCACACAGAGGGCGGGGTGCCATCTGTCCTGCTGGACCTGGACGAGATCACAGACCCTCACAGAGTGGCCAGGAGCATTCCTATATTTCATGTAATCCTCACACATAAACATGGGATGCAGTTGGGATTTGAACTCTGGACTCCTAAGCTGTTAGTTGTTTTTGTCTAAAATGGCTTTCAAGTTGCAGGAGGCTGCTGTCATCTTCCACACATTTATCTTGTAGATGAGGAACCTTGGCCCAGAGAACTAGCCTTAACCCTAACCCTAACCCTAACCCTAATCCTAACCCTATTATGCAAGGAACATAACACACCAAAGAGCAACAGAGAAGAATAAGAAGCGTATTTTTTATTTCTGGATTCATGTTTCTTTTGTTCCATGGTGCTCCTTCTAAATAATTCACGGATACACAATAGTATAAAAAGATGCACTGTTCTCATTTGTCCTTGCCCCCAGAATATGCAAATGTTCATGTATACATACTAGCACTGTGTGAGCGTGTATGTGTGGGTGAGTGTGCCTGTGTGTGCAAGGTGTTCTTGCATGTGAGTGTGTGTGCACATGAATTTGTACATATGCATGAGTGTATGTGCATTTTGGGTGATGAAAGGGAGGAAATAGTATTTATTGAGCCCCACACATGTGTCTAAGCCAAGAACTTCACCTAAATTATTGCCCTTATACACACTTGGGTTAGATATTAGCATCATCTGCATTTTTCAGGTGATAAAATTTGTGGCATGTCATTTTTAATTCAATATTTGGGTTGGATAATACAAATTACCAATTTGCAGTATAACATACTGTTTTCAGGAATCATAGTGGGTCATAATCTAAATTTTTCTAGACATGGGGATGTGTTCTAAGGCCCCTGCAATGATTTACATAAGAAACAGAGGTTCATGTCACACTGGAGTATGCAGATATGCCAGCTAGTAGACTACTGGTTAATTCCATGTGTGCCCACCATTGTTCAAGAGCACAGACTTTGGAACATGTAGACCCTGGTTGGTTCTCAAGCTTGACTGTATACCAGCAGCAAGGTCTCTGAAATGGGACCAAAAAGCAAGGGCTTCCATCCTTTTTAAGATGTCCTGCCATTGTTAGAATCACAGTTTTTGGCAGCCATTCTATATACAATCAAGAATGCAAACTGCATTTTTTGCTTGGATTAAATAAAACACAATATGGCAATTAATGCCATGTAATTTATTAGAGTATATCATATGAAATTGCCAATATCCAACCATGTTCTTTTCCTACAAAATGATTGTTTTATATGGTTCATCCTGATCTTTAATTAAACAATGAGAAAGAGAGAAATAGCCATAAGGAATTGGCAAACATCTCAGGAAAATTAATCTAGACAAGCAGGGAGTATTGTCACCAGTTTTCCAAGCAGATCCCAATGATCCACCACTTTCTTTTTTTTTTTTTTTTTTTTGAGACAGAGTCTCGCTTTGTTGTCCAGGCTAGAGTGAGTGCCATGGCGTCAGCCTAGCTCACAGCAACCTCAATCTCCTGGGCTCAAGCAATCCTTCTGCCTCAGCCTCCCGAGTAGCTGGGACTACAGGCATGTGCCACCATGCCCGGCTAATTTTTTCTATATATATCAGTTGGCCAATTAATTTCTTTCTATTTATAGTAGAGACGGGGACTCGCTCTTGCTAAGGCTGGTTTTGAACTCCTGACCTTGAGCAATCCGCCCGCCTCGGCCTCCCAGAGAGCTAGGATTACAGGCGTGAGCCACCGCGCCCGGCCGATCCACCACTTTCAAAGAAACCCCCCTTGCATTTTGCTCATCATGAGTTCAGCTTGTACAAAGAATGGGGTGTGTAGCTGAGACTCAGAATTAGGGGTTCAGTATTTTAAAACAAATCCAAATTTCTGGTGGATGGGAATCGCTGGGGAAGGAAGAAGGAGTATCCCAGTAGCTGCACCTGTGGATTTTTGTGGATCTGAGGCCCAACCTTCTGTAAATGAATATTCTAAAAATTCTCCTTCAATCCCTTGTTGGCTACGTTTTATCTTTTAGTCTAGACTAAAAGCTCCACACAAAGTCCACACAAAGCTCAAGCTTTGTGATCTCAGGATCTTTTTACACTTTTACAAATTATTGGGGACTTAAAGAGTTTTGGTTTGTGTGGGTTACATCTATTGATAGTTAATGTATTATTCATAATACTCTGAATTTAAAAAAAAAAGAAAAGGAAATTTCAACAGAGACATTTAAAATACATTAAAAATGTATTTCTAAACCCATTCTATGTAACAAAAACAGAAGAGTTTTATAAAACATACTATGCTTTCCAGGGTGAAAAGAGTGATGCTGCTTCACATCTTTGCCTTCTCTTTAAATGCTGGCTTAATAAAAGACAACTGGATTCTCATGTCTGCTTCTGCCTTCAGTCTGTTGAAATATTGCATGTCACCTCACCTCTCAAAAACTCCACTGTACACTTGTGAGAGAATCAAAATGGAAAAAAGCAAGTAATTTCTCAGGAGCACAGTGTTGTGAAAATCATTTTGCACTTACAGACTTCCTGAAACAATCCTCAGGACCTCAAAGGTGTCTGGACCATATATTCAGAGCCAATCATCTAGGGTGTATTCTTTTTTAATTAATATACTTTGCTTCTTAGAACAGTGTTACACCCATGACAGTATTGAGTCTGTTGTGCAGCAGGGACTGAGAGTCTCCATTCACTGTTTTCTATTGTCTAAAACACACTCAGTCTTCTAATTAAAAGTTCAAACTCCTTAGCAGGCGTACAAAGTCCTTGAAGGTCCGACAGCCTCCTCTCTGCCATGCCCTCCCAGTCTCCAATTTTAGCTGCACAGAATCACAGCCAAAGTCCTGCCTGCTGCTCAGGAAGGTCTGGTTGTCCCAAGCCACTCCAGCCTAGGGACAAGCCTGGTATTAGCCCGGCCATAGTCAACAGAATTTCTCTGGCTCCCTCCTCCATGCAGCACTGCAAGATTTCCAGCCTTCTGCAAAGTTTCCTCTTCTTTCTTCCTCAGTTCCCCAGGTGCAGTCCAATATGCCCTGCTAATAATTCTTCTCTAGTAGATTGTGATTTTCAGGATGGCAGGGACAGCATTTGTTTTACAGGAATATTGTCAGCACTGTTTTGCAATTGCCAGCTCAGTAAACATTTGTTGAGTAAATGGATGAATGAATGAATGAATGAATGCTAAATGACCACAGCCACAATAATGCTGAGTCCACCACCAAGGTACTCCATTGTTATCTACCCGCTTTTACAGACAAAGACATGCTTCTCCCTGAAAATGACTCAGAGAATGAATGTGTGTGTGTGTGTGTGTGTGTGTGTGTGTGTGTGTGTGTGTGTGTGTGTGTGATGGAACAGGCAGTGAGCCTGCCCTGCTTCACTCTGAGGAAGTTCTCCAAGTTGACAACCCCCCCTGAGGCTGGCCCGGCCAGCCCTCTGAAAGTTTCCTGGGTCATCAGGCCCCTGGAAGACTGCCCTGTCCCGTCGGAAGGTTGAGTGCTGGTTGGGTGTCCTTTGTTGGTGACCTAGGACAGGAGTCAGGTGAGGACTGACAACACTTTAGGATGGAGCTTTTCCTCCCAGGTGTTCCTGGGTGGGGGAACACCTTATGAAATGATGACACCCAGAGTGGTGACCAGACTCTCGTCACAGTCAACCTGAAGGATGCACCATGACCACCCCTACTCCTCACCCGTTGTTGACTTGGCACCTACTTCTCCTTTTGAAAGACATGGCTGGAATACTTAATTTTCTGTCCACCATACATGGACCCTTAAATATTCATATCAGGGAAGGACTGGTGGAATCCACGTAGAAGGTTCTGAGGCCCCCGGAGTGCCCACACGGAAGCGTGCACTGCCCTGTTCTCCAGCCCCCAGCCACGTGTGGGTAATGAGCAGCTGAGATGGGGTCAGTGTGACTGAGGAACTGAATTTGTAATTTATTTAATTTTTATTATTCTTAAATTTAAATTTAAGAACTTATACTTAAGTCAGTCATTGGAAAACTTTTAAGTATATTTAGAACAAGTAGAGTATATGAATCTACCTTTTCAACGGTGAATTTTATGACATCTAAATACAGGTCAATATTTTTGATGAAATTGTATCCTAATTGAGATGTACAATAAGTGTAAAAGATTTACCAGATTTCTGAAACTTTGTATGAAAAAAAGAATGTAAGAATGGAAAGTATCCCATTAATATTTGACGAGTGGATTACATGTTGAAATGGTGATATTTTGGGTATATTGAGTTACATTTAATTTATTACGAATTAATTTCACCTGCTTCCTTTTACTTTTTTTAATGTGGCTACTGGGAAATGTGACATTGCCTGTGTGGCTTGTGTCATCTCCCCGTCAGGCAGGGCTGCTGTAGGACCTGCACGTGGTGGCCCTGTTGGGACCCCCTGGTAGACATTAAGAAGCAGCCTTGTCTCCACCCCAGAGCATCTGGAGTTCAAACTTCACTCGGAGTTGAAGCGGGAAGTTTCCCTGGTGGAGCGTATTTGTTTGCTTTCCGTTGGTGTCTGAATGAGAACTAGCCCAGAGTGAAACTCCACATGTGCTGTAAAGCCAGGTGACATTAGTGATCTCAAGATCATCACCATAGATGAAGCATTTACAAAGGGCCAGGCGCTGTCCGGGTGTTTTAGGCTCCATACAGCATCGTATCTTTCCTATGAGATAGGATCCGTTATCATCCCACTTTAGAGAAAGGGAAACTGAGGCTCAGAGCAGTTGAGTGACGTGCGTGGGACTCCAAGCATAATCTGAATGTATATTTGTCAAACCCAAACCCTTCCTTCCCCTTCTCCCCCTGGAGGAAGGATCCGTTTGCAGGAGGGAGACGGATCAGGAGACCCTGCTTGTTGCTTTTGCTTTCTGGTTCTGGGCCTAGAAGACCTTCTCTTTCTTTGATGTCACTTATACCTTGGTCTCAGACCCAAGGGTTTGGGTAAGACTGAGTTGGGTTCAAATCCCAACGCTGTTCCTTTCTAGGAAATTGTTTAGCCTTTTAATTGTCAGTTGTCTTATCTTGAAAAGGGCTAGTCATCCGGGCAGCGCTGAGGAAAGAGCGAGTGATTCCTGCCGGCGACCACGGCCGGCTCTCGGCGCTCTAGGACGAGCTGTTGCTCGTGTTCACTCACCATGAGGTCAAAGGAGACTTCCTGGAGTGTAAGTGGATTTCTACAATATCCCTACTGGTAGATTCCCATTTCTTAGATTTTGCAATTAATGACCACAAATGGATTTTTAAAATATACATAGTCGCTTTATAGCTTAGGTTTGGGAACTTCAGATGCTGAGCCTTGCTTCTGCCTTTCACATGGAAAGAACACACTGAGCAGCCCTTTGCCAGCCTCCCCGCAGCTGGTGCAAGGCAGACATGGAGAATCCAAAGCCGCAGAGCCACACGGTGGGGAGGGGCAGGTACCTCTGGCTCCTACTGTCCTGCACTCTCTGTGTTGACAGCAACATCAGAGATTCGTCCTAAGATTTTTTTTTTTCATTTTTTACTATCACAGGCCTCAGTACTTACATGAGCTCCATGGGAACACAACTCCATTCCATTCCACAGGCGCGTTCAGCATGTCTGGGGGCCAGACGGCCTTCGTGGTCACTTCTCCTACTCCCACGTTCTACCAGGAGGAAAATGGGCCCCACAACGTCAGTGCCCCGCCCTGGGGCAGGTTCACAGCAGAAGCAGGACCAGAACTCAGAATCCCCCGCCTTTGCTTCTTCCTCTGCTCCCTGCAGCCCACGTGCCAGTGCAGGTGTGTGCACACACGTATGTGCGTGCAAGTGTGTATTTATGTGCATAGTTCAACCATTTAAAGCTAAGTAAAAGAGAGTATGCCCTTTGGCTTATAAATACTTGGGTGCATATTTCCTAAGAACAAGGATGTCCCTCTACATAACCCTAACAGCACTAGACACCTCACGTTCCCTATGGACACTGGTGTTTCTACAGGGCAGTGACTTCTCTAGTCTAAGATTGCCTCCCTGTTGGACTCAGAAAAGGGGCCACAAAAGTGGGTAACTTTATGTTTTGTCCTCCCTCTCCCGTCATTCTGGAATTACCCAGGGAAGGCTGAGCCTGGAGAAAGCTGGAACCTGGGAACAGCTGGCAGACGCAAGCCCTGAGCAACTCAGCACACATTGTAGCCTCATCTGCTTTTCCTTTTAAATTATTGTCTCCTTTTTGTAATGTAGGGATAGGGAGAGTCAAATCTCCACTCTAGAGTTTCGGAAGAGCACCCCAGCTCTGCACAAAACGTTCACAGGTGGGTGATGGGCAGTAAAGGAAGGGGAAAGAATGCAACCCCCTGGCCAGAGATGAATTTAACAACAACAACAACAAAAGATCTCAGCATTCCTTTTGAGAATTATTCTCCCCTCTCCTTATCTCCCTACAATCACATGCACTCAAGCTCACCTTCATCTCTATTTAATCCTCAACTCATCTTAAAAGGCAACTCTCCTTTATTAACCTCCCAACAGGTTCAAGGAGGGGTGTCTTGTGTCAATTTGCTGGTGTAACACACCCCCTGGTGGTCACAACCACCCAAGGTCTTAAGCAGTATTAAACAACTGCAGCCCTTAAAAAGTATGAAGCCAACGATAACTAGAATCTACATAGAACTCAGGAAAGCCAGCAAGAAAAAATCAAATAACCCCATTAAAAAGTGGGCAAAGGACACGAACAGAAACTTTTGAAAAGAAGATAGACTAATGGTCAACAAACATATGAAAAAATGCCCAATATCTCTAATCATCAGGAAAATGCAAATCAAAATCAGGAGATTATCACTAAACTCCAATGAGAATGGCTTTTATCAAAGTGACACAAAACAACAAATGTTGGCGTGGATGCAGAGAGAGAGGAACACTCATACACTGCTGGTGGGACTGCAAACTAGCACAACCTCTGTGGAAAGCAATATGAAGACACTTCAAAGAACTAAAAGGAGAAGTACAATTTGATTCGGCAATCCCACTAAGGGGTATTTATCCGAAGGGGGGAAAAAGGCATTTTGTAAAGAAGACATCTGCACTTGAATGCTTATAGCAACACAATTTGCAATTGCAAAGATGTGAAAACAACCCAAGTGTCCATTGATACATGAGTGGATTAATAAAATGTGGGATATGTATACCATGGAATACTACTCAGCCATAAAAATTGATGAACTGCCTCTTGTATTAACCTGGATGGAACGGAAGCCCATTCTCCTAAGTGAAGTATCACAAGAATGGAAAAACAAGCACCACGTGTAGTGTACTCGCCATTAAATTGGGACTAATTGATCAGCACATATGCACATGTGGAAGTAATATTCATGGGTTGTCTGGCAGGTGGTGGGGAGGGGTGGGTAAATTCACACCTAACGGGTGCAAAAATTAAGTCCTGATTCAAACTCCAGGCCCAGCATTCACTGATGAGTAGAAATTAGAATATTATTATTCATTTCCCTTTGTTTTCTACACTGTCCCATAAGGACAGTGGCTGCCTCCTCATAGGGGGCACTGCTTCTTGAGAGCAGGAATCCCATCTGTCTGCAGCCATTGGTCTGTCCTTAGAGCCTGAGACCCCAAACCAACTTATCATGTCAAACAACACTGAGAATAAGCGAAATGAACTTAATTATAAAACAAAGGAGCAGGCAAAAATAACTTCCAGGAAATTTCTGCCCCTGGAAATTGGGACTCTGAACCAACCACAGAACTTACTTCTCAAGATTGACAATAGCTCATCAAGACTCATTTCATTGCCCTCACCTGGCTGTGCTGCCAATGTATAGCTGATCAAGTCAGAAAGTCTGCCCAGTGGCTCCAAAATCTGCCTTAAAAACTACTCTTGCCCCAACACCCAGCCAACATCCTTTCCGGCCTGCCCTTCTGAGATCCTATGCTCAGGGGCTGCCCTCTCTTCCTGCAGCAGGTGTAACAAACTTAGCTTTGCTGGATCAACAGTTCTTTCTGGCATTTCTGGGTACTCAACAGAAGACATATCTAACACGCAGTGAACCCTAGCAGACACTGGTTGCCCTACCCCCCTAGCCCTCTCTTGCAGTATGAATGCCCTTCACTGGACAGGCCATGAGAAGAACATTATTGTGAACCCTATTTCTATGACTCACAAGCTCTATAACCTTGGGAAATTTGCCTAACCTCGCCAAGATTGAGTTTCTTTTCTGTCAACTGGAGATCAATAATAGTCCCCACCTTACATATTTTCTATAAGGAGTAAAAGAGCAAAGTGACATTCTCAGTTATGGCTGGTATTCCTCAAAATTTTCTTTATTGGGGTATATCTACCCCACTGGGTGCAAAGGAAATATAGGTATTTCAGTGACCTTTGGCTTTCTTAGTTTTTCCTGAAGTTTTACTATTAAAAGGCATCCAAAGACCCCAATCCAATTTTAGGTTAATTTACAGCTAACCTGGAGACAGGTGGTCACCTGGGCCTCACATTGCCCAGGGAGTGAGAATGCATATGGGAATCAATTCAAAGAGGTGGAAATAACTCTGAAGCCTAAAGAAGAAAGTTGCATTTCCCCAGAAAAATAAAGAATGCAGGGTAGATTCACACGTCTTGGCCAACAGAATCCTTGGCAGTGGCATTTAGTTCTCCCACAGAATGGAGGCTTGAGAAATATTCCAGAGTGTGAAACCATCTGTGTCCAGGAAGATCCCAGAGCCTATGGAATAGCTGGGTTTGCTCTTTTTAAAGAGGACACGTGAGCCTCAGAGGGGCTGCATTCTCCACAAAGAGCCCCATACTTTAGGGTTTGGTCACACCTTCCATATTATTCCTGGCAGCACAGTCTCAGAGCAACTGGTCAATAAGGCATGGCCCCTGGCATTCTGGGTGTGAGGTTCTGAGGTCTAAGTTTAATATAAATTGTAATAACCAACTGCCAAGTGGTAAGTTACAGAATTCAAATGAAACTAGCAGAGCGTCTGGAGATTTTACTAGGGATGTAATGGTCTCAGTGGGACTAACATAATCTTGATTTTTTTTTTTTTTTTTTTTTTTTGAGACAGAGTCTCGCTTTGTTGTCCAGGCTAGAGTGAGTGCCATGGCGTCAGCCTAGCTCACAGCAACCTCAAACTCCTGGGCTCGAGCGATACTTCTGCCTCAGCCTCCCGAGTAGCTGGGACTACAGGCATGCGCCACCATGCCCGGCTAATTTTTTATATATATATCAGTTGGCCAATTAATTTCTTTCTATTTATAGTAGAGACGGGGACTCGCTCTTGCTCAGGCTGGTTTCGAACTCCTGACCTCGAGCAATCTGCCCGCCTCAGCCTCCCAGAGAGCTAGGATTACAGGCGTGAGCCACCATGCCCGGCCACAATCTTGATATTCTCTCCTAGGAACTACTAAATCAAGCCTGGGAATATCTTTTGCCACTCAAACCCACCCAACAAGAAAGCTGTGTCTGATAGCCGTTTCCTGGCTGTTAAAAAAAATCTAAAGGTAAACAAACAAACAACAACAAAAAGAAAAATACAGGAAGGAAGGAAGAAGAGATAGAAAGAGAAAGAGGGAAAGAAAAGGAGGGAGGAAAGGAGGGAGAGAGGAAGGAAGGAAGGAGGAAGGAAGGAAGGAGGAAGGAAGGAAGGAGGAAGGAAGGAAGGAAGGAAGGAAGGAAGGAAGGAAGGAAGGAAGGAAGGAAGGAAGGAAGGAAGGAGGGAGGGAGGGAGGGAGGGAGGGAGGGAAGGAAGGAAGGAAGGAAGCTCAGTTTTGACAGGGTAATGAAAATCATTCTAATTTTTTTTTAAGAAAAAGCAATTTTCATAAATGGTGTACCACTAATGAAACATGTCAGAGGTCCTCATTAAGCCACGGAAGTCAGGGGCACTTTTGCAACAGAGCCTCTGCTGAGAACAGGTTTGTTAGTCGAGGTGAAAAGTCCCCCCAACAGCCCCTTTCCAGTAACCCATTCAGTGAATCCAGCATTGAGAATTTCAGATTCCCCATGAAACCCGAAAGCAATTATCTTGGATTAGCAGGAGATCAGAAACAGTTTACCTCAAGTATTGTTTTCTAAACCCAGCGGGCTGGTGAAATTATTATCTGGTAATAATTCCAAAAGCCCTGACGGAAACTGGCAACAATTGTTCAAACTGGGGAGGAGAAATATTAAGACCATGCCAGGACATATATACCTTTGATAGCACGATACAGTTTAAATGGACTTTTCTGATATTTGTCTTCGTTTCTGAAAACGCATGAAGGCCCCAGTGAGAGGGCTCCACCTTGGCTCTTAGGCAACTTCTCAGAACTCGGCGCATCAGGAAAAGGTTTGTTGGTACTTAGATGCCGGACAGGTGATGCTTTGAAACAACTCCGCTACGTTTGTTTACGGTTTTGCTTCATGTATTTCAGAAAGACAGTACCGTTGAAAGGAAAACATAGACATCTAAAGTTAACCTAACTCAACCCTCTGACAGATAGTCAACGAACGGTAGTAAGTATTGGGCCAGACATTACAAAATCAGGCATTTAGTTGTGAGAAATTCTTTTAAATTAAATACCCTCTTATATGTATTTTATGAGGAAAAAATGAGGCATGCCAGTGAAAAAGACTGTAAAATGACAAAGAGCTGTAAAAAAAAAATTAAGGTCATAATTACTTCTAAATATTTTTCAGATCATGAAGAGGTCCCAATGAGGTGAATAGTTTACTTATCAAAAAGATACCATTTACATGTGACTTCCAGAGAAATTAGGGCCACTCAGAATGTTTTCTTGCTCCAGAGCGGGCATCCCTTTGGTTTAGAAATTGGGCTTTTAGCAACCCAGTCCAGTATGAAATTCCTGGCGCCTGGTGCACTGTGTGTCGCTTCGGGAGGTGGTGGCAGGGCGGTGACCTCCGAACACCCAGCTAATTCTCTAAGCCAGGCGGCCGTTCTTAGGACTCCCTTACTGGAATGGGGATACTATTTAAGCCCAATTCCTAGATTGCCTTCTCTGTCTAGACTAAAAATCCACTTTATCTCACTAAGAAAATTATCAAGTCGTTTTTATTATCGTATTTGCAAAAGTCACGAATTTGGGCAGGCAGTGCAGACATTTATTGCATTTGACTTGAACTGGCAGTTGAGATGCTATGAGTCGCGGTTGAGTTTTTAAAGAAGGCTGCAACACAGACGTTGTTCTATGGCGCCCCCAAGCGGACGCGTGTAGGTACGTCCGCTCTGCGTGGCACTGCTGGGAAAAGGGAAGAATTAGGTCTTCAGTCTGCATGTAAGGATGTCTCTATAGCCAGGAAGGAAAACGTGTATCATGCAATGATGGAAATGACTGTAATATTGGTGTCATGTGTAAAAGCCAAGACCTCAAGGATTCAGTGTTAACACTGATGGGTGAAAACGGGCAGAAACTAGGTCAAATTGGCATTTTTCAGCCACGACTTCATGTAGGACTTCCGCAGTACGTTCCCTATACAGTCCCATGGTCATAACTAGTTGTGTTCTGACTGCAGAACATGCTCTCTGACCACGACCAGTGTGTTCATGCCCTGGAGTAGATGATCTATTCTTTGACCAGACCTTTCCTATAACAGAGTGATCTCTACAGGGAAAAGGAAGTTATACGAGTGCTTACTTTATCTTGTGCGCATCTGATCTTCTGAACAACAGCATAAAACACCCACTTGTTGTTTTGTAAGATTTTTGCAAGGTAATTCAAAACTTTAAATCAGGCATTGGCAAAAAAAACCCCTCTATAGAATAAATATTTTATGCTTGTAGGTCAAGAGGGAAAATTCCAGAATATTATCTAGGTAATCATATAACTGTTTAAAATGTAACAATTTTAAAAGGTAAAAACCTTCTGAGCTCCTGGGCCATAGGAAAAAGGTAGTTGGCTGGATCTAGTCCACAGGTCCTAGTTTTCTGATTCCTGGTCTAGATTATGATTTACTATAAAAGATTAATGTATAAAGTGCTATGACTCAATGTTATTGCAAACACTGCAGCTCTTTTGCTTTCAGAATGGTCCATCCTTACACTGGGCGAAGACAGTGGTGTTCTTCACTCCATAAATCCAGAGCTTGACCTCTGGGCCACAGAAAGGAGACCCATGTCAGACTCACCTGTTTCCTGAACACCTGCTCCTCACCAGCCAAGTCAGGCATCCAAGGCCCCATCTCTGAAAGCTCTGATCCTCCGATTGATGAAATGAGAGGGCTCACCTGAGGAGCTGACAAACAGATGTGAGGTGAGCAAAGACTTGTAGTGGGTTGACCTATAAGCTCAAGATGCTGCGCCCTGTAGGACAGGAACTGTATCTGGCACACTGTGGCCACAAGCAACTGCACTCATGCGTTAGTTCGCTGCACTACTGCTGATGAAGACTACTGTGTGCTTGTACTGTGCTAGGTGCTGGGAGTGGAGCAGTAAGCAAGAAAGCGAATGTTCTAGATTCCATGGAGCCTATGTTTAAGTGAGGCAACACCAACAACATGCAAGTAGACAAAAAAATCAAGATGGTTTCAAATGCACACTGGAAGAAAATAAAACAGGGTGACGTGATAGTGTCACTGGAACAGTGGGGAGAGGCTGAGACTTAGAAGGAGCAAGTTGTGAGAAAGAGCAGGAAGATCAGACAGCAGAGCAAATGCAAAGGCCCTGAGGCAGGAACAGACAGATAAATAATAACATAGGAATTTGGATCAGGAAGTGCTCTCAAGAGCAGGATGTTTGGTGGAGGTAGAGGCCTTTTATTCAGGCACTGAAAGAAGAAAGACTGGGAAGTGCTGCCTACAGGGCTAAGTTTTATAAATCCTGGGAAATGGTATGAGCAAAGGCAGAGGATCCTGGGGAAATAATTAAGTTAGGAAACAATTTAGAGACCAGTTCGTCAGCACCAAGGTTTGTGAATTGCATTAGGGTGCAGTAGCAAGCAAGGACTAAGAGCTGGCCCAGAGATGAGCAGCGGGACCCAGGTCAAGAGTTCTTTGTCCTGGAGGTGACAGGAAGGATGCAAAGAGGCTGTCCTGCATTGAGTTGTGGCAGATTCTCCTTGCAGCACTGTTTAGGATGGGTTGGAAGGGCTAGATAATGGAAGCTTTTTTTTCTTATTTTGCAATCCCCAAATTTAATCAGAGCTTTGTGTCTGGGAAAGCAAAGCATCACCGATTCCCTGAGATATTTTGGGGTGCCAGCATGACTCTGTAGGTAGCCCCCCAACACACACACGCTGCACTGCCCTGGAGAAGCTGATTCCCCCATGGCTGAGTCTGACAATCCAGGCTGAGAACCTTGGTCTTGACTTTCTGGAGATGAAACTCCAGCATGTGGCTCAGAAAGCTCTGAGGATGGAGGGTCCACACTGTACCCACACGCATCCCCAGATGTCAACAGTAGGAAAAGAGAGAGAAGAGGGACTGAGGGAGCCCCTGAGGAGTTGGGATCCAGCATCTCAGGCTCCAACTTGGCTCAGAGACTGGTTAGGCTGTGCAACCTCTGGGTAAGTGACTTAACCTCTCTGGGCATCAGTTCCCTCCTCTTTGGGCTTCCCCAACCCCAATTCCAAGAATACAGAGTAAGGATTGGTGTCTATGTGTGTCCACTAAAATTACCTTGGGAATTTTTTTTAAAAAAAATACCAATTCTTGGTCCAACCAAAGAAGAGCTGAATCAGAATCTCTGGGGGAGGGATCCAGCATTTGCATTTTTTAAAAGCCGATGATGCTAATTTGCAGGTAGAACTGAGAACTGTTAGGCAAAGGTGCCACGGGGGCGACCAGTATCTTGGGTGCCCAAGGAAGCACCAATTTCTAGGCCAGGTTGGAAAATACACAGTTCAGCGCTGATCTCCACTCCCTCTGCAGGCTGGGCAGGCGAGCTCTCCAGGTGGGGGACTGGTAGTGATGTGAACTCATTTCATTGTGATTTCTGTTATTAAAACATACATAAGTTCATTTATTTATACATTATATGGTATTAAAGAGAGAGTCTAAAGGGCCCCAAAGCATATCACTTCTTTGTCTAACCCCACTACCTGCTGCAGCCTGTGCCCTGGGGGCCTAGTCAGTGGAGCAGGTGACACTGTCTAACCACACCTGGCTTCCCAGAGAGAGAGGATGCAGAAGCAGACCTGGGAGTCAGGAGCTCATCCTGTGCCCAAATTGGCTGCGGCAGAGGTTAACTTGAATGTGTTGTCTCTAAATCTGAGAAAACCCCATTACAATGTTGTAATTATCGTCTCAGAAATTCTGTTTTATGCAAATATACTCAAAGGTGAAAGCAAAGTGGAAGGATGCTCTAGAATTCATTCCCAGGCAGGGGGATTTGAGAGCTATGGGGGTGGTAAGGTCAGCTTATGCCTGCTTCATGGCCTGCAGTCCTAACAGGGTTCTTGATGGCTTCTTCCCCTTCCTAAGGGGACGAAGCTCTGGGTTATTCCACTGCAGGCCAGGGCACTGTTTCCTCACCTCAGTGCACTGTTATCCACCTCTTCTAGCTTTTGTGCTTTGCTAGTTCTCTGTCCCTCATTGCAGCTCTTAGGTGAGACTGAGAAGCTGGTTTATCACCAAGGAAGGACCCAGAAGCAGGAGGCACAATAAAAACCGCTGCTGCTCCACCGACCAGAGAGCACTTGCTGGGGCTGAGGCCGCAGAGGACATCTTTGTTTCATGGCGAGTGACATCTTATTTGATCTGGGTTCCTTCCCTGACTAGCTCAACCTGAGCAGGGCTGTTTTGTTTTCCTTCTGTTAATATTAATAGATTGTCTTCTGGAGCACCCAGTTCAAATGGAGTTTTCAGGGAAGTGGAGTCACTTCGGGCAAGGAGAATGAGTCCAGAGACCAGTAGCTGGTGGCAACAACTAACCCATCAACACCAACAATTGGTAGGAGGACTGTTCTACAGCCAGGGAGAAGCTGCCCAGTGAAGGACAGAAGTCCCTACCCCAACCACAGGACAGCCCTGGTGTCCACAACATCAAGAGCTGTTCCTTTAGGGCAGCACATAGAAGGCCCTTAAAATACTAGAACAAGTTGATCATCCGGATTAGCCCTTTGTTGTATTATATTTTTGATTAATAAATAATAATTGTATATATTTATGGGGTACAAGGTGATGTTTTGATACATATATACATTATGGAATGATCAAATCTTCAAATCAGGCTAGTTAACATAGCTATCACCTCAACTATTCATCATTTCTTTGTGGTGAGAACGTTTAACATCCTCTCTTTTAGTTATTTTGAAATATACAATAACTGATTATTAACCGTAGTCACCACACCATGCAAGACCTCACCAGAACCTGTTCCTCCTAATGGAAATTTTGTACCTTTGGACCAATGTCTCCCCTTTCCCTGTCCACCTCACCCCTCAGCCCCTGGCAACCATTCTCCTCTTTCTATGACTTTTACTTTTAGATTCCACATATCAGTGAGAGTATAAGGTATTTCTTGCATTTGACCCCAAAAGCACAGACAGCCAAAACCAAAAATAAAGGGGATTGCCTCAAATTAAAAACTTCTGTGCAGCAAAGGAAACAGTGCAGAGTGAAAACTTTCAAACCATACATCTGATAAGGGGTAACTATCCAACATATATAAGGAACTCACACACCTCAATAGCAAGAAAACAACCTGATTAAAAACTGAACAAAAGATCTGAATAGACAATCCTTATAGAAGATTAAAAATGACTGCCAGGCACGTGAAAAACTCACCATTTTTTAATCACCAGAGAAATGTAAATTCAAACCACAGTGAGATACTACCTTACACCTGTTAGATTGGCCATTATCAAAAAGATGAAAGATAACAAGTGTTGGCAAAGATGTGGAGAAGGGAACCCACATATGCTGTTGGTAGGAATGTAAATCAGGGCAGCCCTTGTGAAAAACAGCATGAAGTTTCCTCCAAAAAATAAAAATAGAACTAAAATATGATCCAGCAACTCCACTTCTGGATACATATCCAAAAAAAAAAAAAAATGAAATCAGCATGTTGAAGAGATACCTGCATTTCCATGTTCAGTGTAGAATTATTCACAATAGCCACAATATAAAAACAGCCTGAGTGTCTATAAATGGATGAACAGACTTTAAAAATGAGTTGTATATATACAGTAGAATACAATTCAGCCTTAAAAACACAGGGAATTGTGTCATTGTGACAACATGGATGAACCTAGAGGACATTATGCTTAGTGAAATAAGCCAGGCATAGACAGACAAATACCATGGCTTAGCTTTGTTGCCCAGATTCAAACAGTAAAGTGAGAAGAGAATGGGTCTCTGAGCAAATGGGCTTGATTTAGGCTTCTTGTACTAACCCCTAGGGGCTCTCCAAAGTTGAAGGGGACGAGAAATGTAGACCACCCGGAGGAGGAACTGGGTGGTGACAGTGTGCTGTCTTTGTCTGTTTCCTTCTCTCAACTTTACTCTTCCTGCTTGTACTTCCAACATGCGACGGGTCCTTGTTCTCACTCTGGACGCCCCTGGTGGCACCAGTGGCTTTTCCCACCCTGGCGTCTCGCTAAAGTCAGACCGACTTCTTTCAATATTCCCTCATCAGATGCAGAACCTTAAAATATTTTAATGTGTATCTTATCAGTGCTTGTCAGCTTTCAAAGTTCAATCATACAAAGAGATCCTTGCCCTTCTTCCACTTCACCTAACTTTTAAGATTTGCCAACATGTTATCTCTGACTTTATCCAGGACAGACTCCTTACTGTACCCAGAAACTCACAAGTGGACAAATGTGTGTCACTTTTTAAATCAACTACATTGAGGCAAAATTCACCTACACCAAAATGCACCCAATTAAGTGAATGTTATAATGAGCTTTGACAAATGTATCTGCCCTGGAACCCCCCCCCCCCGAATCAAGATGTAGAACATTTCCATCATTCCAGAGGAAGAATGTTTTTCACGTTGGTAGAAATTCCTACCCATGAACTCACATGCCAGCCAGCATTTGTGGGGTGTGGCAGGTTGCAGGGACTCCGAGGTGAATACGATTCTCCCTGCCCCTGGATCTCCCTGCCCTCCAGGGGTCATGCCCACTGTTAGGCACACAAATTAAAATTAATTCCTACTTATTCAAATGTTGCCAAATTTTCAAGGCTCAGTTTAAGTCCACCTTACCCACAAAGTTGATTCTGATCATAGTCCTGCTCCTAAATTTCTCCAGCTCTTAGCTGAATGTGCCCTAAAAATCATATCCAGTCCAGTTGGCCCCCAGCCAGATCTCATAAACCCAAATTCTTTGGAGCCTACAGATTTTTAAAATTGATTAGTCTACCCTCATGACCCTCTCTGCCAAAAATAAGGCTTTTTTGAGGCAGTTTATAAAACAGTATAATGTAATACAGTATAATAAAGTAAAAATAGAGAAGAATAAATCTGCCCAAAGAAAGCACGGAGATTGAATGAGACTATCTAATGAATAGTTCAATGTGAGAGTTATGTGAGACAAGACGCCCCCCCACCTTCCTGGAGAATTATCAAATCCATTAAGATGAGCTGCTCAGCTTCTAAAGCAAAGGGCTTGCTGGTCAACCCACCTCAAACTCCATCCATAAAACTTAATTTTCCTAGCATCGCATATTGTCTATTTATTTATTTTCCCCCAAAAGACCCTCACCCCATTTCTACTTTTTGAAATCTTACCTGCATTTTTTTCTTTCTTTCTTTCTTTTTTTTTTTATTTCGGCATATTATGTGGGTACAGATTTTAAGGTTTCAATAAATGCCCATTTTCCCCCCTCCCCCCACAAGTCTGAGTCTCCAGCATGACCATCCCCCAGATGGTGCACATCTCATTATATATGTATATACCTGCCCCCCTCCCCTCTCCCCCCTGCCCAATACCCTATTACTGCAGTACCTATGTGACCACTTAGGTGCTGTTCAGTTAATACCAATTTGCTGGTGAGTATATGTGGTGATTGTTTTTCCATTCTTGGGAAACTTCACTTAATAGTATGGGTTCCAGCTCTAACCAGGAAAATATAAGATGTGCTATATCACCATTGTTTCTTAGAGCTGAATAGTACTCCATGCTATACATATACCACATTTTATTAATCCATTCTTGGATTGATTTACCTGCATTTTAAAGCTTAGTTTAAGTCAACCTCATCCACAAAGTTGACCCTGATATCCTCACCTTCCTAAATTTCTTAAGCTGCAGGTGCCCTTAAATCCCATCTAGAAAAAAAAAAAAAAATACCCTCCAGTCCAGCTGGGTCCCAATTTCCCAGGGTGAGCCCTTGAGTCTGCAGATAATTCTGCCTACTGGCGTTGGAAACCTCAGGGCTAGTCCAGGCTCTCGCTTTACATGTGAAGAGAGGGAAGACCAGGAAGCTGAGTGGCTCACAGCAACCACTGGGAGTGGGGGAGGGGTGGGAAAGAGGGCAAGACCCTCCCCCACAACTTAGTGCCCTTTCTACCTTACCAGGCATACCAACCTCAATGCCAGTTCAATGTGACAGTTGCTGCAGTCACAAAACTGAGTAGAATTATGCCAAAAGCTTGCAGACATGTATGTAAGGCATTCATGAATTTTGCAAGATTTTTATAGAATCCAAAATAATAGTGGCAAAGTTGCAGTCCAACATGACCTAATACTACAGATAATGTCATGCAGAATATGGTCTAATGACTCTAAGAATGGAATGGAACCACCACAGAAAAGCTACAGTCCAGGAATATGTTCAATGTAGCCATGATGAGCCACCAGCCAGTCTCCGTCTTCAGTAGCCAGGCATGGAGCTGTAATTACACGGCGGGAGAAGGCATGGGGTTGGGAGGAGAAACAGACTGGTAGTAGAATAGGATAGAACAGGGCTTTCCTTGAAATGAAGGAATTCTTGCTTTTAGTTTATGTATCATGACTTAAATGTACAAATAGTCTTACTGCAAGGAAGAATAATTAAAAAAAAATAAGATTCCCTTGATCTGAGCTGAGGGCTTCTTATAGTAAAATACTGTACATTCTGTTCTGCTCATAAGAAGCAACTGCCAACTTTCCAAGATTTGCAATTCATCTGGAACTTTACCTAAAAGGAAACTTACCAAACACTCTCTGAAGACCTTATTCCTGGTTCCAAACCAGAGTAGACTCTCGGGGACTGACCTACTAGTGGCCACTGGCCATGGACAGACCTCATCTCTGTGTGTCATACCTGTGAATTGCTCCCAGTGACAGGAGCACACCCTACATGCACTGTCAGGTCAGATGCACGCACTTTCTGTATGACGGTCTCGGGGGAGGGGGGTCCCCAGAGGGAGGGCAAGCTGCACAAACTTGCCGCTGAGCGTGTCTAACTGACATTGAATTGGAGACTGTGGTTCGATTGACTGAGGGACAAGTTGATGCATAAACCTCTTCTGTGAGCTTCAGGCCATGTGGCTTTGTGTGCTAGCCAGCGTCCAAACACACCCAGCTTAGCATGTGTACCTGTAGAGGGAGTGTATGCCCCCGCGCTGCGGTGCAGGCAGAGAAATGAAATTAGACAATTACTCAGCTCTTAACATGTCAGATATTTGCAAATACAGCAACCTTCATTCACACACTCACTCATTCATTTATTCTCTTTGGTTTATTAAACAAATATTTATTGAGAACCTATGATGTAGAGGCATTATGTCATGAATAATATAGGTGAGGTCTCCATCCCCACATTGGTTAACGCACTTGGGCTACTACCTGTTTGCCACAAGTCTGCCCTGTGTTACTGGAAGAAGAGCAGGGTGCCCCTAGGGCAGGTAGCAGGGGTCTGGGGGCCGTCCCTGGAGGAGAGGGGTCTTCAGTCAACCAAAAGATGAATAGAATTACCTATGCAGAGGGTTGGCTGGCAGAGCTGTGTGTGTGGGAGATCTGATATGCAGAGATACCGCAGCCTCAGAGCAGAGCTTCTAGAATGTTCTTAAGCTTTTATCTGCAAACCTGTCTCTGGGGTGCAGTTAAAACTCAGGCTCTGAGTTAGGATGCCCCAATAGGAGACAAGGCTGAGCTCCGAGGGGCCCAGAGCAGCCTGTGGGGTTAGGAAGTACAAAGGAGGGAACCCAGAGGTCCCTGATGAGATGTTCCTTTTGATTTCAAGACCAGGGAAGGCCTGGCAGAGTTAGCTGGTGGGACGGGGCGATGAGACTGAGCTTAGAAAACCTCATTCCAGAGGCGAAGCGAAAAATGGGCCGGACGGGCGGGAAGTCGATGCGGGGGACAGTTTCAATCCTCATTGCCAAACCTCTGGGGAAGGAATTCTCTCCAAATGTTATGGACAAAGAAACTGAGGCTAAGAAAGGTTAATCAACTTGACACAGGTCACGGATATGTGTGAATGGAGACGAGATTGGGAGCCAAATATCCGGATTCGAAATCCAGTATGCTGGAGCCACCAACCCTAAGACACAGGGAGGAGCTGGGAGACAGGTGAGGACGGAGAAGGGAGGAGGGTGGCGGGGGTATGTGGTGGGGAGGACAGCGGGGAAGAGGAGGAGTACAGGGAGGTTTTATCTCTCCAGTTTTGTGGACAAGAAGCCCAAGGCTCAGAGCATGTGAAGTCTTGGGGAGCGTCCCGCCCCTGGGGACCAGCCTTGGCGACCCCTCCCTCCCATATTTGCTATCACACGACGGAGCACTTGACAGTGCATGGGTGTGAGGTCTCCACTGCTCTTCACGCACCGCACAGAAAGGTACAGCTCTGCAAGGAGCTGGAGGCTCCTTAAAAGCACCATGTGTCTTATATCTCTACGTGGCTCCCCAGCACCATGGACACCAGACTGAGAATCTAAGCCCCAGCTCTGCCAATTGCTAGCTGTGTGACACTGGGCAAGTTCCCAAACCTCTTTGAGCCTCAGTTTCCTCTTCTGTAAAATGGACAGGCTTATTCCCTGTGGTCTGAGCTGACTGACCTTCAAAGGGCTGTTAATAACAGAAGTACCCATGTTTAAGAAAATGTAAATTAGGTGATTCTGGTACCTACACATCTAGGACTGTATGTGATACATAGGAGGGGCTTAACCAATGGCTGTCAACTTAGGTATTAATTAGGACTCTTTCAGCTGGAAGGAGAGAAACTCTATTTAAATTTGTGCAAGTGGACAGGGGAATTTATTGGCTCAGGAAGCCCAAGCATAGAAGGACCTGGAAGCTCAACAACACCTCTCTCTTCTCCCATCCTTCACCTCCTCTGCTTTCTTCTGTTGAATTCACTGGGCAAATATATCCACACTGTAGGGCGATGACCATCAACAGCCTGTGCCTTGGTTTCCCTGCATAGCTACTCCAGAGGCCAAATCTCTTCCAAGCAAAAGGAGTCCTGACCTCAGGCTGACCTTTTCCAAGCCTGGGTCAAGTGCTAACTGCTGGGAGGTGGGCCAGCCCCAGTCAAGACATGTGCCCTTCTCTAAAGGACAAGGAGAGTTATCAGAAGAAAGGCTGTAGGTTAGGCAAGACAACAGCTATGGACTTCAGTACATGAAAGCACTTAAAAAAATGTAAGTATTTTAAATAAACTTATATATGTTTACTGTCATAACGCAAGCTCAATAAATTCTTGCATATTTCAGCAAGAACAAGTTCAGTACCTGATTGGCAGACACTAGGAAATGCCACAGGAGTGGGACTGGCTGTTTTGAGAGGAAGACGCAGAGAGACTCAGAGAGATGGTGGAAAATGCAGCTCATGTCACCAAAAATCAGAATGAGAACGAGAACAATTAGCTCTGGGTGACAGGAGAGTGGACAGGGTGCAGGACTTGAAAAGGAAAAAAAAAAAAACAAAAAACAAAGAAAGGGCAGAGAGGCAAAAATAACATATTTTTCTTTTCAATGATGTATGTTTTGAGCAAAACACAGAAATATAGATTATAGGTACAGAAATTAAAATAGAAAAAAAGAGAGAGAGTGAAAAGGTAGTAGATATTGGGAATTTCTCTGTCCTGAGCAAAATTAATTTTAGTATAGATCATTAAGTATGAAATATCTGATTTCCTTAAGCACTAAGTTTGACAGTTGACATCTCTGACATTTCACTTTGATACTTCCTGTTTTATTTTTATTGTGAAGGTGCATCCTTTGTCTTGGCATGTGATTATCTTTTACATTTTTTAGAGCAATTTTTTGAAACAATGGGTAAGTCAAAAATCTGTGTTATTTTTGAATATGAGTTCCATCATGGAACCAATGCAGTGCAGACAGCTCGAAATATCATGAAATGTTTGGGAAGGATGTGGATAATGAACACACAGTACATCAATGGTTTGGAGAAGTTCCATTCTGGTGATTTTAATTTTGAAAGTGAGGCATGTAGGCAACCTGAGACCAAGGTGGATTCTGATGAGCTGAAAGCTATAGTAGAAGTGAATCCATCTCAACCTATGCATGAATTAGCAGCAAGGTTTGACATTACTATTCCAACGATATTGGACCATTAGAAACAAATCGGCAAGGTAAAGAAGCTGGAAATATGGGCACCCCAGGAATTAAAGGAGTGTCAGAAGAGAAATTGTCTTGAAACTTGCCTTTCTTTGCTGTCATGACATAAACGCAAACCATTTCTACACCATAGTTTTACCGTGTTTCCCTGAAAATAAGACAGGGTCTTATAATTATTTTTCCTCAAGAAGACACCCTAGGGCTTATTTTCAAGGGATGTGTTATTTTTTTTTAAGTACAGTACAACAATCTACATTTATTCAAATATAGTTAAGTCATCTTCTTCTAGAACATCATCATAACTCTCCAAGTCCCGAATTCCATCCTGAATTTCTTGTGACTCTATTTCCTTTAGAACCATTGGCCCCCAATCTCTCACGTTGAGCAATAGAGCTCTCATGGGACAGATGAGAAGGGCTGCTAGTCTTCTTTATCGCTCTGTGACAAAATGCATGGGTTGTGCAGATGCGCTGTGTAGCCACGCCCATCAGGGTAGGGCTTATATTGTGCAAATGCTTAGAAATCCTGCTAGGGCTTATTTTATGGGTAGGTCTTATTTTTGGGGAAACATGGTATGTGTGATGAAAAGTAGATTCTTTTTGACAATCAATCGCAAGCATTCAGCATCGATGGTTGGGTAAAGATGAAGTGCCAAAACACAGTCCAAAACCAAATATTTATCCAAAAAAGCGAATGGTGTCTATTTGTTGGTCCAGCACTGGTATTATCCACTACAGCTTCATGAAACCTGGTCAGTCAATTACAGTGGATGTCTACTGCAACCAACTGGATAAAATGATGAAGATGCCTGTGATTAAGCATCCTAGATTGGTCAATAGAGAGAGGCTAATTCTCTTGCAAGACCACATGTCACAAAAAACAATGCTGCTCAAACTACGGAAGCTGGACTTGGAAACTCACACCAACTGACTACCGCTTCCTCTAGGCTTTGGACCACTTCTTGCAAAGAAAAATAATCAATTGTCAACAAGCTGTGGAAAATGCCTTTTGCGATTTTATAGCCAATTGCTCTCCAGGCTTCTTTGCTGTTGGCATAAACAAGCTACCCTTAAGATGGCAAAACTGTGTTGGTAGTTTAGGCGCATACTTTGATTAATTATACTGCTTCTTGTTTGAGAGATAATAAACTAAATTTTTGATTCAAAATCAGACATTTCATATTTAATGACCTAATATTTAGTTTGGCTCAGAATACCTTTTGTTAAGCATTTTTTATTTTATATGGAAAAAATTGAAGACAATACTGATGATGTGAACATGAGATATTCAACCTCTACTTCTTGAAGCTTCCCGGCAAAGGGATTTTTTAGAATTGGTTCCTCCTCCTTGTAATGAAGGCTGTGATCTTGGATGGCCTCTGGCATGTCATTCTCCCACTCCTTGATACGGGTACTTTTTATTTGACAAGGCCCCTTTCAGTGCCGATCTCCCAAATCTTGTTTCTGGGTTGCTCTGACTCCCAATTGCAGAGGATGGCTGATGAATCACTCATTCCTGCAACCAATATCTAAAGCAGGGGTCCTCAAACTTTTTAAACAGGGAGCCAGTTCACTGTCCCTCAGACTGTTGGAGAGTGCCGAGCACATTCCACACATGCGCACTGTGGGCCCGGAACGAGTCGGCTGCTAAGCAGGACAGGCAGCGGCAGCAAAAACACCCCTAGCGGGCCGGATAAATGTCCTCGGTGGGCCGTATGTGACCCGCGGGCCGTAGTTTGAGGACCCCTGAAAAGGGTTCCTGGAGACAGCTTTCCCAGTGAAATTTAACCCTGATATTTAAAGGGACAGTAATAACAAGATGCATTAAAAAGTGGAGATTCTAAAGCTTCCCCTGGGTCCTGACACCTTGACTGGCCAGGGGCTGATCAGGTATGACCTTAGTGGTTCCACCGAGTGGACAGTGCGGGTTTGCAAAGCACCCCTTAGGAACATGATTACAGCCTCTTCCTGCAATGCCTGTCCCTGCCACATACATGGGCCACCACGTTGGCCATTGAGTGATAATGCTAGGGATTCTAGGGGCCAGAAGGGAACTGTACTTAACTATATATCTCATTTTTTCTTCTTAGAATCCTGATTTCACAGCTAAGCAGAGCAGATTTCCAGTTTCTTTGGATGGAATGCTCTGAACTGGCTTAAGACTATAGTTTTGCTGGCTTGTGAAAGGCTGGAAGAGAGAACAATCCAATATTTCTAAACTGAAGAAGGCTCCATTTCTTCCAGTCTATCCTTATGTGCTGTGTCAATATAGCACTAAAGGGCCTGATTTTTTAAATTTTATGGAGGAGGGGGAAGTGTGCATCTGAGAGTTAACGCTGGCTGGTTTGCTTATGAGTTCTATGAACAGTCAGCTGTTAGCCTCCAGTGAGCATGAAGGTTTCTAATGAACTTGGGCATTGGCCAAATCCTCTAGGACAGGTTTGGGAAATTCATGTGGACAACTAGGTTGGAGAGGACTGATTACAAGTATAGATATTTGGAATACGCCTTAGTGTGATAGTCTAAGGATCCAGCCCAACCTTTGTAAACTTGGGTGCCTCAAAGTTACAAAATCAAGAAATCAAATTTCATGGGGTTTATAATCTGCTTAGTGCTTCCATCCAGTTTCTCTTGTGAGTTGAGTCCCTCAAGCAGGGTCTATATTATCTGTATTCACCTGGGCCCAAGTGCCAGGGTGGATGTTGGTGACTTTGGGATTTATGTGTCTGTGAGCTGGATAAACATGGAGAGAGGCAGGAACAAGGCATTGCAAGAGGAAGTCCCAGTCACCATTCCTAAGGGGTGCTTTTGCAAACCAGCACCATCTACTCAACGGCCCCACTAAGGTCATGCCTGACCAACTCCTGGCCTGTCAAGGTATCAGAGCCCAGTGAAAACTTCAGAATCTCCACTTTTTAATGCAGATGGTTGATACTTTCACTTTAAGAGACGTCTAGTTCCCAGTTAATTAACCTGAGGGAGAAAAATATTTTATTCTAAGCTCACTCCTAAGTCCCTAAACACACAAGTCTTTCTTTCTCTTTTCTGGTTTCGTTTTTTTCTTTTTTTTTTTTTTTTTGAGACAGAGTCTCTCTTTGTTGCCCAGGCTAGAGTGAGTGCTGTGGCATCAGCCTAGCTCACAGTAACCTCAATCTCCTGGACTCAAGCAATCCTCCTGTCTCAGCCTCCTGAGTAGCTGGGACTACAGGCATGTGCCACCATGCCCGGCTAATTTTTTTTTCTATATATATTAGTTGGCCAATTAATTTCTTTCTATTTATAGTAGAGATGGGGTCTCGCTCTTGCTCAGGCTGGTTTTGAACTCCTGACCTTGAGCAATCCGCCCCCCTCGGCCTCCCAGAGTGCTAGGATTACAGGCATGAGCCACTGTACCCGGCCTCTTTCTCTTTTCTGAATCATGCATGTGACCCACACCCCAATTCTCTTGTAGAAGATCCAGGACTTTGCAGTCACCATGACATAATCTGGCACCAAATCCACGGCTGCCTTTGTTCTTGGCAAGACCGAGGTCTGCTTGAGCACAGTGTGTGGTGTAACTGGTCCCTGCATTCTTTCTGTTTCACTTTGAAGATGTTGGTCTGATAGCAACTCCCACCCCAAGATGCAAATTGGAAATATAACATAAAAAATAAAACTACTTTATCCACACACCAAAACAGGAAAGGCAAAATAAATTTCCATTCTAGTAAAAAATGAGCACCTTTGACGCCTTTTATTAACATTTTTAATGTCTTTTTTAAGAAACCTATCTAAATGTTAGAAAGTCTTAACAATTATTTTAGGCACAACAATAGACAAATACATTCCTAATGTGGAAAAATTGCTCTATTATAGAGCACCCAAGAATGTAAACAAGTGTTTATTGTACATCATCCCAATTGTGTGAGTTACTAGGTTTGATAATGGGAACACCAAGTTAAATTTTGAATTCGATTTTTGAAAATATTACTTTCATCACTCAAAAAGATTCTATAAGATGAAAACAAAAATGCCATGCTATTGAAAGTCTTCACTTAAACCACATTTTTCAAAATCTCTACTTAAATTACATAATTTAAAAAATAATGTTATTTTCATAATTTCATAAAATTTCATAATTTAAAAAATAATCATCAAAAAGTATAACACCAGAGTCACTTTAATCATTTTTTTCAAATATTTTCTTTTATAGTTTCTATAATTTATTTATTTTTTAGAGTTTTCAGCTCTAACCAAACCACAGCATCCCCAGACCTTAGAGAATAAAGTTCCTTGCCATACATTTTTTTTTCACTGTTACTTTCAACAGTTTGAAAATTGCTTTGAGGTTAAATAAAAAATCTAAGCCTTGCCATTGGTATTTTGTTTTCCCTTGGGGGAAAATGCAGTTGGCTTGGCTCAGTTCTGACAAGGTAATGAAAGTCATTCTAATTTTTTTTTTTTTAAGAAAAAGCAATTTTCATAAATGGTGTACCACTAATGGATCATGATCAGCTATAAGCCCCACAGCAAATTACTCTTAATCCAGTTTGCTGTGTTGCCTTACCTGAGGGAAATAATACCCACCCTTCCTCTGGGCTGGCATACTGTTCACAGGGACTTCTTCAATATATATTAATCCTATCATTTATCTTTGTCAACTGAGAACAAAAATAATTTGTAGAAGAGTAAACAGAAGCACATAGAAAAAGGGAGCTCGGCATTATTAAACAGAGGAAAGCAGGTGCTCGCAAAGCCAAGCTTATTTTTATTGCAAAACTTGAGTAATTCTCCTTCTGCATCTGTGCATAGTAAATAAGAGTGAGGGAAAAATCTAATATTTTAGAGGAAACTGAAATCACTTTAGAAGAGGAATGAGAGCAGGCACTGGCGTTGTAGCTTGCTTTCTTAAATCAATCTGAAAATAGGAGATTAATGGCCTCCAAAGGGCAGGAAGGAAAACGGAAGAGATGAGAGTCAAGGAAAACTTTCATTTGATTTGAAAAATGCAAAATAATAAAATGTACTTTCTGATATTCATTTTGCAGGACCAGATCTGGGTCTTGGCTGCATCTTCTCTCTCCCCCACAAACTTTCTCAATTACTGGAACTGCTGGCATTAGCACTCTTATTAATTAGTATTCAATTTAATAGTACTAGTACAAATAATGCTACTAATACTAAGATTACTAATAACCTTTTCCTTAGATCCACCATATGCCAGAACCCCTCATATGCATTTTGTGATGGTCTTCCCAATACAGTGCAAGCGAGGTGAAGGAGGAGTTGAGAAGATAAATGAGGATCCAAGAAGCTAAATGACTCTTCACAGGGTTGAAAATGACAGCCAGGCTTTGTGAGCACGTGCCGTGTGTCAGACACTGGGCTACTAAGCCTTGTGAGAGGTTACTCCACGTATTCCCACTTTACAAATAAGGAAACTGAAGGTTGGGAATGTTTAGAAACATATCCAAGTTCACAAAATAATTTAAGTAGCTGAGCCAGAATTCTAACCCCAAGTCTCACCAGCTTCTCACTCTCCCAGGAGTCTGCTGTTAAGTCGGGAATGATTTTCAAACAGATTGGTTGGGCTACAAAATCCACGTTCTTTCCACTTCTCTGCGGTGCCTCATTTAGGAAAACACAAAACAAAACAAGCACTTCTAATTATTTCAAAAACCCTCAGGTCGAGCCAGCTCAATGCAGAGGCTTGGTAGATCTTTGGAAACTGCTATTCCACACACCTCCACCCCTGCATCACCTCTATCCTTCACCATCACCTCCTAGTTTTTGTTTGAATTAAGGTTTGTGCCTAATGTTGGCCGTGGTCTCTCCTGGCAGTGACTCCCAACTGATCTCTAAGAAATTTCAACTCAGAGCTGATGTAGCATCATGGAAAAATGAAAAGTTTGTGCCTTTTCCAGCAACCCTCTGGCCACTGAAATTAAAAAAAAATAGGTCAATCATGTCTATCTAGCAGAAATAGAATACCTCATCTGCAATGAAAATGAGCAGGGAGCACTGAACAGCTAAAGTGGGGAGTCTTGTTTTAAGTCAAATAAAACTGAACTGCAAAAATAGAAAACTTTTTTTTTTTTTTAGCTACTCCTTACAAAGTTTGTGTTGTGTGATGGGAACTCAGGCACGTTGCTATCTTGGTCATATATGTATTCTTTTTTTTTTTATGAAGTTCACAACAGTTTATCAAAGAACAATCACTGCAGGAAACCAAGTGAAATAAAATTAGATCTTTCCCTCAAGGGACTTAGAGTTTATTTTGTTCCATGTCTAATCAGCACAAGCCACTTAACTCACACATAAAATTAGGTGTGCACAAATAACTGGTCTCCATCTCCTGTCAATCAAGTTCAATGGCAAATCAATAGGTTTTGGGATTATGATAACGGTGCAACG
Source organism: Microcebus murinus (assembly GCF_040939455.1). NCBI lineage: Eukaryota > Metazoa > Chordata > Mammalia > Primates > Cheirogaleidae > Microcebus > Microcebus murinus. The sequence continues at coordinate 44,703,221 of NC_134119.1, read as the reverse complement.
TGCTTAACTAGTTTTAGTGGCAAGGAGCGAAGGAAGGAGGCATTCCTTGAGTTGCCAGGCTTTGGGAGCCATGGATGGAAAGGAACTAGGCAAATACTGCAGCTGATCTCTGTGGGAAAAAGCCTTTTTATTTTTAATTGTCTGGATTGGCAACACAGGTGATTTACGGCCCCTCTGCCCTTAAATATCTGTACTATCAGCCAGCCTCCATCCGTGTATTCTGTTCATCCACCATATGCCCTTCCGTATACCTCGAGAGGGCTCCAAATGTGTGCAACATGCTTCACTCATAAGAGAAGCCAGGGAGAGACAGGAATCCCCCTTGAGCTCTGTAACAACTTATTAACCCTGAAGGGAGGTTTCCCTTCTGCTTGATGCCTGGAAGGCTTTCGCCTGGTAGCAGGGCAGCACAGTCTGATCCACAGTGGGGGACTGGGACTGATCTTGGGAAACTCTGTTATGGGGGCACAGATGCACAAGTTGAATTGCTTAAACTACCCTTGTTTGAGCAAAAGTGTTCACATTCTTCCAGGGGTGTGAGTAGCCCCAGTTTCAAGATCACTGATGTAAAATGAATGGCCTCATTATTCCAGGCTTTGTGCATTAAAAAAACAGTATGTCTTATTGATGTGTTGAGTACTCAGGGCAAGAAGGAAGGAAGGATAGAGAAGGGAAGAGCAAAAGGGAAGGTCGGAAATGCCAGAGACAGTCTTTGATTGCTCCACCAATGATTGTCCATTTGTGAAAATGATATTTAGAATAGTAGTTTCTAAGCATGTCGTTAAGATGTGCAGAGGTATGATGACAGCCAGCAGACCCCCCACACTGCATGACGAAGGCTTGAGGTGAGGGAGCTTGATGACAGGCAAGTCGTCCTTGGCAAATGGCCACTGTCGCAGATCCCATCACATCTTGCAATTCTGCTACCTGGGCTGGCTATATGCACAGCCTGGGGCCTTTCCCAAAGCATTCTCATCACAAATGTCCATGTGAACCATTCCCCATGGCTCATCTTTGGGACTTGGTGGTCACCTCCATAAGTCTGCAGTCTGAAATTATTATATAAAAAGATTTTCCAGATTTTGAACTCTTACTCTGTACCTGGTTCTGCCAAGTTCTTCATAGAAATAACTCTTGGGTCTTCAGAACCACACTTTAAGACAACTCTCGCTATTTCCATTATGCAAATGAGGAAACTGTCACATAGAGAAGTTGATCACCTTGCTCAAGGGGACACAGTTAGTGAGCTGTTTGAGCTTAAATCCAGATCGATGCCATAGCCAAAGATGTGAACGAACCATCAGGCAAAGTTACCTTGTGCCCAATGGGACATCTGCCAATAAATATTTTTGAATGATTTAATAATACATTTTTAGAAACTCACCTCTTAGTTCCAATTCTCATTTGTCTTGGCACCTCAACTAGACAGAAATTGTGATTGTTGCTTTACTCTCGCTAACAGGTGACATCTAGGCCCTGTTAGGAATCAGATTTTTCATGCTTTCATCTAACTTTCAATTCTAATTCATTCTTCCCACCTACGGGGCTCCAGGTTTTGTTCTAAGCAACCGGGATAGAACAGGGAACAAGACAGACATACTTCCCTGCCCAGTGACATGTACATGTTCATGGAGTGTTATTATTATTAGTGTGGTTTCAGGTCAAAATGTCAAAAAATATCTAGGTTGGACTTTAGAATTTTATTATAGAACTAAACAGAAAAATTAAGATTTGATTTTAGGGATGGGGAACTCTGTGGACCGAGATTGCTTTTGGACAAACATCATATGTTGCTTGATGCTATAACAGCCCAAAGTTATGAACTTTTGGTATTTTATTCCAGTAAAACACCTCTATTTTTCTCAAGATGGAAATTTTAAACATTTTAAAAACATCACCATGAACACATATGGGCCCACCACCTACCTTGTATAATTAGCATTTAAATATACGTCCTTGCTTTAGCACTTATTCATTCCTCCATCCATCCATTTGTCCATCTTACCTTTTGGATGCATTCAAAGAAAATTGCAGACATCAATGTCCTTCACCCCTAAACACTGCAGCATTCACACCACTAACTAAATAGAGCTCGTTTATTTACAGTTCTCCTTCCCCTCTTCCTCCTTTTTTTCCTCCTCCTCCTCCTCTTTCTCTTCATCCTTCTTTTTCTTCTTTTCTGTAAAATTTATGCAAAGTAAAAAGCACAAATCCTAAGTGGACCACTTGATGAGTTTTGACAAAAGCACATACCTGAGAACACATCTATTTGTTTAGGCCAAACCCAATGCTGGGCCTAAATGAAAGAGGAATTGGTCTAACAAGCCCTCTGCCTCCTCTATCAGAGATCAGTTTCTTCCTCTTCATATCTTCATCTTCTGTACTTATTCAGTCCACACTGGTTTGATATTAACTCATCGCAAAGTCTGTAACTGAATATATGCTGGCTAATTTAATTTGGAAAGGAATTGTAGTTTGAAGGAGACATTTACAACCCAAAGAACTAAAAGAATAAAGTGATAATGGTAGAATGGCAGCCATAAATAATCAATATATTTGACAAAAGCATTACCAAAATCCTCCTAAAAATTGTACCATGACAATAGCCATTGAATTGCTCCACCATTGAATTTCCTGGCAGTAAGTTTTACTATAGGAAGATGATGCATGTTTTACACAGGACATTGAATGGGTTGTTGAACTACACAAACTGAATTGGAGGAAACCTTCATCTTCCTTGATGTGATTCTGCACACTGTACATTTTACTTCTCCAAATGTTCATTTAGTCTGAGATCAGATAAGAGTGGAGATACACACAGAGCTGTCATACGTGCAAATTGCTATCATGACCAATTGGCTGTAAGACAGCCCATTCCTGAGCATATCAGGACGAATGCACAGTTGAGGGTGTGTGGTGAGAGCCCTTAGGTCAGGGTGATTGTCATGTGGCAGGTAGGTTTTCAGTAAAAAGAATTTATCTTTTTTCAGCATACGTAAGTGGAAAGGGTAGAGTATTTTAGACTGGCCTGAATCACTGTGTGGTAAACTGAGGCAGATATTGATCAGATGTCAGATTTCTACTCACCCTCTTCATCTGAGCAAGGAGTGAGAATGGGAAACTGGAACTGGAACTGGCTTTCTCAGTTCCAGCCCCCAGTTTGCCAATTTCAGGCATGTGATTCTTAGTTACTTTACTTCTTTACACTGAAGTGTTTTTTTAACCTTTTATTTTTGTATAATTTCAAATGTACAAAGCTTTATAAAAATAGTACAAAGAATTTTCATATACCCTTTAGTCAAATTCACTCCTATTCACATTTTGTTCCAATTACATTATCATTCCATCCATCCATCCATCCACCTGTCCATCCATCCACAAACACACACGCGTGCAAATATACACCACATGCACATGCATACACGTTATTTACAAATCATTTGAGAGCAAGTTACATTGTTTCTCTTTATCCCTAAATGTTGCAATGTATATTTCCTAGGAATAAGGAAGTTTGCTTACACAATCACAGAATTATTAAAATTAGGACATTTAATGTTTATACAACACTATTATCTAACCCACAACCCATATTCAAATTTCAAATTTCATCAGCTGTCTCAGAATCCTTTATAGTATGGACATGCACTCATGTGCATGAGCTTGTGTATGTGTGTTTATTAGTCCAGAATCCAATCCAGGATCACATATTGCATTCAGTTGTCAAGTCTCTTAAATATTTTTCTGATTTGAAATGATTTCTCAGTCTTGCCTTTGTCTTTCATGATCTTCTCAATTTTGAAGAGCCCAGGTGAGTTATTTTGTAGAATTTGCTCAGTGTGAGTTTGTCTGATGTTTTCTCATGATGAGATTCAGGTTAAGCATGTTTTGACAGGAATGTCCCAGAAACGATGCTGTGTTCTTGGTGCGTCATGTAAGGAGCCACACAGTGCTGGCTTGTCCCCTTATCAGCTATCTTTGGTCACTTGGTGGAGGTGAGAGATCGAAAAGAACGATCTTTCTCTTTCAAAGTATAGCTATGTTGGGGAGATATTTTGAAACCATGTGGATGTTCCATTCCTTATCAAAAATTTACTCATTACTTTTATCATTCATTGGCAATTGCTGCCTGAACTGGGTACCACTAAAGGATCACTAAATGGTGGCCGTGGTCTTCTAATTCCATCATTCCTTACACCCATTAGCTGGCTTTCTGCAAGGAACAGTGCTCTATCTCCTCTGCTTTTTCAAATACTCATCCATTTAGTTATACCAGACTGAGTGCATGGATTTTTTATTTTATTAAAAGGTTATATTGTGTTCCAATCATTATTTATGATGTTCAAACGGTTCTAGATCCCTTCGTGCTGGCTCCATGGTACTTTGACATGTGTTATGGACTGACTTGTGCTCCTCACCATTCCATATGTTGAAGCTCTAACCCCTACTGTGACTGTATTTGGAGAATGGGCATTTAAGGAGGTAATTAAGGTTAGACAAGGTTATAAGGGAAAGGCCCTAATCCAATAGGACAGGTGTCCTTACAAGAAGAGGAGAGACCCCACCAGAGATCTCTCTCTCTCTCTCTGCATGCACACGGAGGAAAGGCCCTACAAGGACACAGTGAGAAGGTGGCCATCTGTAAGCCATGAAGAGAGCCCTCACCGGAAACCAACCTGCCTGAACCTTGAAATGAACTTCCAACCTCCAGACCTGTAAGGGATAAATTTCTGTTTAAGTCACCAAAGCCTGCGATATTTCATGAAGGCAGCGTGAACGGTCTAACACAGCATGTCCCCTGTCATTCTTCCAGTGCTTCTGTATTTTATGGCTCAAAGCGAGGTTACAGGCTCGTTTTGACCTTTTCTTGCCCAACCATTTCTTCAAAGATCCCTGATGCCTTTTAGTGGAGAATGATATTTAGGAAATAAGAATCTGTGAGCGAGGTGCGCTCATGACTGCCGAAGATTCATTTCTTCATGGCCCTCTCCGTGGACAGACCTAGGACAGATCGACACTACCTCAAACAAAGACCTTCTCACACACACCTGAATCCTCCTGAGTTTAGCTTCTTGCACTAAAGGAAGAGGCCCCGAATCCTGAGACAGTCAGCTCCTCTAATCTCTCATTTCTGAGACCATGAAGTGTTCCAAGCTTATTTTTTTGTGCCCGCAGAGACCATCTCTCAATACGTGCACTCGTATATGCACTTGGTTTTGTCTGACACAGTTACACAAATCCAGTTGCAAGAGGCAGTGGGGAAGTTATTTATGGACTTTTTATTTGATCATCCCCTCTACATTTGAACATCCAAATACCACCCACTGGCAGAGGGCATAGTCAAATGCTGACAGATTTAAATTTTGTTGATATAGGTGAAAAAACAGAGAACAGGAGCACAGGAAACTCAAATCTTGGCATGAGGAAGAAGAGAAGCAGCAACATGCTCCAGCTCTTCGCATTGGAAGCCTTGACTTAGAGAGAGATGACTGCAGGGTTTGGCTGCATCTGGAGGAAGGGATCAAACCTGCAGGGAAGACCACCCATCTTCAACTGTTGGTTCCCCAGCGCCCTCCAGCCAAGAGCAGCAGGGCCAATGGTGGGAATATTACCTGGGGATTGGTAACCGGAGAAGCAAAGGATTGGTGACTTGATCCCTCCTTTGTTAAAAAGAAAGGGAGGGCACTGGGGAAATGTGCCCCTTTCCCCCCAAAACATGCATATGAAAACTCACAGGCACGTACATCTTCTCTCTGCTACACTTGAATATTGTCATTGCTTTGACCAATATCATGCAAAGGCACATAAATGGATTCTTTTAACATCTGGATCAAAGGAAATCTTGCATAAAAACAGAAACCATTATGAATATTTTCCTTTATTTTATATTTTTGTCAACAATGTCCTACATCCATTTGTTAGTTTGAATTGAGATGACCAGTACATTCTAGTCATTACTCCCAACCTCTAAGCTTGTGCTTTAAAATTCCCAATCTTGTAACCTCTGCACCCCTTTAATTCCTGAACTTGGTCTTGATTAAGTCAATGCTTTTTTATAATAACCTATGTTGTGATCATACTGGGGTTGCACACAACAGAGAACACGCCTACCTGATTTTGTCTTTTTTTTTTTTTCTCATTGACAGATTAGTTCAACCTGAGTCTGTCTTTTAGTCCTAATATTTTCTCTGATTATATATGACTCTGCTGTTTGTTTGCTTGTTTGTGGGTTTTTTTGGAAGTCCACTGTACAGAAAATAAAATGTAGCCTCTCACTATCTGAGTCAATCTCTTTATGCCTTTCATTTTTTTTCAGACTCCAGAAGGCAAAAGCTGATTTGGCTTAATCTTGGGCACAGGCCTCTGGCACATTGTCAAGACCCATAATGGGGTTGGGGTGGGGGAAGAGCTGACTCAAGATTTAGGTTGACTCCGGCACAGAATGTAGGGGACTTCAGCTCTGAAACTCCGACTTCTCAAGGTTCATTCTCTTGAGGGAAATGCAGGATGGAGCTTTGCAGGGTCTTTCCCAGGCCTCTGGTTGCCGCATCTGTGCATGGGCATGGGGCTGGGGGCATAAACTGACTTTGAATTTGGTTAGAATGCTGCAGGTAATTCTCTACTTTTCCCTGGCTCTAACAAATGGCCAGGCCTGGTGGACATCTTTTTCCTCTGCTCTTGCTGGGATCTTCAAGTATCTGTCCCCCCAGTTCCTCTGGTATACGCTCATGTCAGTCGGGACAAGCTGAACCAGGCAGGGGTCACTAACGCAACCCAGACCAAACAGAATCACTTCTCCCCAAAATTAGCAGTTGGGATAGAGGTGCTGACCAGTGATTCTCAACTCCAGCTTCATAATGGAATCATCTGTGAGCTTGGAAAGAATGCAAGCAGCCTTACCTGCAGAGATTCTGCTTTGATGGTGGTGAAGATATTGCTTAAATGTTTCTATTTTTAATTATTAAACATTCAAAATACTTAGAAATACACAGACAAAATATAACAGATATCCACGAACCTACCACCTAGATTTAGCAACATGTTATTTTGCTTTAGGAAAGAAAGAAAGGAAAGGAAGAAAGAAGGAAAGGAGGGAGGAAGGGAGACTTAAAGATAAAAAAAATACATTTAAAGATAGCAAAGGAGGGAAAAAAGGAAAGGAAATAACATTTCTTAATGTCAAACATGGTCTGGTTATATAATCTATGTTTTATATTCTAGATTTCGTTTAATTCTCATACAAGATGGGAACAAGTGAGGAAATTGCTTCTCGGTTGGCTAAACACCATCTCTAAGGTCACACAGCTGTCAGGTGGCACCTGGATTGGAGGCCCATTTGTTCTGGTGCCAGAGTCCCCTCAGTGCTCCCTGCCTTTCATACCTTGCCTAACAGGGAGGAAGAGGAGGCAGGCAGACAGATGTCTGCGCACTTGGAGAGGTGACCACCAGCTCAAACGCTTCCTGTGGGCTGTAACTATCTCCTGACCTCACCAGGACCTTGAACTACCGAAGGAAGTATGGATGGATCTGGGAACCATCATGGCTGAGCTTTTGAAATGGAAATTCAAGAGTGAGGGGAGCACCCAACATTGATGTTGATTGGTCAGATGGGCCTTTAGGCAGCATTTCCTAATGAGGCTCATTAGACCAGCTGTGAAAGGGACGTGGACTCACATCTCCACCAGCTACAGTCCAGTGCCCCCAACCCCCAGGGTAGAGCTGCCGGGACCACAGACAGAGTTCTTGTCTCTTCCACTTTGGCTGATAACGCAAATGCCAAGATGAGCCAGGAAGAAAAAATAAACGTATTAAAATGATTCTCGAGCATTCACTGGCATCTGAAAATGAGTTACAATGAAGAGACAGGGGAGGGATATTACACCTGGGAGGTCACAGGTATTAAAAATGACCTGTCAGAGAACACCCAGGTGAGTGGAAATTCCAGAACATTCTCCTTCGCATGCACAAAGTGTGGGGCTGCAGAGCTGTCCAAGTGGAGGCGGCCACAGAAGGGGTCATTCTTGAGTTTGAGCAGACTGATTCACTGTGCTAGGCGGTGGGGGAAATGACTCAGAAAACCCACTCTCTTTTTTCCTCTCTCCCTCTCCCTCCTTTCTTCTCTCTCCCACCTTCTCTCCTCTATGTATTACCTTATTTCATGAATTGTTAAGCTGTTTAAAATGTTCCATAGAAAATGATTATTCTCAATTTGAACTAAATTCAATAGAGCAGTTTAGAGTTCAAAAACACAATGCTGATCAGAAAGAGCAACTTGCAAAATGATGCAGGCTATAGAATACCATTCATGCTGTTAGTACCATAGGAGAAAGGGATTCTGGGTGCTGGTAGCTTCGCCATCATGACCTGGGTGATGGTGCATGAGTTGATTCTCTTGCAAAGTGTATGGAGCTATACACTGAGGACATGACCCTTCTCTAAAACTGTATTATACCTCAATAAAGTTACAACAAATTATAATAAATAAATATCCTAAACAATGCGGTATAACATTTGTGCACATGTCTATGCAGTTAAACTCACGAGATCATGAGGAAATTGAGACTCAGAAAGGGAGAGTCACTGGAGCTGAAGTCTGCCTGCTTAGGAAGTGGTAGAGGTGAGATGTCGACCCAGGTGGACTATGTAAAAGACACAGCTCTTTCCGTGATACTACAGTTGATTCCTCTGCTAAGTGAGTATCTTGGATCAAAGCAAGGAGTAGTGGACATCCGTGAGACAGTTGGCTTATTAACTCGCACCAGCTCTTTCCAGGACTAACTTCTACAAAACAAGATTGAGGTGTTGTTATTCATATACAAGCCCCACTTTCATCGTAAACAAAATATAGCTTTTACTATCTCTTCTGCATACTTGAATTCCACATTGCATGAATCTGATGAAGTAATATAGAGGGCAATGCCCTGGGAACAGGGCGCCACTGTAGACTCACAAGATGCAAATGCCTGATAACTGGTTCTATTTTGTCATCTGGCTTTAGTTCATGAAGACACATAGACAGTCTCTCTGTGTGCCCTCTCTCTCTCTCATGCCTTCCTTATCCCACTCTCTCCACTTTCCAACATAAAGAGACTTAACACGTTCTTAACTAACTTTGAGACTGTTGTTTAGTTTAACCTTCAGAGCATCCCTGGGAGGCTAAGGAAAGCAGGTCAGAGAATAACCATTTCCCCTAACACAGATATGGCAACTGGAACATGGAAGATTCGAGCCCTGAGCCAGGAGCCACAAGTCTCAGGATTCCCTGTCTAGACAGCTCTCCTTCTTGCACCACTCATGAGCAAGCCGACTTCAACACTCTGCGTCCTAACTCCTACCGATTTCCTCAAGGTATATATTTCTTATGATGAAGGACATTTTATTACATACCATAGTATTCTTATCAGAATAAGAAAATTTAGTGTGGACATAATGCTATTATGTAGTCCAGAGCCCGTTTTCAGATGCTATCACTTGTCCAAACAATGTCCTTGTTAGCCATTTACTGCAGTCTGAGAACCAATCACACTTGGGTTTGTGTCTCCTTTGACATCCTCGTTTTGGAGGAGTTCCTCAGCCTTTCTTTGTATTTCTTGACATTGATGTCTTTGAAGAGTAGAGGCCAGGTATTTTGTGGAATGTTACTCAATTTGGATTCTCCAATGTCTTTCATTTCTGGCAGTAAAACCACAGAAGTGATGTTGTGTCCTTCTCGATGCATCTTTCTAGGACATGCATGATGTCTACTTGTCTCAATTTTGATGGTGTTAACTTTGAGCTTAATTAATTTTTGATTCATGTTGAGTAAAATGACCTTGTGCAGCTCCCACAGGTGCCAGGCTGATTCTGGATTCCCCTAGGGCTTATTTTACTTTGAGGGGTAGGAATGATGTTGGATGATACCCTTTTGCTTCTGTTATGTTCATTTCAAATATTTATCAGTAATAGACAAAAGAAAATAAACATTAACAGCAAACCAGATCAACTTGGTATTTCTTAATAAAGGGTAGGGATTGAAATCCATGGATGAAATGATTCTCTTTTCATATAAAGTGAACGAATATTTGGGATAAGCAGCAAATGTTAATATTCTATGAGAGTCTTACCTGACTCAAGCTATTTGCTAAAGGCAAATTTCCAAGAGGTTTTTGCCTTTTCCTAGTAAACTGCAATGTGCGAAAAGACCATTAGGTGGCGCACTGGTTCCAGTCGTTTTATCAGCAAGTTTCCCACCGGGAATTATGCTCGCTAGTGGAAAACGCCGGCTGCTCAAGAAGTCAACTCAATTAGCTCCTTGGAATCTACAGAGAATAATTGGTTTGTGAAAACCTCTCATTGTATATACACTTTAAGCTGAGGTTGGATTCTTTTTCATGAGAATGTTTCCCTCTTCTTCATTTTCTGGCTCCAAATTTAGGAAACATATTTAGCTGCATGATTAAAAAGAGGGGGGAAAGATTATATCAGTAACGCAGCAGAATGACTAGACTTTAAGTTTGCAAATCTTGGGAATCTTTAGTCATTTAGGGAGGTTTTGCCTCTACCATTTCCTTGATGAAAGGAAACATACAAAGAAAAAAATAAAACCCTGGAACTCCTGTTTCATGGGCTGCAACGTGTGCTGGTGGGCGTGTGGGCTGGGGGGAGGGGTGTGTGCGACAGAGAACGCGGAGGGGAGAAGGGAGCCACTGAGAATAGTTTAAAAAATCCCTTTACCACTCACACTAAAGTTTTATGTAATTTTAAAACTTTTAACCTCGAATAGTTTTGAGTTGCAGGCAGGAGAGACTCTGACCAAACATTAACACATTGAGAGGCAAAATGAACATTTTTCTCACATCTGGTATGACTGCAGGGCACTCTTTTTCCTGCTGCAGTTATTTTTCTGTTTCTTTTTTTTTTTTCGTTTTCATTTTTAGTAGACTGAAATTTTTAAAAAATTAAGTATAAACCTATTCATGTGATTGCACTATGCTACTTAACAAGTTGACTTTTAAGTGTCATTTAATACTTAGACAAGGTTAGAAAGTTCCAGAGAGCTCCTATATTGAGTTCATCTCCAAAGCAAGGTGTAGACCCAACTGAGGTGTGTTCTCTGAGTGTTGCTTATATCCCTGATTTTTGTTAATGATGTCATAAGAGTCACTTCAATAAATAAATGGGTTGCAAAATTTCTGTGGTGCGTCACTGCACTGCTTGGAATGGCACAGGGAGGGGACTAGAAGAGATGGAGTAGCCACAAACTGACCACTTTGCCAAGACCACGTGGCCACGCACTTCCCTGTGGATCCAAGGATCAGTCACCTCCGAGGCCCGACTGTAGTCACTTCAGCTTAATTTGCCTGGTCGGTCACTAGAGGGCGCTATTTGGGCCGTGTCTACTTTGAAGTTCTGCACTGACTGCTGGTTTATATTTATGAGAGAAACTGGGTAGCTCCCAAATTAGGAGGAAAAAAGACCTCACAAATCCTCCCACACCCCCCAATCCTTGTATAATTATAACTGAACTAAATAATTTTTGATTCTACTTTAAATACAACGATTTTAATAAATTTTCATTTTATAAATAATAAGGAAATCCTCTTACATTTGACAAATTATGGTACATACGTGTGCAAACTAAAGTATTGATTCAAACACTACGCACAAATGGATTGGCAGATTCTGCCAATAACTCTTTGCCTCTCCAGGAATATTGATGACAAAGAAAAATATTTTTTATTTGAGCTAAGTGGTATCTGCATGTATTATTTTAAGACATGCAAACCACAAAACTTGCTCTTTGTTATGGGGATAGACATGTGCAAATCTTTCTGTCAGCTTGCAAATTCCCTGTTCCACTGACACTGTGTTTCTCAAATTTGGGGGCAATTCCATAGAGATCCAGGCATCCGTCACAGATCCATGGATCATGAGAATGATGCAAGAAATCTGCTAAATAAGAAAGCCTGGCAGAGTTGAGTCAAGGTAGACAGACTCTGGGATCTGAGTTTTAACAGCATTCAAGGAGACATGGACCATGATTTAATAAGAATACTTTACACACAGTGTCACTTGTCATGACTCATGATACCTGTCACTTTCAGGTTTATAGTGTCTTCAAGTAGACCACAGCTTTTCAAACTATGCCTGCCCTGTACCTTAAGGAGTCACGGGCATTTCCAGCAGCTTCTCAGGAGACCTGCCCCCGAGCACTGTTCAACCACAGTAGCTCTGCCTTCCTGAGTTTCACGCGCTCTTCCATCCACCGGTTCCATAGGGCTGACTATGGGACATCCACAGCTCTTAGCATTCTTTGGGGGCCCTGGTATCAACCCCCTTAACAGATACTGAGGGGTGCCTGTATAACCTGCGTCAGCCGCCTTGACATCTGGTTCTGGCAGAGAATCACAATCAAAGAAACACAATCCAGTTACAAAGCAATTTAAATCTTTACTTTGTTTTCTCGAGTAATGTACTAGGGGAGTTTTATATATAAATATATAATTTCTTTAAAACCTATTTTCATGTTTCTCTCCCTTGTTGACAACAGTTGTTCCAGAGCCTCTTTTCTTGTCTGAATAAAAAACAAATCTCTCTCTTGAATACAGAGTGGACTCTTGTCTTTTCTTCTGTGCCTTACTTTCTTTCTTGATACATCCTTTTATTTTTAACTAGTAATTGTTTTTTTCCCATTACATTACTTAGTCTCAGAAACTTCTGCAGTTTTCTCTCCTCTGTTGTCCTCTTAGCTATACTCATTATCTGGATTCTTCTACCCCTTAGACTGGGTCATTTATAAATAACATAAATTTATTTCTCATAGATCTGAAGGCTGGAAAACCCAAGATCAAGGTGCTTATAGATCCCATGCCTGGTGAGGGCTGCTCTTCTGCTTCCAAGAAGGCGCCTGTTACAGCGCCCTCACATGGTGGGTGGTGGAAGAACAACTCCTGTATAACATCACTAATCCCCCTCTCCTGACTTAATGACCTTATAAAGATTCCACCTTTCAATACTATCACATTGGCAATTAAATCTCAACATATGAATTTGGGGGTAGGGGCATATTCAGACCATAGCATCATCCATATAGAGAAAAAAATGAAGAAATGAAGTTAAAACTCTACTTCACACCATAACAACAACAACAAATAGCTGGATAAAGATCTAAATGTGAAAATGCAAAACCATGGTACCTTTAGCAGATAATGTAAGAGAATATCATTGTAAATTTGGGATAGGTAGGAGCTCTTAAACAAGTCACAAGAAGTACAAACTGGAAGGAAAGAGATAATTCAACTAGATTTTAAGTAGGAAATAATGTGAATAAAAAATTGAAATAAACAAAAGGCAAAAATAGACTGGGAAAGGATTTCTAGCAGTGCATGTAACCGACTAAGGGTTAGTGTATAGAATACATAAACTACACCAAAAATGCCAACAAAAAAGGAAAAAAATAAAAGAAAATAACCCAAAAGATGAATGAACAAAACATTTGAAGAGGATCTTTACAGAAGGGAAGACCTGGATAGCTAATTAATATATGAAAGTAGTTCAACCTAGTTAGAAACGTGAGAACTGCAAATCATAAAATCAGATGAAATACCATTTCATGTGCACAGAGCTAAAACAAATTTGAGACTTTGGTAATATTAATTGTTGGCAACATTGTGCAGAAACAGGAACAATTATTAATATCCAGTGACTGCTGAATACTGCAGCCTCCTGGGAAACAACTTGGTATTATCCAAGAATGTTGAAAATGTGAACACCTCAAGAGCCTGTGATTCTACTCTCTATGTAGATTGCATGGAGAAATCTTGCTCTTACATTTGTGCAAGAATACACACAGCAGCCTTGATTGTGATCATGTGTGTGTACACATGCACACACAAACACACAAGCCGAAAGCAACTCAAACACCCACAAAATGAAAAGGGCAAAACGAATTGTGGCATATCCAGATAAAGGGAAAATCCCCCATTCTTGTCAACGGATGAATGACAGCTGCCTGAAAATCAGGACTAAATCTCAGGAACATAGTACTGAGTGACAAAAGCAAGTGACCGCAAAGGACACACACTGTGATTTTTTTTTCTTAATAACGTACAAAACCAAATGCTGTATTTTAGGTATACTTTCATACTCGGTAAAACTATCAAGAAAACCCTGGAATGGGAGGATTGAGACGAGATGAGTGTGGTGCCCACAGGTCACCTCTGAGCTGCTGCTGCTGTCTTTTCTCTTCCTCTGGGTGGTGGCTCAAGGATGCTTATTGTATTATTACCCATTGTGCCTCCTATATATTTTACTTTACTTTTCTTACACATACGTTATACATTTATTTTTGCATTTACTTATTATTTAATTAAAACAATCCTAAAAGGACAGGATAGAAATGAAACAAGAATTTAAACTATGAAAAGGAATCTTTTCAATTTATCACTTACTCTGCTTTTCCGTGTCCACCACCCAAACTTTGTTTCCCTCCCCATAGACAAGTGTCACGGACTCCAGCCACCCCCACAGTGATGTTTCCATGCTGTTCTCTGCCCTTCCCAGTGCACCGGCCATATACCTGAAACACAGGTGTTCTTACTTTGGAATCCGCAGTGGCTGCCCATGGATAAGGACCTCTGTCCCCATTTCCCCGTTATGCAATCCCTGCTCAACTCTGTTCCTACTCAGGGGACAAATGCACCTTAGCAGATGAGGGTCCTGAGTGAGGAGCAGGGTGGTCCCCTCCTGTCGAGTGGTGCATTGTTGCATTGCAATCTCCACTGAGCCCTAACCTTGCTCAGTGGGTAATGAAGGAGATATTGGCAGAAATACCTCTAGCAAATGGGCCTGAAGTGGACAGAGCAAGCTAGTGAGTGGGCCAGAGTGCAGGGACCAGACCCTAAGGCAGAGAAACTGGGGTAGGACTTTCAAGAAGGCGGTTGAAAGCTAGGAAGGGGTTCATGGGATATGTTTCTAAAATACAGATTCTTGTGCTAAGCAGAAGCCAATAGTCTTTTCAATATGTGGTATAAACCCAAGAAATCAGAATTTAATTCCCTGGCAGAGGTCTGGAAATGGCATGAAGCACCCTGAGAAGCGAGTCTCTTGATAAAGCCAATGGGAGGGTCTGTATGGACAGACAGCCATGTGCTGGGCCGTGTCCCCAGACGGGATGGGACTTCGGCCTAGTCCTCCTGCTTCTTTACTTTTTCTCTTATTTTCTTCAGGTATTGAAGGGTGTAGCCACAGCACACTTCCCCCTCCTCAGCCCCCCAGCCACTCCCTGGGGGATGACATGACATGTGAATGCTGGTTCTAAACACAGGAAGTTTTTCTGAAAGGCATTTTTAAAATGTCATTGTTTGCAAACTGGTTCTAGAAATTCTGCAATGACATAGGAATTGACTAAAATGTTATATGTTAAAAAGATAACTAGTTGAGAAAAATAACAACCTAGCCATTCCGAAATGCTATTTTCCATCCCCCTTTTGCTGTAAGAATGCCCTGAATAAGCGATTCTCCCACCATTTTAAAGACAGCCACAAATGCAACATGCACCGCGGGCTGAGGGAGAAGCCCAGCCCTGCTCCATGGCTGCTTCTTTCTGTGTGGGGGGTAAAGACGCAGGTTGAACCTGACATTCCTGCTTTATGTTCTCGCCTTGTTTTTACATCTTTTCCACTTTCAATCCAAGGAGACAGGCCAACCCCTTTAAAGCAAGCCCCACTGCACAGAGCCTGCTTTAAAGGGCCATCCCATAAAATAACGTGTGACAGGATTAGACACCTGCCTTTAAAGGCACTTCCTCCCTGTCACATACGACTTGATTTAGCACTGGAGCACAGGATTTCCCTGACAGCTTGAGCACCTTACGAGGCCCGCGTACAGGTGCAAAACAGATCTTCCCAGGACTGTGAGCTGGTCTCGAAGCCGAGTACAATGAGGCGTCAACGGACTGTGGCCATTCTCCATGGAGAAACCGCTGGGGAGGAGGAAGGATGAACCACTGTGGCCAAATTTTCAGGGCTGAGTGCAAATTTCCCTCATTTATACAACCGAGAATAAATATCTGTCTGGCCAAAGCAGGTGACTGTATACACAGGTGCCGACTTGACTAGCCCTTATTTTATTTGTGCACGTGAAGGGGAGGCTGCTATAGAAACACAGATGTGCCTTCAGGCCCGTCAGCCATGCTCAGTGTGAAAAATGTAGGCCCCGAGTCTTGATGGAAAGAAGGAAGGGGAAAGGGGTCTCGTGGGACCCTAGAGGTTTTCAACCACAGGCCAATATGGTGGGTCCTGAGAGGTCCAGATGCCTGGGCTTCGATCAATTGGCCCATGTGAACTTTCTAAAACTAGCCCCTGTATCCAAGCCTGGAATCACAGCAAAAACATCGTTTGCATAGTATTCTCCAAAGTTGCTTGCCCCCTAGGGCTGGTGAGCTGAAACTTGGACCCAGAAGCTACACAGCACGGACTCTGAGATCAGACTGACCTGGCCTCCATCCTGCTACCCAACCTGCTAACTGTATGAACCTGAGGAAGCTATGTAACATCCCTGAGCCTCAGTTTCCAAATATTTGAAATGAGGGTTTCACCATCCAATCAGTTTACTGAAAGGATTAAATGAGATGATATTTGAAAGCATCTAGCAAGAGCTTGTCACATATTAATAGTTATTACTTATAAATAGCAGTGCTAGTGCAATTACATTCTTACTGACGGTCTGATATTGTAACAACTGACCAAGTTTGCTGTACGAAAGTTTTCCAACCATCACCCAGAATTTTAGGGAGTCCCTTTGCATAGGGTGGA
Organism: Microcebus murinus; assembly: GCF_040939455.1. Taxonomy (NCBI): domain Eukaryota; kingdom Metazoa; phylum Chordata; class Mammalia; order Primates; family Cheirogaleidae; genus Microcebus; species Microcebus murinus. Next base: position 44,686,431 of record NC_134119.1, on the reverse strand, counting down.
AGGTGTGATTCTGTCTTCCACAGGCTGGTAAGGGAGGAGGAAATAATGATGTGTCAGAGGACAAGCTATCTGAGTGTTCATAGACCATGGAATTTAAAAGCTGAAAAGCTGAACAGCCATTTGAGGCTACCTAGACTAGATGCCCTTAAACTGCAGTAGTAGTAACTCAAGGGGACCCCGAGTCCTTTGATGGGGTGCATGAGCATGGATGGTTGTAAGATAACCAAATATCTGACTTCCGTGTGGCCTTGTATCTAAAAATCCTTGCAACTGAGATGATGTCTGCTGGTAAGATAGCGTGCAGGATCTCCATTCCCACCTTCCCTTTCACAGCTTCCTTCTTCCATTTCATTCTTTCATTCATCCACTCATTCAAAATTTACTGAGGAGTATTCCCTACACACCAAACACTGTTCCAAACACTCAGGATACAGCAGTGGAACAAGTAGGCAAAAATTTCTGTGTACAAGCGAGGACAGAAAATAAACATGATAAAACTGGTGGAATCAGTAGCATTTTCAATATTGGCATGTGCTAAGGAGAAAAATAAAGCAAGAAAGAGGGATTGCAAGAGTTGGGGTGGGAACAGTAGCAATTTTAAGTAAAATATTCAGGAAAGATCTCACTGAGAAGGGGTCTTTGGATAAAGACCCCAATCTTGCAGATTTCTAGGGTAAGAGTGTCTCAGGAAGAAGGAACAGGACCACTGTGTTCAGGGAAGAGTGAGGGTCACCTGGATGAGGTGAAGGACTTGTGGGGAAGCAACATCCACCCCTATAGAGCATCTTTTTATGGTGGGATCTTGTTCAATGGAACAAATTGGGTGCTTCACCAAGACTGCCCTTGTCAGAGGGACTGCAATCAGGAGACTGTCTGGCAACATCTCATCTATGGATCTGTGCTTGTCAGCCTCTTTCGTCATCTCCTCCCAGCATAAGCCAGGACACACATAACCGTGGACATCAGCTGGGGACCACCAGGGCCTTCATAGCTGCTCATGCTCGAGTGTGCAATTCCTGGAGATGTGGAGAAAGGAGCTGGGACCATGGAGATTCCTTTGACAAAGGGAGTGTCCTGATTCTGGAGCAAGGACTAAGACTAGAAAGAAGGTTCTTATGGAGGTGAGGTGAGCCTGCAAGTCCTACGTGTGCAGAGCATGATTCATACTAGACAAGTAAAGGGCCCTTGGGGACATGGCTGAAGCCAAAGGACGGCCACAGGCACCAGCCCATTGCTGGAAAATGATGGTGTGAAGTTGGCAGACAACTTGGAGAAAAGGGAAGTCCTTAAGTTTTATTTTGCTGCAGAGTGAACAATGACCAAGGGAGCAGACACCTCACATGTCTGTCACTGGCAAGATTCTGGAATACATTACCCATTCTGCTTTCCTTTTAAAAGGAACCTGTGATCACAAGAAGCTAGCATGAGTTCACTGAGAAATAGCAATTTCACACTGAACCTTATTTCTTTCTTTAAAGGAATTCTAGATTAAACCATGTAGTGGGCACTATGTTGTGGGGGAATTTTTGGCCAAAGATCAGAGAAGACCTCTCCCTTCTTGCCAGAACCTAAATTAATCAACAGGATCTATTTATGAGGCAATGAATGAAAAAAATCACAATTCTAATGAGAAAAGGTGACAATCAAAGGCCTTTCAGATCAAAACTAAAGACAGCATTAAGAACTACTCAATCAACCTGACTTTTTTTTTAAAGGAGAACGACTCAGCTGGAGAGATTTCCTGCTTGAATAGTCTCAAAGGTGTGAGCAGAATTGGAGATGCACCTCACTCTCTATGCTTACCACTTTCCAAATTGAGTGGCAGAAGAAAAGTTTGTCTAAGGCTGTGGTTCTCAAAGTACAGCCCACAGATGAGCAGCATCCACATCACTTGGGAACTTGTTAGAAATGCAGATTCTCAGGCACCGCTCGAACCCCCCGGAATCAGAAACTCTGGGGTTGGGATCCCAACATCTGTGCATTAACAAGCCCTCCAGGGCATTCCAAAGCTCACTAAGTTAGAGACCCTCAGCTGTTGGGTAAAGCTCAGTGGACACCACGGTGATACTTGTGTCATTTGCCTTGTGCAGGGCAATGCCTGGTCCTGCCCTGTACTCTGCTCTTTAGCAATAGTTCAACAATTCCCTCTCATCCACTGATAAAGAAGGCATTTTCACCTCGCTAATGGCCAAGAGCCTCTGGACTACAGTGGCCTGCTAGACTACAGTGACATATTTTACAAATGAGATATTTTACATTTACTCTAAAATGTGTTTCGTAATACACGAGCTGGTGAAGGCTTTCCATTTTTAATGCGAGTGAAGTAGCTACATTTTTCTTTGACTGGGTACCATGTGCAAATGTCTTGGGAGATGGACTGTTATGCAGTTAGTATCTAACATTTGCCTCTTTCAAAATTCTGCGCAACCCTGGACTGGACCTCACCAACTCAAGATCTTGGCAACTTTCTTATCTAGAAGAGTGATGATAAGAGCTCCAGGAAAAGATGTTTTCCTATCCTGTTTTTGTACTTGGAAGGCACAGTTTTTCCAGAATAAACTTAGACCAATGAATTTATCCACATCCAAGTCTTACATCTCTTCTTCTGAATACCTTTTCAGCCTGCTCACTGGATTTGATTTTGAGTTCACATTATTTCTGCCGCCTATGCATATTGTCATTCATTTTCTTTTGTCTGAATAATTCATACAGAATCTCACGCAGGGGTTAGTTTCTTCTTGGTTTATTCATGGAGAATGAATGTTGTTTGAGTTCCATGAGATAGATCTGTCAGTATAAATGCAGGGTTCAGGCTGCTCACGTGGCCTCGTGGCGTCACTCTGTCAAGGCCCTCTCCTTGTGCAGCCAACATGTATGCATCGCAAACGGAATGGTGAACACCCTGGTGGGCTTTGGCCTTTGACCCCTACTGTGTGTCCGTGTGCTTTTGCACACATATGTTGTCTCCTGGCTTTCTGTACCTGGGAATATACACCTATTGTCTTAGTTCTTTGTGTTGCTTTAAAGGAACATCTGTGGCTGGGCAGTTTATAAAGAAAAGTGGTTTATTTGGCTCATGGTTCTGAAGGTTGTACAAGAAGCATGGCGCCAGCATCTACTTCTGGTGAGGGCCTCGGGGAGCTTCCACTCACAGTGGAATGCAAAGGGGAGCTGTTGTGTGCAGATCACATGGTGAGAGAGGAAGCGAGAGACAGAGGGGAGGGAGGTGCTAAGCTCTTTTCAACAACCAGTTCTGGTGGGAACTAAGAGAAAGGATGAACTCACTCCTGCAAGAATGGTACCAAGCCATCTGTGAGGGGTCTGCCCCTGTGATCCAAACACCTCCCGTCAGGCCCTTCCTCCAACACTGGGCATCGAATTTCAATGTGAGATATGGAGGGGACAAACATCCAAACCGTATTACCTGTGAAACAGATAGAAGTAGGCTTTCCTCCCACCCTGTCCTTCTAGATCTTTCCTGGCCTCACCATATTTCCATCTGTTTCTCTTGCTTTGGTGAGGGGCTCCCCTCCACCTCACTCCTGGTCCTATCCCCACATGTTGTATATAGATATCATGCAGTTTTTTTCCTGCTGTAGCTTTTCTTTAGTTATTTCCCATGGATGTGTCACTAAGGCTGGACAGGTGTCCACCTCAGCTCCCATCTTAATTGTCTGTCACTCGCCCTCCTCCTACCTAGGATGCTGCTCTTGCCTGCTGTACAGGGCTCTTAGAAGTTTAGGAAGAGGGTGGGCTCTGATGACAGCTTCTGTCTCTTTCTGCCTCAGACCATTTCCGGTCTGACCCTCCTGTAGGAGGCTCAGGAGATGTCCTCACCCTGGCCCATCTCCCCATGCTCACCCCACTCTGCAAGCACATGCCAAGCTCCCCGTTCTTGATGAATGAGTGCCACAAATAGCAAATTAACTTAAAAACAGTTGTTCCTCAGGCAAAAATGCTTCAGAGCACTTATCACATTCTCTCTCCATCCTGGGCATTTCCAGAAGAAAGTCTGCCTTAGAGCTCAGTGGCTGCCTCAGTTCTCAGTCCTCTTTCTCACTCACTAATTCTCCTCCACATCCATCTTCATTTACACCTGCCACCCACTGCTTCAGAGGGACATACTTGCTTTTGTGTCCATTTTTCAGAAACAACTGGTGAGCAACTCGCTTCAGCATCCCACCTCTGTTAGCTAACGAGGTGACACTGTGCGAGTTAGTCAGGCTGCTTCTTTCTCGGTTGGCTGTTCTTTCCTAGGAACTGGCTGTCTCAATTCAAAAGCTGTTTCACTGTTGGATGAAAGAGAAGAACTGAAGATATCCCCAAAATATGAAGCTCCCTCTTTCCCTCGCCAGCAGGGAAACTTTCCCCAGCACCTGGTCAGTTTGATTAAGGGACCAAAACCATCCAGCTAACTGGTCTTCTGGCTGTGGGCAGAGCCACTGAGGCCACAGCCTGGACCTCACAGAGCACATGCATGTTTTCTCAAATTTGCACTCTTTTGCCTTGTGTTGATTAAATTTGGGGAGAATCATAATTACTGGGACGTAAATGTGTTCGACTGTGGAAATCCTGTCCTTAGAAGAATCTGGCGTAGCCTCCTGTAGTCAATCAAGGGCTTCAAAGAAAGCACTGGGGGCATCTAAAGTGACAACAGTTGCCTGACAAATTGCCATTTCAAATCCCTTTGAACTAGAGGAGTGAGCTTAATAGCTTTCAGCCTCTGATTTTTAGTCTTTAAATGGGCCTTTTCTTCTTGTCTGTTAGAACATCTACTGAGTTCTGTTTCTGCAGTCTTGGTGACTGTCCTTGTCCCCAGTTTGGGCTAAAGTTGAGATATTTCATACTGGTTAGTGGCTGCCACTTGAATTTTGTCTTTGGTTGACAAATTCCTGGCTGGAAGAATGCCAGGAATGTCATCACTCCCAGTGGGGACCGCTGGCAGCAAGCCACGCTGGAATCAAACACACTCCTGTTGAGGGCAATTTTAAATTAGTATTGGATATAGAGACCTGACTTTTGACACCAGGATCTCACCCCAGGCAAGAGTGCCAAGGTGGATGGGGCACTGTTCTGTGCCAGACATTTTAGATATAAAGATGAATTCAATTTAATCCCTAAAACCACAATTTAAAGCAACACTCTCCAATATAGTAGCCACTAGTCATCTCTGGCTATTTAAATTTAAATTAATTGAAATTAAATAAAATGCAACATTCAGTTTCTCAGTCTCAGTAGATGCATTTCATGTGCTCAATGGTCAGAGGTAGCCAGAGGCTACCATACTGGGCAGCACAGATATGACATTTCTATCATCCCAGAAGTTTCTTTTGGACAGGGCTGCTGTAATGTAGGCACTATTTTTTCCGTAGTTCAGATGCAGCAGGTGAGATGCAGGGAAATTAAATGACTCAGCCAAGGCCACATCCCCAAACCCCTGGAGTAAGGAGTCCTCACGCTGGCTTCCTTCTGCACTCCCTCCTGCCACAGGGCCTCTTGCACTACGTCCTTTCCCGGTCCCCCACCATGCCCACCCTCGACCCTTCACCTAGTTCATTGCCAGGCATCTGTAAGCTCTCAGGCCAATGCCACCTCCTCCGACGATGCCCCTTGATTTGCGTTGGGACTCACCACTTCATCCTTCATCACCCTTCTCAGTGTGTACTTATCCTTTTCCTTGTAATAATTGCACAGTCTGATTGGTTACTTCACTGACCTGCAGGAGGCATTTGAACTGAGCTTATTACGTGAATGCACGTAGACACATACACATGTGCACTTTCATGCTTCCATTCTCTATGTCCTCAAGCTAGCTGGGCTTTCAAAGAAGTCTCCCAGCTAGATTTAAATAAAATCTTTACTGCGAGAGTGAGATTCTTCCCCTTCTTGTCAGCAAAAGCAGTCCACAACTAACCCTGTTCATTGCACAAAGGTTAATATTAACACTCAATTTTTTTTTGTTTTAGAGTCACAACCACAGATGGACTCTTTTCTTCACTAAAGGCACGTGGAGCAAATGCTGTCACCTCAGGGCAGAGTGTTCGGTAGCCAGTAGCTGCATGCATGAATCTCTCGGGGCTTCCACTGGAGCCTTTGGGAGACGACTCTGTCTGAGAACAGAGCAGGCTGGAAGTGTCCTGGGACAGCCCCTAGCCAGTGACTGATGGGGGTTGGTGCACTAAACAGTCCCCAGCCCCCAGGACCCTCAGGCTGGATGACCCTGAGGCACCTGCTTTCCGTTGTTGTCCACAACACTAAGCTCTAGTTACCCACAGTGGCACCTCGCTCGCTAATTCTCTGCAAGCTCCTTGCCTTCTTTGTCACACTTCCCCATTCCCTTCCTGGGACTTCCTGGGGCCACCTCTCCAATACACCATGTCCACTCGGACCCTGTCCTCCTAAGTAGCTTGCAACGTAGTTGAGAACCACAACACATACATTCCCCATGTGAAGATGAGTAACACAAGGAAGGCTAGGAATAGGGGAGGGCAAATATGTATTGTGGGTCTCCTCTGTGGGGTTCCTGAGGTTCCATGCGTCAGTTAATCTTTGTACACAGCCTTGCAAAGGTATCAGTGTCCCAGGGCAGCTGTGGCTTAGGTAATTCAGGTAGGTCCTTCAGTATCACAGTAAATCCTGGGGCGGGGGTGTGAGCCAAGCCTTGTGAAGCTGTTCCAGCAATCTCAGCCCTGTTCCCCATGTGATATCATTAGGGACAAATGTGCAATATGATTAATGACTGATCAGTCAAGGAGGGAACGTTTGGGATTGGAGTGACCAGAGAGCGTTTCTTGGGAGGCTTGGCCTGGAGGATGCTTTGGTGACAGGGTGGATGGGCTTCCAGGAAGCAGGATCTGCCTCAGCAAAGATGCAGGGGCCAGAAGGCACATTTTGACTTCATATGTTTTTTCATTTGTTCTTGAGCATATTTTGCTTTTAACTTCTCAGATCTTAAGAATTCAGAAATAGCACATGTCAAAATGCTTATCTTTTCTGCTGTTGCTTTTGGGGCTCTTGAACAAAAACACATTCAAAGGAGACGCATCCTTGAGAATTCGTGCGCCAGTTTCAAATAAAACATAAAAGAAGATAGTTGTTATTTTTAGAATCACATAAAGAAAGCAAAGCTAATTGGGGTCATCGCTTCATCTTTAAAACATTGGGGTGAAAGCAGAAACATCGGCTCCATTGAGAACAGGATAGAGGTTCACAGCAGTAAGTCTTCTGTGAGCAGAGCCAGCTGACAGACAGTATGTGCCACCGAGCCAGCATTCTGTTGTCACACACCCACGAGGGCAGGCAGCAAAGCTAACGTTATGGGAATGGTGCTGTCACCAAGAACAAAAAAATTATTTTGTTCACTTTGCGGTCCTACTGGCTGGCTGAGAGATGAAGAACTGATTTCAACCAGGAGAACACAGACCCCATTCCTGACTGTCCCTCCTGGTCTCTTCAGATTGGCATCTCCAGACCAGGAGAACCTTCCACAGGTTTAGAACAATTCCAGAATGCACTCTCTAGGTCAGAAAGATGGCATGGCCCATCTCTGCATCTCAAAGAGAGAGCCTGTACTTCCTCACAAGGGGGTTGTCTTCGGTTGAGCTCCCTGGAAGGACAATCTGAGGTGGAGATTGTTGTGCAAATGACTGGTTGAGGGATTCTCTTGAGGAACATTCCGGAAGCCGAGTAGAGAGGATGGGGAAGGGGAAACTGAACGAGGGTGCTGGTGAAAGCCTGAGCCCCATCGGGGGCCACGTCTGATTTCCTCCCCACTCTTGGGGGGATTCCAGCACCTCTCAGAATGTGCACTGGGGCCTCGTTGCACGGTTTCGCTCTGGAAAGATGCTGTTCTTGGTGAAACTCTTACTAATTATGCACTTTGCCTCCTGCTGTATTGGCAATAATAATGACAATCTCTGACATTTATACAGTAAAAGGACATAAGTTTCTGTTCATGTCAAGATGTGGCTTAACCCAGCAAGGCAGATACCCTGAGGCTCTGTTCATTCAACAAATATACACAATTACACATAATCTCATAAGCGTGTCTCTGGATGAGGTGGGGGGGGAGTTGGGGGGGTTGGGTGGAGGTCTGGTGGGAGATGCTCCAAAGAACTTTGAGGGAATTTCTAAACATTGTGAGAAATGTGAGTATAGTAATACATTTAATCCCCTTAAGTGGTAAAATGGTAGAGAGAAGCAACAGTTGGAATTCCTTTTTAGTCACTACGCAGTGACTAGGCTGAGGTTCTTTGAGTTCACCTCATGTAGACAGTGGATCCCATGGGGTCCTGGGTTATTTTCCTTTGGATCCAGGTGTCCACATACACATGCACACACGCACACACGTATGTGAATGTATATATGTGTGTATAAATATATAAATACATATATGTGTATTGTCTTATTTAATCTTCAAGCAGGAAGGCTTGACACTGGGTTGAGGAGATCCAAGAAAGGTTGTTTTATGGGGACATCCACCAATTTTAGTGCCTTCGCCTCCAACAAAATCTTCAGGAGAATCCGTGTCGCTGGCCGCTGCTGTGGTGTAAGAGCGTGTTCTGCACGGTGTGTGTGGACGGTGCGGTGGGGCCGGGCAGACAGTCAGGAAGGATCTCTGAGTGTGGAAGGGGACCTGGGGCACGAGCAAACATGAACCAGCCCCTTGAGAAGACACTCGGCAGGTCTTGTGCCTCCCTCTCTCCGCTCTGGCGTTGCCAAGTTTGTCACCTGAGAGAGCAGTCCTTCTGTATCTATGGGGTCCTAGCCCAGGGACTCAGGCAACATGGGTCCTGAGGCTAAGGCAGGGGACCCCTAATGTCCCAGGTGACAGAGCTAACAGACCTCCATTTCTGCCACGTGTGGCTCCCACATGGAAAGAGGTACTGGGATTCTCCGCCTGGGGACAGCATGAGCTGGGAGACACAGGAAGCCACAGAAAATGAACCCGGAACGTCAATTTCTCACAAAAAAAGGTACAAACAATAGTTAATAATTTTTACTTGTAATTTAAATGTTTTAAAAATACTAAAAGAAATATACATTATAGAACAAAATATAATTCATAGAGATTTAAGAAATAAACTTTTAAAAAAACCACCTTGCTGATGACAGGCTGCTTTGGACTAAGTCCCCCAAGGCCAGGGGACACACACAAACTCCCCTGATGCTAGCAGAGGGGTGAGCCAGCACAAAATTCTGAGAAATACAGCGCTTTGGAAAAACGTGGAGTCAAGAGCCCAACTTCGAGTTTTACATCAGTCCCTTAGTTGTGTGAGCTTATTAATTGGTTTAATTCATTTTTGACCTCAGTGAAAATAATGAGTTCGCCTGTTATAGACCATGTCTTGGGGACGCTGAGACGAAGGCATTCCAGACTCTTCTTTGCTGGGGGACACAGGAAAGTTAGCATGTGAAGAAGACATTGTTGGCCTCTTGGACCGCACTGAAAGTCCCCCGCACACAGTTGCAGGGTGTCTCTGCCTAAGGAGGGCACTTTGTCTTGAGTTTGAGGGGGCTGGAAGTGCCAGACAGTTTATGTTCAAAAGCAGCCCCCCCCCCAAAATGAGGCACCAAAGTCAGTAGACAAATGCACTGGCTTTCTTGTGCTGCACTGCTCTGAGGCATGTTCTTCTCAGGCTAGTGAGAGGGTCCCAGAAGGATTGAGCCCCCCAGTGTCCGTGGGGGAACCTGCTCAAGCCCCCACCCTTCCTAGGTTTTCCTCCCCACCCCATCTCCTACAGGTGGTTTCCAGTGTTGGCTCCCAAGTCAGGCGCTGGCATTAGCATCCCTGTCTCAGGGTTTGCTGTGAGGGAGAGGGGACAAGCTAAGATAACGTCTGCATGTCTGACACACTGTGAGAGGCCATAACGGAAGTGCTATGTGACACTGGGAAGCCCAAGGGGAACATAATGAATTCCATGGGAAGGAGCAAAGAAAGTTCCCCAGAGGTGCCATCATGGCTCTGTGCAGAATGGTGAGCTGGAATTCACCAGAGGCTGCAGTACTGAGGGGTGTACCAGGGAGAAGACAGAGTGCGCACAAGGCTACGAGGCTTGAGAATGCGTGGTTGGGCTGGGAAGAGAAGGATCCTCTTGTAGATTCATTATTTTCATTTGGACAATGGGGCAATGGGGCCAAATAACCGTACAGGACCTCTTTGCCTTAATATACTGCAATTCCAGCTGCAACTCTCACTCGGGGGAAGCAACTGGAGGCCAGGACTATGGATGGGCAACTCTGCCCAGAGTTCCTCAAAGAATTCTGTTCAGGGGCACAAAAGAGCAAAGGAGAAAGAGGGAAGGCAGTGAGTTGGTGGCCCCCTCCAGGGGACCTGATTTTAATTTAAGCCACATTGAAGGACAAGGCTTGGCTGACCAGAATGCATGGGTAGGGGTTGATAGGGTACACATGGCTGTGCCTTTCAGGGAGAAACTGAGTCTGGAAGAGTGGAAGAAGGAACTGAAGGAGACAGTAAGAGAGTACCCACGCCAGAATGCATAGCTTGCTTAAAAAGAAAAACAAAACAAAACAAAACAAAACTGAGTGAGCTAAATGGAATTACCAGCAGAAGGAACCTAGATGACAGCTGTCTCCGGAGGCTTTGGGGTGTGTGGTGGGTGGAGATGTCTTCACGCTGCTGTCCTTGGAGTGGTCCTCCCTCGTGACGGAAATACTGCCATGCTCGCTGGAGATCTCACAACAGTGGGTTTAATAGCCATGCGCCAAGGTGCAGAATTTATACAATATTGAAATGGAAACTTCTGGGATTTATTCAGGTGCACACCAGATGTTGTGCTGGCATTGGTTCTGCAAAAAGTGACTCGTGGAAATCAACTGCAGGCCCTGGAATCCCACACGCCTCTCGCCAGTTAACCCTTAGAAGACCACAGAGGCCCCGAGACCATCCATAGTCAAGAGAGGCTGGTGATCCTAGTATTTAGTCAATGCTGCTGCATGTGGAGCTATGCCCCAGGTACAACAGGCAACATGTGAGAAGTAGCACCAAAAGTCTCCGTGTTGTAAAAAATTTGTTCTGTCAGTACATCTTTTCCTCATCTTGCTTGGACGTGCGTCAGCCAGCGTGGCCTGCACCCAGGCAAAATAACTACAAGGTACTTGCAAATCGGTGTCATTGAACACAAGAGAGGACAGGGCACCATGGCCTCAGCAAAGTCCCTCAACTTTAACGTTTTGGGTCATGTTTGGATCATGTGTTTGCCTTTAAGAGACACCTAGGCCAGAAGAAAGTTCAGAACATGTTCAGTTATTTGAAATGACAAGCAAAATGGTCACTAGGATTGGAAGACCAAAAAGGATTCTGTTACAGAAGAAAATTCCTTTCTATGCAGCACTGAATCAAGGTAAAGGTATCCAAGGCCAGAAAGTTCGGGCATGGTCTGGTAGAATCAGAGTATATCACCATGAGAAGTGGACAACGATGATTTTTTTTCTGTTTAGAACAGCACTTCTTGTCTTCCAGATGAAATGTGTATCCCTCCCATTTAACCATTTGTTCAGGTTAGGACTGTCAGTCAGGATTCTCTGATGCCCTAGACCTGGCGGACACCAGGCCCAGGCTGAGCCAACCATACATCTCCATGAGGTTTGTTTCAGCTGGGATCAATGTGAAAGGTCCTATGTCCCGTCTTGTCCCAGTATGTACAGAACCCTATGACTCTATACAGAAGAAGCGCTTACTCAAGCTGCACTCGGACAGTCAGCCAGGGGAAACAAGGCAAGCACACAGATAGAAACAGAGAGTTCCTGTCCCTGGTCTTCCCTAAGGCCAGCTCCACTTCCCTACCCCACACCTGGCTAAGGTTGTGTCTTCTTCTTCCCTCTCTCCTCTTTTAAAGTATCTTTCTTTCATTTGCAATTGAAAGAATCTGGAGCTAGAGAATTTGTGAATGGAAGAACCCTGCTCTGTGGGTACGCACACACCTTCTCAGAGGTGCTGGAGCAATAATCTACTATTTATTGTGACTCAAAGTGTCTAGTTTGTTCTGTTTCTGGCACAGCTTGTGAAGAGAGACTGGAAGGGAGACCTAGGGAGACTGGAAGAGAAAAGTAAGGGGGTTTGCCCAGTGAGAGAGGGTGCTGAACATTCCTCTGTGAACCGGAGTTCTCTGAAAAGGAATTTGGAGGAAAGAAACATTATTGCAGTGAACAATTTGCAAACCAGGGAGACACAGCCTTCTATGTAAAATGAGGGTGCTTTCTGGAGAACAAATGGAAGGTTTGGGTTTTACAGAGAAAGTTAATGCTCAGGTTCCCAATCAGGTCTGTTTGTGCAAATGAAGGATTCAAGCTCCCTTAGTTCACATTGGCTGATACAGCTGAGCTTTGGTTGGTCAAGATAGATGAGCTCTGATTGGTTCATTCAGGTGGGTTCTGATTTGTTGATTCAGAGGAGCTCTGGAGTCCCAAAGTGGAACAGAGGTGTAACTTCAGGGTAACTCAAAGAATGTGTATAACCTCTCTAGTCAGCAAATGGCCACTTGGCTGTATTTTAAATTTAGGCCCAATTAGCCACTCAGGATCCATCTTGAAGGACTGGCTCTTTCAAGTTCACATTTGCTCACACCTTCCAATGAAACAAAGAACTGTCTCTAGGACAGTTGGGCACTTCAGTACATGAATATCCAAGGAAGGTAAACCAACCCAGGTGTCCTGTTAAATAGCCATCTTTCTAGGTGGCTATCAGAAGATAAGGTCAGGATGTAGCTTCAGAAGAAGGTTAGATCTGCCTTTACCCAGAACAGTAGGTGACTTTTAGGATAATAAGGAAGAAATGATGACAAGAGAGACCTGAGAAATACTTTCTGAATCATATTGGATTAACAAAACCCATCAGCATCAGAACTTGGTGGAACGATCACCCATCATATTAAACAAAATTTTAGTCTACCTTGGTGGCTTCTCAATGGGCCCAGAGAGTGTTGGACATGATCCTTTTCATTAATATCCTTGGACATGGAGCATTTCTTATAAGATTTCCAACTGACAGATGTTGGAGGGAAGAGAACATTCAGCAAGTTATTCTAAGAAACTAACAGCAGGAATTACCCCACAAATGTCTGGCTCTTAGACCTGACTTTCTTAGATTCCCAGGATCTGAATCAATAAATACTTGAGGCTATGGTCAGTTTTTAGGCCTCTTGCTTAAGCAACTCATTTAGGATTCAAGAAAGAAGCAAAGAGAATCTTTACCTGTTCACAAAGCCCATATTAGAGAATTTGAAGATTTCCCATTGCTCACAGAGCAAAGACAGAACTCCAGGGGAACTGAAAGGTGTTCACAATGCTGTTGCCTACACTCTCCAGTTGTGCCTTCTTTTTAAATTTTATTTATTTCCTGTGCTGCTCCAACCTCCTTTTGGAGATTTGCTCTTTAAGATAGAGGGAAAAAGAAATTTTCCCTGCTAATGGTTACAGTATAAAATGGTATAAACACTTCAGAGGGCAGTTTGGCTATTATCTAGTGAGAAAACCTTAAGACCTATTTCTCCTCTGTGCATGAACCCTAGCAAAACCCCCACATTATACAAGGAGGAAGGTGCAAGAATGTTCACCAAAGCTTTTTTAAAAAAATACTTTAAAATTGAAACAATCTCAATGTTTACTTATTGCTAATGAATAAATAAATTGGGGATGTATTTTAATTACTATTGTTAGAGGAAATACACTGTATCTACTTATTTTGGCATAGATGAATTTCTAAAATCTAATCTTGAGAAATAAAGGCAAATTGTAAATTACTATGAATAAAATAATGCCCCATTCATATAAATTAAAAAACAGGAAACAACACCATATATAATGAGTACATACACATATTATAAATTTTAAATATGGATTGGAGGGATGTGAACCACCTTCAGGATAGAGGTTGTTTTGGTGAGAGAAGCAGCCAGTGGGGTGAGGGAGAGTTACTATATAAGCCAACATTGTATTTAAAAAAATGTTGTAAACGACTATGGCACCAATATGTTGAATATTAGTTTAAAAAATGTGCACAGTGAAGACATGGATTTGTAATATTTAAAAACAAACTCTTTAACATATCTGAATATTTGATAGTTCTAAAAAGTATTAAAGGAACCAAATTAGACTTAGTATAACAGCAAATAGAAGAAAGTAATGATTGCAATATTAACATAAAATAAAATAAATAGAATTAAATGGTTAAATTCCAAACGGAGAAACACTTCCATCTTATTTCCATCTCCTATTTTAATTTGTGTCTTGTCTGTCTGGAATTTTATTAATACTTTAACTTTTTGTTATATGTATTATTATACACTAGCTCAAATCTTCTGTACAATGAGGCAACATGTAAAAGCAAACAAATAAAACATCCAGTCCTTTTCATAACTGAATACCTCAAACAAGTCTGGCATGAATCCTGGTGCTTTTGAAGTGTGTTATATACCTTCTGTTATCACTTTGGTTAGTTTAATTATAGAGAGAGGACCATTTTTTATCTTGGCTAAGAGATAAGTCTTTCCAGACATTCAGGATGGAGTCAGCAAATCTTTTCTCCCAAGGTCCAGATAGTAAATATTTTATGCTTTATTGGGAGGAAGGTCTCTGTGCAACCTGGTGCTGCTGTCCTAGTGGCAAAGTGGCCACAGACAATATGTAAATGAATGGGTGTGGCTGTGTGCTAATAAAACTTTATTTACAAAAGCAGGCAACAGGCTGGGTTAGGCCAAGGGCCATAACTTGCCACTTCTAATTTAGGATACAGGACCCTCCAAGAGATATAATAAGCCATTCTGAAGAGCATTTCAGGCCTTGTGTTCAAGCCAATGGCTTTCAAGTAGTGCACAAGAAAAATCATACTTTTCTGTTCTTTGCTTCATATGGACAAGAGTTTTGACTTCCAAAACTGGGTGAAATGAGACATTTTCCTTTATTTATTTTTATTTTAAGCAGCTTTTTATCTGTATAATTTCAACTTCCCCCATTACGGAAAGATCATCATAATTTCCAGAGGATTCAGACTTTCTTTCCAGACTTTCTTTCTAGCTTAAATCTGTGATGTGGATAAGGTTCAGGGCAATTCTGGCCAAGAACTGATGGAAACCAAGCTGGAGATGAGAAGACACATCACCAGCAATTTACCGCAGTGTTTCTCTGTTCAGTGCCCATCAGCTGCCAGTCCCACCCATGCAGACTCCCATGGGACAGAAAGATGGGACGTTAGAAAGCCACTCAAGAAGATTGACTACATTGACTAGAAAAAGAAAAATGCTCCCTTGTTCATTATTTCTTACATTCATGTAACCAGTATTTACTGAGCACATTCTATGGGCCAACATTCTATGTTGGGCACTGAGGACATGGGATGAATAAGAAAGTCATTGTTTTTTCCTTATAGTGCTCAAGTCAACATCTCCGCTCCAGGGATTTGGATAGAGAATGTCAAATGTTAAAACAAAGCAGGGGACTCAAATAGCTAGCAGTGTGTGCCCAGATTAGGAGCTGATCAGGAAAGAAAGGCAAAAGCACTACATACACCGGAATTGTAACAATTCGGTCATCTGATAAACATGGACTCCAAAATGTGAAAGATTCTAGCATATTGGCCAAAATATTAATCCTAGTGGAGAAACTCCTACTTGGAATTCAAGGAGGACTTGTACTTGAATATTATTAGTAGTACTTTTGTGGTTATTACTTATTATATTAGTATACCAGCTGACCTTAGGCAGCTTGGTCTTGCAAAACTCTTAGGTATTTTAGGTAGAAAATGGCAGCTTACAAAGAAGTTAGAGGTGAGTGAGTACAGACTTCTCTCTCTGCAACCTGGTGAGTAGGCTGTAAGGAAAGCCAGCTTCATTTAAAATCCTGACACACATACAGACCTCTTAAGCTAAAGAGTTCCTACCAGCCAAGCACAGAAGCAGCTCACAAGACTTGTTCTGTGAGTTAGGAGCTCAGACCACAACTTTGCTTGGAAGGTTTGCTGGAGGTGGCCTCCTAGCATTCCACGAACAGGTTTCTACTAACCTCGTGGGCAGCTGCAGGCAACAGAACCCTCTGGATTCCTCAATGGATATAGAACCAGAAAACGATCAAGCTTTAGGCAAAATCACTTAAAATCATGGATCCATTGGTTGTTCATACCCTATTACAATGCAGAGAAATATCTCCATAATATTTTAGCTAATCCACATATTTTGATTACCTTCAATTTCACCAAATGAATATGTACCAACTTATTAACAAGCCATAAATTTCACCCAAATCTGCATTCTATTTAGCCAAGCCTCAGACAGTGATTGCTCTTGCAACAATAGACACTCTTGCAATACCCGTTTCAATGAAGGGACTGTCTCTCTGATTTAAGGCAAGTGTGCCTGTGTGGTTGAAAGGCCATGAATGCCTGAGTTGTACTTCAACTCAAATAATAGGTACGCAATCTCACATTGTCTATGCTGAAGTATTTTAAAGTAAATTACAGGTGATACAACAATCAAGGAAGCACTATTATTACTTACTATTACTTATCATTACTATCATTACTATTTATGCTTTTAAAACTTATTTACATAAATACTGAGGATTTGGAGAATGGTTATAGTTTTAAAAAGTGAAAGCGAGAAGATAGGACATAATACTAACCAAATCAAAGAAAATAACCATTAGGAAATCCTTCACACACAGATAGATAGATAGATAGATAGATAGATAGATAGATAGATAGATAGATAGATAGACCCTGTTAAATAAGTGTAGGTTCTAGACAAAGTGATTTGCAGTAGTTTTAAATAACTAGGGGATATCATCAACTATATTAATAAAAGCACCATCTTCGTAAGTCTACTGTAAACAATGGGAAAATTTGAACCTAAAGCCACCTCCTGGTGGTCCATCTTTTGTCCTATAGCAAAATCTTAAAAAGCAAAACTAGACCAACCAGTAGGCCTTGGGGCCACACATGGTATTCTAGATCTTTGAGAGTAGCCTTTTGACTAAATCCAAATTTTACAGAATAAATCCTTTTAATAAACAGATTTGTTCTTTGAAGTTTGGATTTGGCCTAGGGGCCACACTTGGGGGTCTGGAGGGCCATGTGTGGCCTTGAGGCCGCAGGCTCCCCACCCCTGGTAGTGAGCGCTTGGTTGTGTGCTAACTACTTCACCTTTACCACCACTTAGTCCTGTCCACAACTTCACATGTAGGAACTATGATGCCCACGAAGGAGGCAGCTGAGCTCTCTGCCTAGTGTCATCCAGTTGGTGAACGGCCAAGCAGGACTCCAACCTCTTCTGGGTGACCCCAGCCCTGTGATCTTCCTACTCTACTACATTGGGCTCCTGATTCTTTGCAAGTAAGGGAACATCCAAGCTTACCCAGCTTTTTCGAAGTTATGCGTGGGTGTTGGCTACAACGTGAATGCATCTAAGATGTGCACAAGTTTCTTTAGATTGTTTTAGGTACGTCTTTAAGTCCCTTCATCACGTGATCTGGTCCCAAGGCTAACTCAATTGACTCTCCTCACAGAGGCTTGCACCTTTGAACCTATGAAATCTGTAAATGCCCAATATTTGGAGAGATCCATCTATTGACAGGCTTGCCACGGATTCCATTGCCACTCTCCTATGTCCCACCTCTAAGTCCTTTCTTGCAGAGGGTGAGCTCATCATTTCTGAAAAGCTTGGAGTTTGTTATTTTTTTTTTTTATCATGAACTTGTTCAATGTACTTATTTCCAGTTCAGATTCTTTCTATTGTTGCTGGCCTCTTCCTTATCTGTCAAACTCAAGGAACAATTATCTCCTTCCTTGCCAAAGTGAATCCTTTGCCTGTGAGCTCAGCTTTCTTTCCTCTTTAGGAACAGGATCTGTTTGTTATCTGTGTGTGTTCTTCAATCTTCATTTTTCTCTTGGATCCTTCTCTCTGACCTTCAAAAGATGATACCCCCAACCTAAAGTAGGATTCCCCACACCCTGCGACTTGTTTCCTCTGCTTTAGCTTCCCTAGTCTCTGGGCGTCATAGGATGAGCTTTTCTGAGGGCTGGTGCCACATGTCACTCATTCATGATCCTGCGCCCCTCATCCCCACTCAGATCATTGAATTTAGACTGAAAATGCTCTATAGGCAACATTTGCTTTTGTGTCTGCCTGATTTAGTGTGTGTGGTATATAAACTTTAAACAATTGCTTTGGGAAGCTCCAAAGGGTAGTGGGTATGTACGACTTGTTCACTGTTGCAGATTCAGCATACAGTAAGTGTGTGATGAACGTTTGTTGAATGACATCATATTGCTGTGATTTTTCCATTTGTTCCCCTCTGCCTTTGAATTATGCACTTCTTGGGGGAAGGGGCTACATTTTATTCATCTCTATGTTTCTGGCACTTGGCTCCCACAACACTCCAGGTGTACCAGGAGCTCTTTATGTATATATTAGGAGTTTTATCTGCCCTTTCAGATGTGCTGAATTCCACTTATATATTAGTCTAGTTACCCCTTCAAGAAAGAAGTAAAATTATTTTAATAAACTTACTGCTAATGAATGTATGTTGAATCTTATGCAAAAACACTTTCCTCACTGATAAACTGTTTTTGAAAAATCACACTATATAAGCATAAGTTTTAATAACTGCACAATATTCTCACATAGACATGTACCGTAATTAATTTAACAAATGTCTATTATTGAACATTGAGGTTGCTTTAAATTTCTTTTGGTCTTAAATATCATTGTCACGAACATCCTTTGTATAAATTCTTGACTGAATCTCTGACTGTTTCTTTAGGATAGACTATGTCAAGGAGCATTAATTTTTTTTTATTTCAGCATATTATGGGGGTACAAATGTTAAGGTTACGTATATTGTCCTTGCTCCCCCTCGCCCCTTGAGTCAGAGCTTTAAGCGTGACCATTCCCCATACGGTGGGCATTGCACTCATTATGTTTGTATATACCCATCTCCTCCTTCCCCCCGAACCTGCCCAACACCCGGTAAATGTTATTCCTATATGTCCACTTAGGTGTTGATAGAAAGATTGTACCAATTTAAATTCTCATCAACAGAGAATGAGAATGTTCATTAGAATGTACCTTTACTAAGTTTGGTTGACTTTTAATCACCAGTATGATATTTTGTTGATTTTAAAAATAAATAATTACATGATTTTAATCAGCAAAAATTGTTGAATAAAAGACTGAGTAATGAAAAATGAAATGAAAATGAAAATAAATATGCCTAAAAAATAACTAAAATGTCACCAAATATTTAAATATTTGATATCATGAAAACAGTATTCTCTGATTGATTTTCCCATTTTATTTGGCTTTTGACGGTGGTGGCTACACAACCCTGCAGTGGTTTCCTCAGTGCCCCTGGAGGCAGGAACACGCGGCCATCCTCAGAGCAGGGCTCCCTCACCTTTGTCCCTGCTGGGTTCCCAACTCTGAACACCGTGCTGGACAGGCAGGAGGCACTCAGTGAGTATGTGTTCAGGGAATGAACTATTGAAGGGGAATAATAAGGAAGTTTGTGTCCCTCCTTACCTTCTATAGAGCCCTAGCCTGAGCCCTGAGAATGGCGTGATGTGATGTGAGTCAGATGTGAGACTCAGATGTGATGTTTTGTGCCTTTCAAAGCAACTTATCAACTGAAAGTGTCCCCTGTGGCTTGCTCCAGCCATGAGTGGGTATCATCACAACAGAGGCCACGGGATACTTGTTCCTGCGTGTCGTAGCTGCCTACATTGGAACACAAGAGTGCCTGGAGCCACGCCCACTGGGATGCTTAGTATAAATTTTAAAAAATATATAAGAATAGAAATAAAAAACTGAAAATCACTAAAAATTTAAAGCAATAACAATAATTTGAACACCAGACAAAGTAAAAATAATCTGTTATGGGGTTTTATAGACAAGAGAAATCTTTTGTGCTGCAGAAAAGGAACTAAGATTGATCCCAGCAACACGGCCCAAAACACAGTAGACCATGTACACATGTGCACACACATGCATGCACATGCACACAGGCACACAATTCACACACATGCATGTGCACAGGGACACACACACGCACACACACTGCATCAATAGCTAAGTGATGGTTGGACTATAATGTCCAGATAGAAACAGACCAAGGGAACCAGCACAGACCTCATTCTCAAAGGGCAGAGAGTCTTGATGTTGGGCGCCTTTACAATACTCGCTCAAACTGAAGTTCAACGTCCGCGTGCTAGTGTGAGTCAGAAGACCAAAACTGAAGTGATGGTGGTGGCACTTCCATTCCCGCCACCACTAGCCATCACAGACTCAGTCACAGTCACTGCATGGACCACCAGCCCTGACAGCTCCACCAGCTCGTCCCAGATCCAGCTGCTCCTCTGTGCATCCGGCTCCAGCTGTCCTGCTGCCACCACACCCGGCTGCCCACATGGACAACTTCTCTTCTGAGGGGACAAGGGAGCAGGTGGGGCAGCCACATCGTCTCAGCAGGCCTGGCCCCAGGGGAGTCTCGGGAGTCCTTCCCCAAGCTCCCCTCCCACTCCGTGCAATGGTTACGCATGGACACTCAGTTTCCAGAGCAAGGATCTTTTATCTCTCGCTTTAATTTGCTATGGCTTTCAGTCCCTCCCTGCTGAGATAACAGCGGCATCTGTTACTTTGGGGCTTCAGAGGGAAGAGACAGAGTGCGGGGAAGATCACACAGAGGACCTCAGGCACCACAGCCCGGATCGTGTTTCTCATTTGCCTTGGTGCTGGGTCCCGCCAGCAGAATGGAGTGCATTTCATGTTGGGAGTGTCAGACACGGCCACACACTGGGAACAGAGGAGAAAAAGAAATAGATCTTATCTTCTTGCAGCCAGACCAGAGCAGATGGGACTCTAGGCAGCCTCTTCCCAGCCTTGCTTTTTTTTTTTCAAATTACCTAACTGAATTTATTTTAAATGTATTCAAATTCACTCAAGTTAAAGCTTCCAAAGTAGGTTGGAAGAGGGTGCAGAGAAATCTGCGTGGGAGAGAGCCTTGAGTTGAGTTAGAAGTGGGAAGATGTGTTCCAGGTCACCCCAAGCCTACTTGAAATTAGTGGGTTTAGAACACGTTCCCAGGAGCGAATCTCTGGGAAAGCTTGGGGCTCCGAAAAGGGCTCTCCTGCCCGTTGACACGGGCTGTCTCCCGCCTGGCAGAAGCCAGGTCCTGAATGTTCCCCGGGAACCACTTCCAGGAATGGCTGCAAGGGCAGGCAGCAGTGACAGTAACACCCGCACAGGGGACAAGGGAGTCCGAGATGCCCTTCACCATGGAGCTCATGGTGCATGTTGAGAGCCTCCGAGTGCCGCTCAGGAAGCAGAAAGTGGGGATCACACAAGGAAGGGGGGCGTGGAAATGAGATTACAGGCAGAGTAAGCTGATGAAATATGCCGTCTGGGTGTTGGTGGAGATGAGGCTGCCCAAGGACAAACAGACCTCTGGCCAAAATGTGTTCTGGGCTGCCCTGGCCCTAAATCACAGTTCCACGCCGTTGCAGGGGCAGCAGCGAAGTGAAAGAGGAAGGGAAGGCATCAAAGGCAGCGATTAGTCATAATTACTTGTTTCTCTAGAGACAGTAACAGCCACACAGGACTGCGTTGAGAGTTCAGTGAGGTGACCCAGGAAAGACATCAAACTCCACGCCTAACTCATGAGGTCCTCCAGCAATTTCAACAATTTCAAAGCACAGTGTCCCAGGACTCATTGATTTACTTATTCATTCAACAAATAGTTCTTGAGGGCCTACTATGTGCCAGACACTATTTGAATTAGCAGCAACAGTACACTGAACTGAATTTTTGTGTCCTCCCAAAATTCGTGTGTTACAATCCTAACTCCTAAAGTGAAGGTATTAGGAGGTGGGGCCTTTGCAAGGTGATTAGGTCATGAGGGTGGGGTGCTCATGAATGAGATTAGTGCCCTTATAAGAAGATACCAAGAAATTGGACCCTTATCTTACAGCATACACAACAATCAACTCAAAATGGATAAAAAACCTAAATGTAAGACCTTAAACCGTGAAACTCCTAGAAGAGAACATAACAGAAAATCTTCTTGACATTGGTCTTGCCAATGATTTTTGCATTCCACACTAAAAGCTTAAGCTACAAAACAAAAAACATATAAATGAAACTGTATCAAATTTAAAAAGCTTCTGCAGGCAAAGGAAATAGTTAATAGATAAAAATGCAATTTACAGACTTGGAAAAAATAGTTGTCCACATTCAGGACAAGGGGCTAATATCCAAAATATCCAAAATTTAAAAAAAAAAAAGCTCCCACAACTCAATTGCCGATAAAATGACCCAATTAAAAAACAAAGAACCCAAATAGATATTTTCCCAAAGAAGACATAAAAATGGCCAACAGATATATGAAAACATGTTTGACATTGCTAATCTTGAGGGAAACGCAAATTAAAACCGCTATGAACTACTACCCCACACCTGTAAGGATACCTATTATCAAAAAGATAAAGGCATAACACATTTTGGCAGGGGTGTGGAAAAAGGGAACCATAGTACCTTGTTGGTAGGAATGTACACTGGTGCAGTTGTTATGGAAAACAGTATGGAGGTTCACAAGAAATTAAAAATAGGATTACCATATGACCCAGCAACTCC
This sequence comes from Microcebus murinus, assembly GCF_040939455.1. Classification (NCBI taxonomy): domain Eukaryota; kingdom Metazoa; phylum Chordata; class Mammalia; order Primates; family Cheirogaleidae; genus Microcebus; species Microcebus murinus. Next base: position 44,663,797 of record NC_134119.1, on the reverse strand, counting down.
TCTTCTGGATATATACCCAAAGGAGATGAAATCACCATCTCATAAAGATATCTACAGACCCATGTTTATTACAGCATGATTTACAACAACCAAAATATGGAAACAACCTAAATAACCTAAATGCCCATTGACAGAGGAATAGATAAAGAAAATGTGATACGTATGTGTGTACACACACACACACACACACACACACACACACACACGGTGGAATATTATTTAGCCTTAAAAAAGGAGATCCTGCCATTTGCCACTACATGGATGGAGCTGGAGGACATTATGCTAAGTGAAATAAACCAGACACAGAAAGAAAAGTATTATCGGGTCTCAGTTATATGTGGAATATTTTTTAAAGGGCTCAAATACAGAGGGATAGAGAAGGAAACAGTGGGTGCCGTCAGTGGTGGTGGTGGAGGGAGAGAAAACAAGAAGATGTAGATCAAGGGGTACAAAACAGCAGATATGTGGGATGAACACATCTAGAGATCTGATGTACAACCTGAGGACCAAAGTTAATAAAATTGTATTGCATTAAGGATTTTTCTAAAAGAAGTAGATTTTAGCTGCTCTTGTCACCAGAAAAGTAACTATGTGAGATGATGGATATATTAGACTGCTTCACCATTGTCACCATTTTGCTGTCTATGTGTATCCCATACCATCATGTTGTAAACCTCAAATATACACAATCATTTTTTTTATGTCACCAAATGCAAAAAGGCAACTGGGTGCCCTTGGCTCTGCTTTATTGACCTTGGAGAACCCTTTGAATACAGTTTAAGTTAAAAACCACACGCACAATGAGAACAGAAACTGGATCCAGGCTGGTGACACCTAACCCCAGAAGAATCCCTCAACCAAGGCAGATTTATGCAAAATGCAGAGGAAAAATGAGGCAATGTGGTTCTGAGTCGCGGGTCAGCCGACCAGCAGAGGAGCAGTCTGGTCTTGCCTTTCTCGTAAGTGCAAGTGCGACCTACACTGCCGTGGGTGTGTCAGGATAAGGTTCCCATCACTTAGTTCTTGCACAAGTGTCGTCTCCTGCCTGTCCCACTTCTGCAGGTGAGCAAGTTTGCCTCCATCCAGTGTCACAGTGGACTTGGCCTTCCTGTCATCTGCTGCTGTCTCATCAAACTCCACCCCTGGCTTACAGCTGATCTCTGTGTTCTTGAAGGTGCTGTGTCTTTAGGATGCTGGTGTCCCCACTCTTTTCCATGATTGTGGTAGGCTCGGTCATGTTGGCCACCTGCCTGGTAGCAAAACCCACCTGTTTGACTTCATGCAGTCATCGAAATTCTTGCTGTCTGCTAGTTTCCAGGTGCCCGGGAAGGCGTCCACCACGGTGATGCTGGGCAGGCTGAGAAGCCAGCTTTGAGACAGCAGGCATGCAAGGACTCCGGAACGGCCAATAAAATTTATTATGAAAAAGAAGAAGATGAAGAAGAGGCCAGAAAGCTATGTAGCTAACTCTCTTTCTGCCATGTGAAGGTACAATGAGAAATTGGCAGTTTGCTACCCAGAAGGAGGGCTCCCGACAGAACCTGACCAGGAGGCCCAGATCTCAGATTTCCAGCCTCCAGAGCCATGAGAAATCAGTGTCTATCGTCTGAACCACCCAGTTTGCGGTATTCTGTCATGGCAGCCCAAGCTAATACAGACAGGAATAGAAAAACTCTCTGTTCACTAGGATTTTATATTCTACTAAGAGTAAAAGAACAATAAATAAAATGTACGTGTCAGGAAATAAAAAGTGCTATGAATAAAAAAAAAGCAAGGGAAGGAAGCAGGAAAGTTGGGGAGCTCTCTGAGCCAGTCATCAGGGAAGCAGCAAGGCGTTGCCATCCGCACAGAGATTGGCATGAATCATTGAAGGCAGAGCAAGCAGCAAGTGCAAAGGCCCTGGGGTGACTATGGCTGGTGTCATCCAGAAGTGGCTGGAGGGCACGTGCTTGAGGAAACCAAAGGAAATGAGGTCTGAAGGGTCGATATGGCCCAGAAGATTTAGGGGCGTGGAGGCCACAGTAAGGACCTTTAATTCTATTATCGAGCGAAGATGTTGGAAATCATTGAGAAACTTGGGCTGTGATGTCACACATCCTGCCTCATGTTTTCAGAGGAGACTTCGGCTGCCTCCTGGAGGTCGGCAGAGGGTGAGAGGGCAGGGATGAGAAGCTAGAGACCCAGGTAGGAGCCATGAGGGCAGTAAAGGTGACAAAATGATGGGACTCGGGCACGCAGGCAGAATTCCCTGCTGGATTTTGGGTGTAGGCTGGGGGTTGGGGGAAATAGTTAAGGACACTTACAAGGGGTAGAAGCTCATTTGCTGAGATGAGTGAGCCCGAGGGTGTGGCGGGCGGAGGACTTGGCAATGCTACTGAGAAGCCGACATCTGGGCAGTAGCTTGGGCTCTTCCTCCCTAGGCCTTCCTGTGTCGTTCACGAGTGGAGCATGGAGAAGGTGGCAAGCGACTGCTTCCTTCCACTGAGACTCTGTGATTAGGACCCTAGTTTCAAAACATCATTGTATATTTGGCTTACCCAGAGAAACTAAGAACACAGAATCCAGAGACCAGCAGGAATTCTGACCCAGTGGGCCCAGGGAGGGATACAAACATTGAGTGTTTTTTAGCAACTACCCAGGGGACGCTGATGCAGGGAGTCCGTGGCCACACTCTGAGAAGTCCCATCATGGGGAAGATACTTCTGATAGTTGATGTCAAAGACAACCTTGGAAAAACACGTCTCGTGGGCTGGTGAGGTGACTTGTGCCGGCCCATCTCTCCTGGAGCAGCTCTGACACACAAAGGTCCCGTAGAAAGCACCATCCTGTGTAAGACAGAGGAGCAGGTGCGAGCATGGGTGACACCTGGAACACCCTCTGAGCCTCACGTAAGCATGAAAAGGTGGCGGCAGCAAGCCTTGGGACATCTCTCCATCATTAACTGACCAGAGGATGGACTCCTGCTATTAAGTCCAAAGTGCCAAGCAGAGGAGTAGCCTCACGGTGCCTATCAATGACATGAACTGAGGGTAGTGTGCAGGGTCTGATGGGCAAACGCTCTAGCTTTTCTGATCAGCGTTTATTTGTAAGTTGGGGGACATAATGAATAAAACCTCTGATAAGGCCCTTTTATATTCGTATATTGACCAGAGCAATTGCAGTAGGGATCCAACTGGGCAAGCTATATGTGACCAGTGACACCATGCAGGATAGTTATAAGTGCAAAACCAGTTTCAACTCTAACTGGGCAATGGAGCTCTGTGTCATTTATGGAGTTATCATATCACAGACCTTCTTCCTCTGGCCTGGTCCTACATATATGAAAATGCTATTCATTCAGTGTGTATTCCATAGCAATGCACAAGCAACGCTGGTGATAAATACAGATTCCTGGGCTCTAGGCTGGATGTTTGGAATGTTTGGAAACCCCAAAGTCTCTGTAATTTTAAACCAGTTCCCCCCACATGATTCTCATATGCAGCCAGCCTTAGGTACCACTGACAAAGACCTCTCCCAGAAATTCTGTTTGAGACATGACTTAGAAAACACAGCAGCTGGCTTTGGAAATACAAATGCAATGGTCTCATCTTTTACCAGCAGGTGATTCATGTTGAGGGATGACTTGAAGATATCCAGCAACTCCTCCTCTAGTTACTCATCCCTTACTGGCATAAGAAAGAGGACAACATGGAATGATGCATGGGTTATCTTGCAATTTAATCATCATAAAGAGGTAGATAAAGGGTTTGTGTCAATAGGAAAGTATCTAATGATAGTGGCGGAGTAGGATATAAAATCTGCAGATGAGGTGATTGTGAGCCTCAGCTTCAGAGTCACTCTCCAGGCCTGTGGATTGGTGTAAGTCACACACTTTAACCACAAGAGACCATCGCTGAGTCATCTACAGCAATGTTGGGAAGCCAGTGACTTAGAGAATATAGGGCTCAAATTGTGAGTAAATGGAGGCAAAGATAGCGCTGAAACCACATGAACTGTGAATAATAATAGTAGTTTCTTGGTCACTCTGTGCAAGCTCCTTTTTGGGAGCTTGTGGTTCTAGAAGAAAAAGCCACTGTGACACATTGACATCCGGCATTTAACAGACAAGCAGAGTTTCAGAATGTGAAATCGTCGTGGTACTGCTCTTTCCAACACATTCACTCAGGCTGAGAATGGCATATGCTCAGCTTTCTGGAATAAAACCCTCCTGCTGTTGTCCTCTAAAACCTCCAAACGCCTTTTCTCAGGAGGTTGTAAAGATGGTTAGAAATGTGTGCTGCTTCTAGAAGTGAAGGGTGGCTTGGGGCTCTGGATTTGTCTTTTGGAGGTGACCAGGCAGGCCTTGTGCAGACTTTACTTTGGACAGCAGAACCTGTCCAACACCCAGTTGGTAACCTAGATGTTACCAACCTCAACACCTAGGAAGGGCACTTGGCATCCCAAGTTCACATTCTCCTCCCCACTCCACCCCCGTGCCTCCCCCACACCCGCTCAGTATTCGATGCCGAACTCACTGGAGTCTTTCTGAAGTTCTCATTCTACTGATGCATTGCAGACATGGTGTAATGGACACGGTCAGATATTGCCCTGACACATCAGAGATTTTTGAGTTGCTGTATTTCATACCTGGATGAACCACCTTCTTGCTTTCTCAATGCCGGGGAGCCCTGCAGCTTGCCCTGGGCCCTCTCTCTTCCTGTGCTCTCTCTCTCTCTGCACGACCTCATGCATGCTCTGGCTTCAATTACTGGTGATATTAATCTTCTCTTAATTTTATTCTAACTGCCAACCTAATATTTCCATTTTTCTCAGCTTCTGAAATACAACATGTCTTATGACAAGGATAGCTGCAGGGTTTTCTACAGAGAAGCTGTGGCTCGTGGCCACATCAAACTTTCCAATGGCATCCCTGGGTAATCTTTGTCCTACTGAAGAGTAGCAGAATCTTGGAAGAAAAACTGTGGGTGGGAGTGCCTCTGATGATGGCTGCTCTCATCACGAATGTGTCACCCCAGGGCTAATTTCCACTGTGCAATCCAGCTGGGCTTTAGTGACTGCAGAAATATGACAGCATCCTGGGGCACCTCCTCAAAACCTCCACACCTCTTTTGTCTCTTAGTATAATCTACAGAAATGGCAATAAAAGTGAGAGTGTAAATGCATAACAAGAAAAAGAAATCGGGCCCGAGTTCCAGGAAACAGCTGGGTAAACAGTGAATTTGAGGCATTGGCACATGTCATTTGTACAGCAATGAGAGTTTTCAAAATCATTCATCTTTCGCACCCAAAGCGAAGCCAGATATAACATTTTCTGAGGAGCAGGAGTCTGGTACGGTGCTGTAGGTGCATTCTGCCTCTCCCACATTTCCAAATGCTCGTTCTACTCTTTCTTAACCAGCATCTCAAGGAATCTTCAACCATTTTTCAACTTGTTGAATGTGAAGGAAAGACAACATCCCATTGCTCTGGAGAAACTAAAGCCCCTGTCTTTCCGGCGGTGTGGCTTAGTGGAAGCATAAAGGTGGGTGAGTAAATTCTTCAGTTTCATGTTCCAAGGTCCTGATGTCATTCTATGAAGAGAGTTATGATCAACACGTTTATAAGTCACCAACGGACTTGAGTCTTCAGAACACATCTTGGAGTTTGGAATCCTCACCCAATTTCAGTTCTGAGGGTCCATATGTTTCCAGTTAGGAATTCATCTAGAAACACAAAAGTGCAGTTTTCCTTCAGCACGGCCTTGGGCCTCCTTCTGCCCTGGGGAATGTGACAGCTGCCCTGGGGAAGAGTCCATTAGGGCAGGAATGGAGGGAGGGAAGGGCAGGACAGCCCTGTGGAGAGTGTTACTGGGCAATGAATTTTAGCTAAGTGACAGGAGTCTGAAGATCACTGTTTCTTGCAACCTCCATTCAAATTAAACAAACAACATTTTTCTCTCCCTCCATCTTCTTGAGGTTTTTTGTATGCAGCAAAGCGGTGCATGGCATTTCTGATTTTAAATATTTCACCAAAAATGTGACATAAGTATGTTTATTTTTTTTTTTCTCTCTTAAATGAGCCAGGTGTTTCCATAAGACTTGGAAGACAAGACGTGATTTTAGAACATGAAGGTAGAGGAAGACATGTTACTCATTCTTTTTTGCCTGCCACTTCCTGAATTGGGTAGTCCTTCCCCTCCTATCCAAATCCTAACCATTGTGTCATGTCTAGCTAAAATCCTGCCTTTCCCATAGCGTACCTTTTCCCCATGACTGCAGGATGTTCTAGTAACCGTAAGTGCGTGTATCCATCAGTGCACGTTACAAAGTGCCAAGTGCAGCACAGTCTTGGCATCTCGTGGTCACAGTGATCTGTGAGGCAGGTACCACATGGTCCTCACCGTTCAGATGTGTAAGCAGAACGCTGGTGGTTCCCAAACGTGTCCATGTCATCAGTCAGCGAATAGCCAGGGTCGAGAGCCAGTGGTCCTCCCTCAGCAGGGTCCACTCTGAAACCCTCTCTAGTGCTCTGTCCCCTGTGGGAACCTCGCCCAGGGATTCCTTTAAGGCTTATTCTTTCATCTCCAAACTAGACCATGAAGCCCTGGATGCCGTTCTTGTCTTGGACTTTTTTTTTTGCATGCAGATAGATAACCACCTCGCAAACGCATGCGTGCGGGAGCATGTCACAGACGCCCGCTGGTTGAGATCTCATGAGGATGTTTGAAACCAGAGACTCGAAACCTAGCAAAGTCAACTGTTAGATAAGGTAATCATTTGATGGCTCATGGCTTCTGCTTTATATTACAGGCTTTAAAATCATGTTGTGTCCAAGCAAATATCAAAATAAGAAAACAACCCAGTAACTCAATCAGCTTTGGGAATGTCTTGTGATCAATTTTATTTATGACTGCACTGGAGTAAGATAGGGGCGGGCAGACACTCCAATGTGAATAGTATCAAAACCCAGTCTTGACTCCATTGCCTGGGATCCCATTGGGAGATGACTGTGAATGCCTGCACCCAAGCATGTGAGATGCTCTTATTCCAGACCACACCTGTCTCAGGGAAGCCCCTCAGTGTCCCAGAGGTTCTGTCGGTCTAGAAAGTCCTGGGGCATGGTCTTTCGCAGGATGTGGGCAAGTGAGGATGGGGAGTGAGCATGGAATAGGCCACCTGGGAGAATCCGAGAGGGCTCTGCAAGAGCCTCTCCTGTTCCAGTTACTATGCAGTAGCAACGCACGCAAAATTGACCCAAGAATTAGTTCATGGTATAAACCAAGTGCCACAAAGAAAAGATCAGGGGATAGGGCAGAAGGAAGTGAGTTTTGTCTGGGCCTGGGGGAGCAGGAAAGGACAAGGAAGTTAGCAGCCCCATGGGATGGAGCAGGGGCCCGAGGTGAGGTAGAGTATGGGAGGGTGCTGGCCCAAGAGAGATGCCACCAGGCCAAGCCAAACACTGTGGACCCCCCTCCCCCAGGGCCACAGCTCTAGGCCCTAAGAGAAGCTGCAGCAAAGGGGGTGACATCCCAGTTTCGGAAAAGCTGCCTTGGCAGGTAGGGAATGTCAACTTTCCATAGAGCAACGCTCTGGTCGCCACTTGTCCAAATAGTAATAAATCACCAGTACATTCCTGGTGCTGTTTGGAAGGTTCGGACTTCAAAGCCCCGAATTCACAAACAGGAACCTTTCATTAACTCTGGAAAAAGAATTGCACTTTATTTCAATTTGTGCATTCTGGTTATTTAGTGGAAGCCTGTATTGCTGACCAACACGAGGTGCTGTTTTGAATCAAATGCCTTTTATTCTAGAACCGTCAGACACTGAAATTGTGTTTAAATGCTTGACCAGCCTTCATCTGTACCAAATGTTTGAACTCGCTTTTATAAAAGATGAGACAACTTTGCTTTTTAGTTTTTGTTGTTGTTCTTTTTTTTAAAGCTGGTTTTATTCACTAGATACCATAAGAGGGAAAGAAAAAAAACAAAAACCCTCAGAGCTGTAACATTTTGATTTTCCTGGAGTTCAAAGTACTACCTTTCTCCATTAAATAATTTAAAGCATCTTTTTTGTGAGAAGGGCATAAAAGCGAGATCTAATCTGGAATTGGATGCCTTGGGTGCCTTGCTTTGCTGAGGCCCGTGGCCTGGTTATTCCTCTATTTCTTCTCTTCTCCCCCTCCGCGGCTGTGCGTGGGTATCCAACGTCAGAATCCTTTCCTGCATCAACCCCATGCAAATGGAATAGTGGTCTCTCTGCTGCACACCGCCGCCGCGTGGACCTTTACAGTTCCGGTCAACCATCCCTTTCTGTTTTTATTAGGAAGCGCTGCATCACACAGAGACAATATGAAACATTGATCTTCAGCACGAGCATGAGAAAGCAAATTGGGATCTTTCCTGTTTTCAGCTGAGACAACCATTTCCTTCAGGCCTGGCCTGAGTCTCAGATGTTTGACTCTTCCAGGAATCAAGGTGAAAAGGCTAAACATGTAAGTTTAAAAGAAAGAAAAAAGGAAAAGATAATCCAACCTGCATTTCCTCTCTGCACGCTGGTGGCAGAAGGTTTAACTGGCAGCCACTGACAGGGTTTGGAAAACTCATCAGGAGGAGAGAAGCCAAAACACAGCTCGAGCATGGGTGGTCACCAGCAGTAAAAGAGGGGGTGCAAGCAGGAAAGCCAGAGACTTCACACAAATGTTTTCACATGATGTCCCAGTGATCTGCTTTTCTACATGGCTAAGAGAGTGTAACTGTCATCGTCCCGCTGAAAGCTCAAATTAAGGTGATGCGATGAGGAAGCATTTCGTGTAAACTGCAGAAATCAGAGCTGACACATCGTCATCCCTGCAGGGTTGAGTGGGATGGCGTGCACCGTTTTGCCTAGTTTCAAGAATAAAATGGTCACAGTACGTCTCATATTGCACCTTCAAAAACTCACGGTCAGGCGATTTGAATATCAATCTAGGGCAAAACTCCTTTCCATTAGCAAAAACTTTTTGTTTTCTTTTGTTTGCTGTTAGACTGGCTATGCACAAACAGACCGAGACACCAGTAAGCGGTACAAATGTCAACCAACTCAACAGACACCACAGAGAAACCCGACACCCTTTAGAAGCATTACACTACAATTTACACTACTAATTTAGGAAAGAAAAAGTACATTTTTGGGGTGAGAGAAGAATTCTCTATTAAGTTAATCATGATGATAGCATTGATACACATCAGGTCTTTGTTATTTTGTTTTGTTTTGTTTTATAGTATAAGTAGTCTGCAAATATTTTCCTCTTTGTTTGATTAGTAAGTTATTTTGTTAGTGAGATTTATAATCATCAAAAAATATGTGCAGATGTTGTTTGCCTCCCTGGGGAGACCACCGGTTGCCTTTGCAGGGCAGGCCCATGTCAACTCCATGCAGGTTTCAGGCACCGTACTTGTCCTGTACAAGGGGGCAGCTCTATTTCGTGGCAGCATTTCTCCCAGCATTGGCATCTGAAATAGTTTGAAGGCGACACCTCCCAAGCAAACATTTACCTTTGTGCCCCAAAAAGAGTTGTTTCTCCATTAAGACTTGCCTCAAAGACCATTTTCTTTTTTAAATGAAGCTCTCTGCCATCTTTAACTTTAGGACCAAAATCCAGGGCTCCATGGCAACTTCATGCTTGTAATATTTTTTGTTCCTTCTGATATATATGCATATATTTGTGTGTGTGATCTTCAAGCTAACCCACTCCTCCTTCTCCCTGTGCTTTGCTCATTTATAAGGAAGCAATGGAGTACCCTGTGTCTTCACTTAGAGGCAGCGGGACTAATGCTCATCTTCATCCCAAGGATGGCCACTTCCTATCTTTGCTTCACAAGGTTGTCTGCTCTGCAGGCCCTGGGCAGGGTGTAGAACAGGTTCTCAGAGGCTCTTCTCATCTTTTCCTCTGTCTGTAAAATCGCCATATTCAAACTTGAAGAGTCAGTAATGGCCTGTATTTTTAGAAGCTCTACATGGTAACCTATTATTATAATTGGTTTCACTGGGTTTCCTCAACATATTAACCAGGTGTATGACTGAATTGGTCTCACTTTTTGCACAGAAGTGGCTTCCAGAAACCTACAGTAGTTTTGAGTCACTGTATTGCTTTGGGTGCTATACATCTCGAGAGGAAAACATGGCACAGATCAAGAAGTGTAACTGTTAGCACTTGCTCACGGATGTTACACCCATTTCGAGCATTCACTATGATAAGCATACACACTTCCAACATGTGGCATTGCTTCACCATTGCATGTATTTTTTTCTTACAGTGTTGGCTCAATAATGGCACATTGACCTGATTTTGGAAAAAACACAGGCTCTATATTAAGTCACGTGGTAATGACTGGCTTTTGACTTTTAATTATATAACCTAAATTAATAGCAAATCTCCTTTGTCTTTGTATATGTGTCTGTGAGTGTACATAATGATGAATACGATATATTGCAATCGTTTTGTTAGGAAGATCATGGTCTACATATTGGTGGGGCAAAAAAAGAAAAAAAAAATTACAAGCAGAGAATATTGGATCACCAGAGAATATTGGATTTTGATCCTAGCTTTGGTTCTTGTTACCTGCACAACTTTGGAAAAGTTACCTTGCTTACCTTATATTAATGCAATTGTTTTAAGGATTGAATGATAGGATCCATGTTAACTTTTAGACCAGTGTGACAGTGAACATATTAGGAAGTGATAGCTAATATTAAGAAGTATGGCCTAGTTATTGTTGCTATAAAGTTCTCATTCCTGTATTTAGATGTGCATGTTTCCAAGTGTTTAGTAAAACCACACCTCAGGGCAAACTTCTTTTAGAGACTATCAGTTAAGGATCCTTAAGACAATATTGAGGCAAAATATTCTGTTTCTATGCCTTCTGGTAATTTTTACACAATTTAAACTTTTACACAATATAAAACTATGACGAGGAGTCATAAAGTTTTTCTTAACACTTCCTCTCCAAAACAATAAAATTACTCATTAAACATTTTGATTACCTTTAGATGGAATGAGATCGATATTTCTGTCTTACAAACAGACAGAAACATGGGCAATGTATCATAGAGGAAAATGTTCTGCTTAAACACCAGAATTTAGTCCATGCCTTTTTTTTTTTTTTTTTTTGCCGCTGACTAGCTGTGTGATTTGCAGCAAATTAATTCTCCACATCACATTCCCTTTATCTGTAAAATGAGAGAAAACATACCCATATCGCGGGATTGCCGTGAGGGCTGGGATAAGAGTTGCACAGTCACCTTTCCCATAATATGGAGAAAAGGCATTGTTGAAGCTGAAGGCGATTTCAGATGGCTGTTCCAAAAATATTTCTGTGGTGGCCTCATGTTATGAATGATATACACACTCCCAGGGCGATGACAAAGAACGGATGACAATGTGATCGACTAGCACTGAAATACTTCAAGGGAAATCTTCTCATGACTTTATTACGTTCACAATCACTACCCCACAACCCCCAGGTCATCTGTTAATAATTATTAAACTGACACCCTCCTTTTATCTCTTTGGATTTCAAAAAAGTGCTTAGTGTTGTTATTTGTGAACTTATAAACAGCAGAAAGTCCATTGGGGGAGCTTTGGGAATAAAAGGAGGGGGGGTAGGTTATCAGGTGACGGGGGCTTTTGCAAGGGGTGGACAGGGTCCCTCTTGGCTCCCCACTGCAGTGCACCCCAGTCCGGAGTTTTGGTGAGAACCCAAGATATTCTCGCTCTGTCTCTCAACCAGCTCTATTCCACCCAGCCGGAGTAGAGATGCTCCATGTGTGCTATGGCTGTGACAGGACAAACTTGACCTCCCGTGATTCTTGCAATTTGCTTTTTTTTTTTTTTTTTTTTTTTTTTGAGACAGAGTCTCGGTTTGTTGTCCAGGCTAGAGTGAGTGCCGTGGCGTCAGCCTAGCTCACAGCAACCTCAAACTCCTGGGCTCGAGCGATCCTTCTGCCTCAGCCTCCCGAGTAGCTGGGACTACAGGCATGCGCCACCATGCCCGGCTAATTTTTTATATATATATCAGTTGGCCAATTAATTTCTTTCTATTTTATAGTAGAGACGGGGTCTCGCTCTTGCTCAGGCTGGTTTTGAACTCCTGACCTTGAGCAATCCGCCCGCCTCGGCCTCCCAAGAGCTAGGATTACAGGCGTGAGCCACCGCGCCCGGCCTGCAATTTGCTATTATAAAGCAGAGAGTCTCAGACTCAGCACCAAGATAAGAAGAGTTTAGATTTTGTAGCTCGCCATGTGTATTGGACTCATTACTTCAAATAATAACGAGAAAGCAGTTTGGTTTTTCTACTAAGGAAATATTTTTGCTAAGTAACTCCCACATTTAGAAGGACTGTACCAGCTTATAGTTTGCTATGTAGAAATTGTGAATAGGCTTAATATGTACAAAAAGCTTGGTTTTGCATAGTAGACATGCTATTTTTGTGGGAAAAAAAGGTGAAAGTTCTTTTTATCACCATGGGAAAAGACATTATTTGGTTCATAGACTGTGTGCTGGAACATAGTAGAAGATTATAATTTTGAATAATGAGAAATAGAAAGTATAAAATATAAAATTATATCATTAAAAATTATATGGATATTAGTGAAACTGGTACTAGAAAGAAGAAAATTAAACTGCTTATCATACTTGCAGTATTCTAAAAGCAAGCAAGCCTTGGCCTGGGGTTAAATTGAATAACTAAAACGACAGTGAGATATCGTCTCACCCCAGTTAAAATGGCTTTCATCACAAAGACAGGCAATAATGAACGCTGGGGAGGATGTGGAGAAAGGGGGACCTTGTACACTGTTGGTGGGAATGTAAATTAGTGCAGCCACCAGAACAGTATAGAACAGTATGGAGGAACAGTATGGAGGTTCCTCATAAAACTGAAAATAGAACTACCACATGACCCCAAAATCCCACTGCTGGGTGTATACCCTAGGGAGGGGATTTCAGTATCTCAAAAATCTATCTGCACCCCCCTGTTTATTGCAGTACTATTCGTAATAGCCAAGATTTGGAATCAACCTAAGTCTCCATCATTGGATAAAGAAAGTGTGGTACATATACACAAAGGAATATTATATAGCCACAAAAGAATGAAATCCTGTTATTTGAAACAACATAGGTGGAACTGAAGAATAGTATGCTAAGTGAAATAAGGCAAGCACAGAAAGACAAATTTCACATGTTCTCACTCATATGTGGGAGCTAAATGTCAAAACTAATTGATCTCATGGAGACAGAGAATAGAATGATGGTTTCCAGAGGCTGGGAAGTGTCATGGGGGTGGAGGGGATAAAGTGAGGATGGTTAATGGTACAAAAAAATAGTTAGATAGAATGAACAATATTTGATAGCATAACAAAGTGATTATAATCAACAACAAGTTAGAGAATACTTTAAAATAACTAAAAGAGTGGAATTGGTATGTTCCTAACACACAGAAATGTTAAATGCCAATTACCCTGATTTGATTAATTCACACTGTACACCTGTAACAAAACATCACACGTACCCTATAAAGATACACAACTATTACGTATCTATGATAATTAAAAATAAATTTTCTTTTTACAAACTGGGTAACTACTTCTTCAACACAATATGTGCATTCAAGCATGTATTGTGGCTAATTAAGGAGCAATTATGTCATTTTGCCCATTTTAATTGACTGAATTAAATCAACTATATAGTATTTTGGTTAAATCCTGAGGAATATTTTCTAGTTGTTTGTTCAAATCAAATGAAAGGTGTATCTTCTGGCCTGAGTGTGAATGTAGGCATATATTTTATTCCCACACAGGAGATGGCAAGCTATTAAATATAAATCCCGTGCCTCATTTCTCATTTTCCGAGATACTTTTAGAAAAATGCAATTTCCTTTAGGATACCCTGACTCAGTGAACTGTTGCTGGCTCACTTTTTTTGACCAAGGGTTTGGTTTCATTTTCGGAAAGAATATTATCCATTTGCATATTCACCTTCATTGTTCATTAAAAACAAAACAGAACAGCTCTCAAGCTTTGGTGCCTTTAGTTCCAAAATGTTTCTTGATCTTGAGGAACTTCAGGCAACTGGAAAGGAGCCATTGGATCAGGGGAGGTGTGTACCTCTACCCTTCGGGAAACCATGGAATAGCCCAGATAAGTCTGCGGCTAAACCAGTGGCCAGAGTCAGAGCTTGATTCATTCCATATAGCCAACAAAATGAGAAATGAAACACCATGGCAATTTACAGAGTGTACAGGGACGTGCGCTAACTAGAAATGACACCATTTTCCCTCTATTCCTCAAGGGTTAGAGGCTTGTGTAGAAATCCTGTCACTGACCAGTGTGGCCCCATAGCTAACAGGACAACTGGCCCCTTCTATTTTGATTATCTACATGGGTGTTCTAACCCGACCTCGAAGTACCTGAGGCGCTTATGCTTCCAAACCCTGCGGTGCAAATGGGAGAAAATGCAGTTGTCACCTCTCAGTGATAATAGCTTAATTATCAAATGATCAATACCGTATTAATAGTGATATTAATCACACATATATACTGCATAATTCTGTCCACACACTTTACCAATTACTTTTACAACAGCCCTGAAAGTAGGTGTTGTTATTTCCATATTGCAGAATATGAAACTGAAGCTCATAGAAGTTGAATAATTTGTCGACGTCTCTAGCTAGTAAATAGTAGAGGATCGAACATAAATTCATTTAAACTTGAAGATTGTATTTTTCTCACTATGCTATATTTTCTTATTTTTAAAGCCATCATCTTTTAAAAATTAAGATATAATTTATATATGATAAAATTCACCATTTTGAAATACACAATTTAGCAGTTTTTGGCATGTTGCAAAATTGTACACCATAACCACTCTCTAATTCCAGAACATTTCATCACCCACAAAAGAAATTCGATACGTATTAGCAATCACCCCTCATATCCCCCTCCTTCTAGGTCCTGGGAACCACTTATCTACTTCCTGTCTTTATGGATTTGCCTATTCTGGACATTTCATATAAATGCAATTATAGAATGGGTGGCCTTTTGTGTCTGGCTTTTTTCACTTTGCTTAATGGTCTCAAATTTCATCCATGTTGCAGCATGTATTAATATTTTGTCCTTTTTATGGATAAATAATATTCCATTTCATGGATATGTCACATTCTGCTTATCCACTACTCAGTTGATGAACATTTTCGTCCTTTCTATATTTGGGTGATTATGAATGCTATTGATACTATGAACATAGCTATAGGTATGGAAGGAATTTGACACATATCTATTAAATAGGACGCAGAATCTGCAAGCCTTGCTGGTTGATAAAGGGCTGGAAGGTCTGAAGAGGTACAAGTAGTCAGGGGTGGCCCCCATATTTCTATATCCCTCCCCATGGAGGCTTAAAGCAACTCCATCCTGGATGCTGATCTGCCATGTTGACTTCTAATTAAGGTTTGTTCAGGGAATACCTCTAATGGAAGTTTCTCAAGATTGGAAAAACAAATACCACATGTACTCATTATTAAATTGAAACTAACCAATGAGCATACATGTGCACAGAGGGAAGTAAAACTCAGGGGAAATCAAGCAGGGGATGGGGGGAGGAGGGGAGGGGCAAAAACCTACTTAATGGGTACAATGAACACTATTTGTGTGATGAGCACACTTACACCCATGACTCAAGCATTACGAAAGTGATCCATGTAACCAAAAACATTTGTACCACCTTAATATTTTGAAATAAAAAATAAAATAATATGGCAAATAAAAAAAACAAAATAATACGGCATATGGCAAATATGGTAAACTGAGGCTGGCTTTTGTCAAACTAGATCTTTTTGAAGAAAACAGATCTTGAAGTTTAAATGAGGATCAAAGTGAACACATAGTCTATGAGAGTAAGAAGATACATAAATATGCAAGTGATGCAATTGCTTAAGGACATGCTCTTAAGGAGAGGAGAACTGGAAAGAGAGTTTGGGCTGGGGGCCAAGTACATTCTCTGTCTTTCTCAAGTTTGGCAGAAACTTGGTCTTTGGACCAGGGAGGAAGGGTAGAGAGTCTCAGCTAGATAAAATATCCTTCACATAGGTCCTGGGGTGAACAGGAGTCTGGGGTGATGAAGGAACAGAGAAATCCTTGCATGGCAGGTGCATGCTAAGTGGGAGAGTGGCATGTGCTGGGAGTCTTGGGGGTCTCAGAATGAATTCTGGATGTTAACTTCCCCACATTTGACAGCTCTTGAAGGGTTATAAAAAGAGGCTTCCCTGATCTGATCAGGCTTTAAGTATCAGTTCTCTCACTCAGGAAGCCTTGCTCAATGCTCTGTGCCCACAGGCCCCTCCTGTGAGGGGTGGGCTCAGCTGTCAGACCCTCAGGGATGTCTCAGCTGCAGAATGGCAGGGGTGGTACACCTTCCAAGGCAGCCCTTGACCCTGAAGCATCTTCAATGCAGGAATGTAAAGGCCTAGCCCTCTCTGCCCATCCTGGTGCTGCCCTGAGGGAGGTAGCCAGGACATTGTCCCATCTGCAGCACAGTTCAGCTGCTGCTTCACCCACTCCTGCCCACTTCTTCCACTCCTCCCTCCCCTTCCTCTCTGTCCCTCCTCCCCCACACCTCCCATTCCTCCTTCTCCGAGCCTCTTTCCTCCCTCTCTCCTCTCCCTACTTCTCCCCTCTCCTTCCTCCCTCTCCTCTCCCACTCCTCTCCTTCCTCCTCCACTCTTCCCTCCCCATTCACTTCTCCCTCTTTCCCCTCCCCCTACTTACCCTCCCCCTCCCCCTTCCTTCCCTTTCATTCCTCTCCCCTTTGCTCCTCCCTCCTCTTCCCACTCCCTTCTTCCAAAGGCCTTAATCCCAAAGACATCCAGTTAACACCTGATAAACTAGACCACATCTCTGGTCTGCTCCTGGGAACCTCTTCTGTGCCCAGTCCTTAGATAAACTGTCCACCAGCCTCCCTGGTGTGCTGTGAGGATAAAGTAGTCAAAGTGTGAAAAGTCCTCAAGCTGTAATGAGGGCATCTCCCTTTCCTCCAGGGCTCCGTGGCAACCTGGCTGGGAAGCCACCCGCTGAACCTCAGGGATACAGGACACTTGTCCCACCTGAGCAATGGGCCCAGGGAAGGGTTCTTTAATATTATTCTATTGATTATTTTATACAATTGTGTTCAAAATGATTTTTTTTGTAAACACATATTGACTTGTTCTATGTAGCCTTAGGTTAGCCATTCTTCACCTTTGAATCGAAGCATCTTTTCCCATTAACGGAAGGGCTTGGGCAGCCCCTTTCATCTTTCCTTATTAGTGATTCTGAATTATTAGTAAGTTATACAATAAGTAAGTAAAGGAAATGTTATTGGATGTTCAGCATTATTTTCAGTAATAAAACAATGAAAATGATTTGAATGATAGATTGTGGTAGATTTATGAAGGAATATTATACACCTCTTACATCCTATAAGAATGTGTAGTAAACATCTTTGTCATTTTAAAGTAAAATAAAACAGATTTGCAAAACACTATAAATGATTTTATTTCCGACTCTGTATATATATATATATATATATATATATATATATATAAAGAGATAGTGGTGTAGAAATAGATATAAATAATAATAATAAAAATAACTGTAGGATACATATCAAAATATTAGATGCTGTCATTGTCATGGAATAGAATTGAGTAGTTTAATTATTCCTTTATATTTTTTCTGTATTCATTCCCTAAATTCTCTATAGTGAATATATATATATATATATTAGCACGAATACATGTCATTTAAAATACATAGAAAAAATGACAGGCAAAAGGCAGTAAGAATTTGCCTTGTTAGTTTTCAAACATTACCATTGATTATTTGGTTACACCATAGCCGCACTGTTCCCAGAGAAGGAAAAGGCAGCCAGGGGTAGGTGAACTCAGTGAAGTTGGAGGGAAAGATCTCGTTGTCAGTCTCGGGGCTTTATTCAGCCACATAAAGTGGTGATTATTAAAAACCAGACTTTGTCTTTCTAGGGTCTGAAAGTGACATGTACTCTGTAGTGCTGAAGTAGTGAAACCCACCCTTTCTCTCTCTCCTAATGATTAAAAAAAAAACCCAGAATACTAATTCAAGTAGTCTCACCCTAAAGTTTTCGAGAGAGAACGTAAATGGTTTTCAGATCACTAATACGTCATCGCACTTTATGAAAACGTAGCATAGCACAACCCCTTTCCCCAGCCAGGCGGTCTCTCTGGGCTGTACGAGTCGAGTCGTGATGACCTGGGTATCGTTTTTGCCCTTTCCTGGCCTCCCCCGCCCTCCCCCTCCCCTGAGTCTCATGCACCACCAACGTCTGTCCATCTGCACCTGCCTGCTGCCTTCAGACACCGCGGGGCCCTGCTGCACAGATCACCTGCGTGATTCATATTGGAAAGAAACACAACCGAAGGATGAGTATCTGGTTGTTTTGTAGGAATCAGCTTTTTTTTTCCTACAAAAACAGCCCACGGAGGGGGCTAGTCTGCCGCTTTGAGGACTTTCACCTGGTTTGGCTCCATCCTGGTCCAGGGATTGGCTTCAGCAGCCGTTCATAAGCTCCTCGTTGCCGAATTCTTTCAGGTGGCAGAACACCGCCACCTGCAATGAGGTTTTCTTGGGCTTGTGAACCTGGGGATACCACATCTAGCATTTTTGACCTCAGAACCCGTGTGGCGTTTAGGGGCAGCCTGAGGATCTCTGCCTGACTCCCCCAGGGCACTGAACTTAGGTAGGCAATGAATGGTTACAAGCGTTTCTGGACTGCAGCTAGTAACGTTGTGCTAGAAAACAGTGGGGGCTTTCAAGCCACAAGATACTTAACTAGCAGGTGAGTTAATGTGAACATTTCGGTATATGTATATCTTTGCACTGGGTACGATATTATGCATCTACAAAAATGATCATTTGCTCCAGCCAAAAAACAAGGGTTCCAATTTGAAGCATGACTCATTGTATCTATGCCCTGCCACGTGTTAAGCCTCCTCTAATCATGAGACAATTTAGCACCATTTTCAAAGATCGTGGGAATTCACAACCGTAGTTGGATTAACTCCACGTCACACAACCTGTTCCCAGCATTCTGGGGAGCTTTTCCGTAGTACCTGAGCTTGCCATTAGAGGTCAGCAGTAGCCAACTCCCCGAGAGGCTGCTCACACAGTGCCAACGTTTTGAAATCTAGAACATTCTTCGAGAAAATGTATCTCTGGTTTTAGTGTCCTCACCTACAGCATTAGTAACGCTACTGGTAACGTGTGCTTCCCTGATAATTACATTCCATGTTTGATTCTAAGACAATATATTCAAGGATCCAACCATCTGTTACTGTATTAGGTTATTGGTGCAGATAAGGGAACTTGCGCCCAAAAAGGAAGCTCAAGGTGAAATATCTGACACAGCACGAGTAGAGCCTGGCCATAATATCCATAACTCAATACTGATCCATGGGAAGGCTAAGTGCAATCGTTTAAATACCTTGTGGCCTTCTGTAATGTAGCCTACACCCCCTGAAAGAATTTTAAAAGGAGGCCACAAACGTATTGACATGAGAAGATGCCAGCGCTATATCATTGAGTGAGAAAACCAGCTGAGAGAAAAGCCTGTAAAATATGATTGCATTGTGTACACACATACATATATATCTTGTGAAGATAGATTTTTAGAGTCTAGGATATAATGGTAATTGTGGTTAGGGAAATGCCGTTGCTACGGGTTTCTAAGGTTGCTCTATGCTTTTATATGGGTTAGACTTTTGCAACTGTGTATTCCTTTCACAGTTAAAAAGTTTTCCTTTTAGATAAAAGAACAAGTATCAGCTTTCTGATGACTTCCCTAGGACCTCCAGGAGGTCTCAGCTCCTTCCTTATCTCCCTGGATAATAAACTGCATTGATGCTAAACCACCACTCACCTGGCATTCTAACTCTTCTCTAATTTTGTCTCCCAACTCAAGTACATGGAACTCAAGGCCAGGGACTGAGTCCCCCCTGTTACTGTGGCCCCAGAACCAAGCACAGTGGCTGACACAGGTGTGCGTTCTAAGGGCATCTACTGAATGAAGGAAGTTCAGCTGTCCCTGCCAGGTCTGGTGTGAGAGCCAACAATGGAGCTGCCAATGGGGCCCCTTTCCTTTTCTCCCACCGCCCTCCTCTGAAGTCCCTTCACTGGAGATTCATTCACCCAGGTGACAGTGTGGGAGTGATCAGCCTGGGACCTGATCTAGGCATGGCAGGTGCAGGTGTCACAGGGGGCCACAACCCCGGTGGGTGGGCAGGACAGGGTCTGATGCAAGGTGGGGCATTGCTTGATTTGGTTTTCATCTCTGGGCTTCATGATTGTGAAGACTGGCATCTCAGCTGCCTCCAGGTTTCAGCAAGTGCTCCCCTGAGACTTCGTGGCATTGTGTGAGTTTAAAGCACTGAGTTGCCTGCTTGGGGGTGGGGGTGGGGGTGGGGGTGGGGGTGGGGGCTGAGGATGGTTGCCCATCAGTACTCCTGCTCCAGAGGGCAACGGGCAGGTGTACAAGTGATCCAATAACCCAGCAAATCCACTTTGAGGAGTTTATTCCAAGAAGGCAATGCATAAAGATATATGTGCATCATATGGATGCACATATTGAGAAAAAAATCAGGAATTGCCTAAATATCTATCAATAAGGCCCCGGCTGATTAAATTCAGACTCTGGTCTTAGCTTTCCTGCAGTGCAAGGTTCTGATTCCTAGAATGAAAAGTCTATGAATCTGCATTTTTAAAATGGACCTTGGACATGGTGGGGACAGGTCTATGATAAACACGAGTGCAGCTGTGTATGAAGGGACACAGAAAGGTGGGCATGCCAAAGCAAAGTCCGTAACCTGGACATGCACAGAAAAGTATGGGAACAGTTACAGGTCCATGTGTTTATTGCCGGTGCTGTGTTAGTGGAGAATTTTTATAACAAATTCACTTATATATTTTTTTGGTCTTGTCTGTATTTTATAAAATTTCAACAAGAAATTTGGGTGATTTGTATAAAAAAAAGAAATGATAAAAATCTAAAACAAAAATGACTGACTTGCTTCTCTGGTGGGTGCTTGTAGCAAGGCCAGACAGACCTGGGAGGTGACACGGAGGAAGATGGGGGAGGGCAGGGCTCTCATGTCTTCATTTCCCACCTGCCGTGAGCAGGAGCCTGGTCTCTCTTCCCACCTCCTGAAGACACAGTGGTCCCGGAGCTGGACATGGGGCTTCTGTTAGTCTTTAATTTCACAGGTGACCTTTTTTCCTGGGTCACAGAAAAATCAAATCAATAGATTGTCCTCAATGTCCTGTTTTTCTCCTGTAATTTTTAAAAATTATTTAACACCTGCTAAATGGAATCTGTATAAGGTGGTATTGCATCTTATTTAAGGTGGAAATATATGTTCAGCAATTGTAAGCTTCACCTTCTATTACTGCCAAGTGATGTACACATTGCAAAGATGGTACAGACCTTCCAGTTTCTCAGAAACCTGAGCAATGTGAGAACCACCAGTAAAATAGAAAACACAGACTTTGGAAACCAAAATCAAACCTGAATTCTGATCTCAGTTTTGTCTGAGCGACATGGGAACAGAGGTGCACTTAACCATTCTAAGCCGGTTTTACCTCCACATACAAGGGCAATTATGATTAATTGAAAGGGTGTTTATCAGAATGAAATGGGGTGGAGCGAAGCTCTCGGCACAGTCTCTGCTACGGAGCGGGGACTCAGTAACTGCTGGGTCCCCTCCTTGTCCTGGAGGCTGAGCCCTGCCCTCCATAAGGACAAAACTCTGCCAAGACAAAGTTGGCCTGAGACACACATGCCTGGGCATCCACGCTCTGCTTGGCCCTGTGCACACTCAAGAACCCTGGGCACAGTTCCCCAGCCCTCCCTGGGCCACGCTCTGCACCGTCCTCACCTGCTTTCTTTTCATCCCACCCCCTGTTTATCTAGTCTGGGCTGCTTCCGCAGTTACGGGTCCTGCTCCCTGCAACTCCTTTCCTTCAGCTTCAGGACGTTATTTATTGAACAGAGAAAGAAAAGAAAGTACTCCCACCCATGTGGGCCCCTAGAAGCTTGGGATAGGGAAGAATTGAGGGAAAGCATGTCTCTGATTTTTTCTGGAGAAGCACGCTGCCTGGAAATGCAGTCTGGTGCAGTGCTGGGCACAGGGACACACCGACGGACCCTAAGGGTGCCTCCGGCATTGTCTGTGGGCACAGGAGCACAGGCGCATTGGATATTTCAGTGGATTAAATGCCAAGGGCTGAGAGATATGAAATACACACAAACCGTAGAAAGTGTGGGATGCTGTTAAGAGCCACGTTGGTTGCTAAGGTGTTTTCTCTCCATATCAAAATAACTTTGGTTACCAGAGAACAGCAGAGATGGGCACCCATGTTCTTGAGGGATCTTGAGGCATTTATGTGCCACTGTGGTCTTTCTTCTGTTATGTTATTAAATACCCTGCAGTTTGCTTTTATTCTGTTTGATGGTCTGTTTTTCTTAGAGCTTACCTGCTCCAGGTAAACATTCCAGAGACAGTTAGAAACATGCAATCAATAAACTACAACCTGTACAAATCTGGAGCAACGAGCCAGAGATAAGCTTTCCTTAAATGGTTAAAATATATAGTCAGGGGTTTCATTGTTTTAGATGAGGAACAAAGTTGGGGGAAAGCTGGCTGTCACCACAGGGCACACCCCAAGCTCAGCTGTCACCAGGGGCCAATATTCCTGCCCTTCACTCACCTAAGTGCTTTTTTGAGCCCTTCCTTAGGGTTAGTCTAAAATGCAACAAAACAATTCACACAAAGATGTTATCATCCTCTCTGTTAATAGTGCCATTACTTGGTAGAAGCAGAAGGAACACTGCCAGGGTGTCATGTCACTGGAGGAAGGCCATCTGGCCACCTGTCCTGCTACCTCTTTGTGAGCAGACGCTCAGAGATCAACTCCTTCTTATCAAAGCCTTAAGACACTTGGATGTAGGTGACGTTGTCCATTTATTCTTCAATAGATGCGTGCCAAACAACCAGAGCCTCCTTCCTTCAGCCTTTCTATGGGTGGGTGAGGTGTGCTCTGCCCCCAAGCTTCCTTGGTGAAAGGAGAACAGGAGGGGTGTTTTGCCCAGGCCAGGGGCCTGTCTGGGGCACCTTGCCTGCCAGATTCACACACATTCTTTCAAAGAGCGTGTGTATCTTGTGTCTTCTCCAGCGGCAACACAATCTTTTCTATATCTTAATAATTCAGATTTGGTGCCAGCCCTCTGAGTTCTAGCTAGAGAGTCCAGCTGGCTTCTTAAGGCCACTGAAGATGCCTGATCTCGCCCCATTGGGGGCTGACTCAACTGGTCGAACATGCAGAGCTCTAAGGTTAAGAATGGCACAGGATCTCCAGGGGAGTTATTGCAGACATGGGGCCATTCAGGTGGGGTGACCGTGGCATTGCTGACTGTGAGGACCTGTGGCCTGCATGGCTTTTCTCACATCCCATCTTCAGTGTCCACGGATAATAGATCACTTGGCAGTCAACAACCCAGTGCAATTGAAAATGTTATTGCTACAACCTGGAACAAGGACAGAAAGAAAAAGAACTCACTTACTGTGTTCTTGCTAAATGCCAGACACTCCCAGGCCTTTTCACGCACTGTCTCACCTAATCAGTATCATGCACTTGGCCTCATTTAAAAGGTGGAGGGTCAACATACATTACAGTGTCTTTGGATGTGTATGTACGCAGTGCTTATTACGCCTGTAGCTTTATTTGCATTTTATTAAAATCCTCAGCAATGGCACCCTGATAGTGACATCTTTTCAAAATTTTTTGATGATATTTTCAAGCATTTTTATTAAAATTGGATTGTTCTGTATGTTCCCTAAAATGAAAAGAAGAAAGTTTCAACCATCGTGTAACTTTAAAATATGGAAATCTACTTTTGAAATATTATTCATTTCTTATTTTTTCTACTTGAGAGAGTATTAAATAAGCTGCATTGCAAAAAAAAAAAAAGTGGAATTAAGTAAAATAAGCGTATCTTCAGTTGGTGCCACTAAATGATCCTTAAATCAAATCTTGAATTGACCCTTTCTTAAAGACAGAAAAGAAAATATTTGAGGCTTACCCATGAACTCTCCCAGGTTTCTTTCTGCCAAGCAGACCAGGGGATTCCCACGGCGCCCTGCCATGGGGGAGGCTTGTTGGGTTCATCAGCTATTGTTCTCCTTCCATACCTGTTTGCAAGAATGCAACAGTGTCTGGTTTCATAGCAGTTGCCAAGGAAGGGACGAAGTACACTTCAGATGGTCTCGGCTTCATCGTGCCCTGTAAGCCTGATCTTCCATCACCTCTGTGATTTGTTCTTTCTGTATTTTCTCCTCTTCTCTTGGCCAAAGAGGCAGTGCAGTCCCTTCATCTTCTCTGGCTTGAGAAAGGGCAGGGCCAAACTTGGGTGTCTGAATAGACTGAGACCAGGGACACATCTAGGATGTCAGGAGTGGTGAAGACTTGTCCATCCTGGGGCTTAGGGATGACAGGAACTTTAGAGGCCAGAGCATGATTGAGAGGCCTTCTCAGGAGGCTGGACCTGGGCCCTGGGGTTATTTAAGGATGGCTGAGCTCCCAGACCACAGGACCTCCAGGCTTCAAGGGGCCATGGGCACTGGCAGTGGGATGCACAGAGGTGACCAGCACAGCCTGAAGACAGAGGGATCCTACAGAATATTTTGTTAGGTATGAGATCCCTGCCCTCTTTACACTGACCTGGAGTGAGGGGGTTCCAGGAAAGCCCTTTCACTGGATTTCCTGCCAGCCAATCTCAGATAGTTAGAAATAACATTAAATTTAACTGAAAAAAGGAAATAAAGGTACAGGACTTGATTTTCACGCCCAAGTTTGTGGACAAAGATTCCTGATGACCCCACAACTACATGTGATCGGTCTTGGCATCATTCCAGGCCTTGGTAGGAACCTGACTTCCACTCCCAAAGTTTTAACCAAGGAGAATTCAGTGATGTGACTCTTCTCTAAAGTGTGTGCACAGCTAGGGGATCCAAGAAGGAAGTTTGAGACATTCAGGGAAAAGCAGCAAGGAGACATCATTGGCACCCCCACATCTTCTTGCCGGCTGTAGGCTGGGACCACTCTTGGCAACTAGAGGCCACTCTCTGTTGTCTTTCCCTGTGACATGGCAGTTTGTTTCCGCAAGGGTGACAGAAGCCTCACTCTTTGCAGTGTGCTAAGGTGGAGACTTTCTCACATAAGGTAACCTAATCACACGAGTAATACCCTGTCATATGTACAGGTCTTGCTCACATTCAGGAGCAGAGGAGGATCGCACAGGGTGTGCACACCACTGGCTGGACATCGTGAGGGTCACCTTAGAAATCCATCTGCTACAGATGGACACAACAGGACCGGCATTCACTGGGTTTCCTCTGTGATCTCTTCCTCCGCTCTCTTTCTCTCTCTGTTGTCTGTATTTGCACTCCTACACAAGGCCTTGTCCAAGGGCCATGATCCCTGGAAGTATTAGGCTTATATTAGCAGCTTCAGGACCAGAGAAGAAAACGACTCTCACTCTCCAATTAGGAAATCCCAGTAGAGGATTCTGATTGGCTCAGGTGAGGGCTATGGTCCCCTGACCTATGTGGTCCTGAGGACAGAACTGTTGCAAGAAGAAATGGGGTAAAACCAATTGCCTTTACATTAGGGGATGCTGAATCACACAGATTCTTTAGATATTTTAGAGCCAAACTCAGCCTGTGTGAAAGCAAAAACATCCAACACCCATGGATGGAGGGAAGGGAGGCAGGAGTGGGCAGGCGGGGAGGGGGCTGCAAGGCCCCCCAGTGTCAGCCTCACCCAGGGGACCCGGAAGCCCTGGGGTCAGCATGGCCCTTCAGAGTCGATCCAAGTGGGGCTGAGATGACCAGTCCTTTGCACTTTCATGTTGGCCATTACACATGGGCCACTGGAAAAGGATGTGTTTGCGGGTGAGTTGTTTCTGTGAGGCCCACAGTCCTCCCAGCAGTTAGTGACAGAAGACCTTCCCTGATGGGGGACCCGGGTGGTGCAGTGTGGTCCCCACTGCACCCCCTCTCATTCATTCCCAGAGGGCCCCACCCTGGCGCAGGCCCTCAACTTAGCATCTTTTTCTTTACTCTCGTGCCTACCAGGCTCCTTCCCACCCTGCCAAATACCAAATCCCTTCAATTTTCATAAAACACTCTATGGCTCCCAATTGCCTGTCGGTTCGAGTGCCTCCATCTTAGCTAAGCTGTGAGACCCTTTGCGGTCTGACCCCAGCCAATTGTTCCAGGATTGTCCTCTACTTCATATATTGACCTTCTTCACCATGGCAGCAAGTTTCTGTTTTCCAAGCCCACTTTCCCTCACCTTCTCTCCTTCCTGACCTGTTCCCACTTCGTCTCATCCTCCTCCACCGTATTCCTCTGTGGAAATACTGCTACTCCTTCAAGGGCCTGACATACAAAACAAACAACCGAACAAACAGCAAGATATTCCTTCATTGATCACCACAGGCCCTAAACTCATCTTCCCCAGAAATGTTAAATCCTTACCTTGGGCAACATTCCCCACAGCACTTGGTTTTGTATGTAGTAGGCACTCAATAAATCCTCACCAATGTGGAACGGACACCTGGGGGCTGGAATAATTAATGCCTCCCAGTCAGTGGTCCGGCCTCTCTGCCAAGTTGTTGGCACCCCCCTTCCTCAGTGTCTCTGCTCTTGGCTCCGTGACCCCACTTTCTGCTGACTCCCCTCCTGATCCTCTGAGCAGGCTTTCACGTCCCCAGCGCTGGCTTTGCTCCTCTTCTCTGCCGGCCACACTGCCGTCATCGCACTCACGCTGGCCTCCTTCCCTCACGGGGACAGAGTTGCAGTTACCACTCAGCCCTTACCCTGGCTCTCACTAAGGCCTGCTCGGGGCCAGGCCTTGTTCCGGGAGTGAGAACACAACGTGCGTGGGCTTCACCTTCTATTGTTAACAAATCAGCAAATAGAAATATAGTACAAAGAAGTAAAGAAAAAAAATTGTTATAAAGAGGAGAGATGGGGGCTATTCCTGATGAGGTGGCAAGCTTGGGCATCTCTAAGAAGGGTGTATTTGAGCAGAGATCTATCTCCATTTTTAGTTGAGACAACTGGGCTTAGGAGTGACTTGTCCAAGGTCACACATCTGGGACTATGATAGTGGGAATCTGTTGCCAGGCCTTTTCATCCAAACCCCAACTAACTTGCAAAAAGGGTCCTGAGTCCTAGGAGGGGGCCGAGAGGCAGAGAGGTGGCATCTGAGATAAAGTTATCTCTCACATTGAGGGAAAAGGAGCATTTTTTTTCTCCTCTCTTTGTCTTCAGGGACCATAATGTCTCGATAATTTACTGCTCGTGTTTAAGATCCAGAAGAGTTCGCAAGTTTCAAATGATAACAGAATCAATCACTTCTCGGTGAGCTTACACAGTGAGAAGGAGGAGGAGCAGGGGCAGGAGCAGAAATCAATCCAGGCCTTGGACGTCAGGCACAAGTCTAGCTGATGGAAGACCTGCTACCCCTGGGCAAGGAAACCCGGCGTAATATGAACTCTGATTTCCTCTCCGTATGCCGTATTCTGGTCTTTGCGGCCTCAAATGTAGCACATGAGAAGTCCTTTAAATTTCCAAGCTTCCTGGTTATATGATATTGATTAGGTTTTTTTTTTATATATATATTTTATGTCCTGTAATTTCATTTTCAGGCTCATAAACTATATAGCACCAAACCAAGGCTGTTTCATATATAAAGAGACTTTTCAAAACCTTAAAAATGATCTTGCTTTTCTTCAGCTTCGATTTTACGATAGCAACACCACCTTACATTTAAAAACATTTTTAGAGTGACCGTGTTGGGTGATTTCTTCAGCTCCTACACGTCGTCGTAATGCAAATCGATTTGGAGTTCAGGCTTCCCAGCCCAACACGCACTGACAAGTGAAGTCAGAACGTGCCAGATCTGTTTTGAGTTTACAAATACATTGTGTGAAGCAAGTTCAATTCACTAACGGCTTGTGCTGAGTGTTACACAATTTTATGGGCATTGGATGTTTCATTTGACTTTATCTGGTGGGATCACAATTTTAAGAAGTGAAGGAGAGAAATGAGAGGAAGTAGCCTTTGGAGTCCAGCTGCTCCTACGGAGAACGGGTTTGTGCTCTACACAGAGGCATTTGCAAAGCCCTACAGATTCTGCCTCAAGCCCATTCTCAGGAGGGACCGGCAGACACAGCTTAAGGGCAGAACTAGGTTAGGAGAACATATTGCCCAAGGAGGAGGGGAAGTGAATTTTCCCACTGGCATTTTTATTTGTTGTAAGCATCTGTGTCCATACAGACCGACGCTGATATTCTGTGGTTCCTCCCGGCTTGACCCCCCGAGCTCCTGGACTGTCAGTGGGGACCCTGCGAGATCCAGCCCTGGGGCTCAAGTGACCATGGTCGCACACGTCACCAGGTGTGCAGAGAGCCACCTGTGCCACACTAAAGGGAGGAAACCTGGCCTACACTGTCAGCCACTAAACAGAGACCGAAGGCAATGATCTGTCTTTCGGGTTCTTTCCCCACCCTCCAAAAGACCTTGGCTTTGAGGTTTCAACAAATCAAGGCCATCCCGACCTCCAGGGAGGCGGCAGAAGCAGCCTGCTCGTGGCACAGGGAGCCTGGCGGCCGTCTGCTAATGACATACGAGCTGTTGACAGTACTGCCAATGTCTGAATTAAAGTTTATGTGCTGACTCACGGGGCGAAGAGAGAATTTTAGAGTCAGGATGTGAAAGTTCTTTTTCTTTCCACGTTGGAGGTAATTACAGGCGAAGTCCCGTTGCGGGGCTGCCCGGCTGGCAGAGCCGGCCCGCTGTTTATGGCTGCTCCAGGTGAGCTTCTTGCTGGGAGCTCTCTCGGTTTTCATAGTGGATGTCACTAACTCAATTAGCAAACAGAACACAAATCATGCCTGGCAGGCAGACTGAGAAGGCAGGACTGACTCATCCTCCCCTCAAGGCTCAATTAATTCCCCGATCTACCCCAGGTCCTGCTTTGATGTCGCCTCCTAAATATTTCCCCCCCTGTTGTCGACTTTTCTGCAGCTTTCTGGACACTTCTGCTCTTGTCCTACCTACATATTTGAATGGCCTCTGGCTGGTTTGTTTTTCCATTGTCTGTCCACGGGGAGCTTTAAAAATAAGATTGTCTAAGTCCACCCTAGTGATTCCGACATAACTGGTCTGAGGCGCAGCCTGGGCAGGAGGACGTTTTTAAAGTCCCCCCAGCGACTGGAGAGTGTACCAGGGTTGGGAACCACTGGGCTAGCACACAGGTCCCCATCTCCAGCTGGCATGTCCTTCACCAGCCAAACCGTCAGGGTCTTGCTCTATGCCACTTCCTCCAAGAAGCCTTCCAAGTTCCCCAAACCAAATCTGTTTCCAATCTTTCCCTTCCTGTCCCTTCTTACAACATTGCAATTGAAAATTCTCAAATGCCATTTTTTGTTTAACATGGATCTCTGTCAGGGGTCCACGTGCCAGGGGCCACACCCACCATGTTGACTGCTGACGTTTTCCACGGCTGGCAGAGTAGTGCCTGGCACATGGTGGGCATCTCAGTGTGAACTGACTAAAGGGGGTCCTGCAGAGGCATGTGGCCCTGTCCCGGGTGGCAGAGGATGCAGGTTCACTCTGTGGACTTGTCCTGGTACATCTTTCCAAATAGCAGGCAAACAGCTGTGGGCTGTATGACCACTGACAGTACTTTGTGAAACTGGGGTGGGGGCCGGGGAGAGAACTGCAAAGGAAAGAAGGGCCCAGTGGAGGCTGAGCCACCTGCTAAAAAGATGATGCACTAAAAAAAAACACTAAATTTGGAGTCAAAAGACTTGAGACCAAGTAGCAGCAGCCACAAGGCATTTGCTTTACTATGACAATGACATTTCAACTATTGAGTAATATAGTGACTTTTCCAGAATATGTGTTTTGCCTATACTGCATACATAGCACACTGATGGGCACTGTATTCATTTTTAACAGGCATGCTCTTTAGAGAGTATACATCCCATAGAGCCACTAAAGTGGGCAAGAGAAGGCATGGCCAGCTTTTCAAGAGACGGTTGCCATTGTGATTTAAATTTCATTCTCTAGACTCAGAAAGGCCTGGGTTCAAATTGTGTCTCCACCAGATACTTCCTATGGGCTTTAATCAAATTACTTAATCGTTATAAGCCTCTGCTTTCTGTTTTGTCCATTGGTTGGATTATCTTAGCAGATCCCTTGGAGAGCTCTTGGGAGGATTATTTGAACCGGCTCTCATAAGAGGACTTTACCCCAGTGCCTGGCACTTGGTAAACCTTCAGCAAATGCTCAACCGTTTAAAATAAGGAAAAGCCAATGCAACGTACAACAGCTGTTTTTGAATACTGACGTGCGGATGGTGCCAACAGGCGGGGTGGTATGTTCCCGGTCATGTTTCTTATTAAGAATAGCAGTTTGCTATCACAGTTCAAAGGAGAGCCAATCTGGGGGTGTGGTCTCCAACCTGCCATTCTTCTTTCACTGGAGCCCGCCCAGGAGGAGTCAGAGTGGATCAAAAGGACGTCTTCTGCATCCTTCTGTGAAATCTGTTGACTCCCTTTGTTCCCTCCCATCTCCTGCCTTTTATCTGGGCTCCCACCTTTCAGCAGGCCTGCAGTGAGGGGTGCTCCCTTGTCAGTCATTTCGGATGCTGCAGGACACACTCTGTGAGATGCAGATATTCTGGAATCAAAGCTGGTTAACATTACATTAAAGCAAAAGGTCAGGTAATTTGGAAGGGAAAACTGGGTTCATTTACATATTGTGCTTATAGATACCAACATGTAGACTCTTTCTGACCACAAAGATTTTATTGTCGCAGCTATCTGCACTATATCATTTAAGCAGGAAAAAAGAGGCCAAATTCCAGACAGAAGTATCTTGAGGGATGGATCACAACACTTAGGACAGCCTTTCTATTACAAGTGCCAGGAGTGTGACCCATGGAAATAAAAGAGTATGAACGCTGCGTGCAGGAGAGTGTGCCTGGTGCATGTGCGCGTGTGTCTGTGTGTGCATGTGTCTGTGTGTTAAGTATGCACATACGAGTGAATATGTGCATGTGTATGTATTCATCTGCATGTGTGTCCGTGTGTGCATAACATACACAGCTATACCTTGGCCTGGTTTTCCCCAGACACACACTCTGAGGCCAGGATTCAAGTGCAAGAAGTTTAATTGAGAGACGACCACAGAAATCCTGGCTCAGGGAAAAGGGATTCCATGAGACAGGGCAGGACACTATTATACAAAAGATCTACCATCAAGCACTGCAGGCAATGGGAACTCAGCTCCTCTGGGGACTGTGGGAGAAGGTGTAGACCACACTTATAAATGATATCCATTAGTATTCCGAAATCTAAAAAAATAAATTAAGTATTTAAAAATAATGATATCCATCCTCAAACTTCCTGTCTGTCACTGCTTCTGGCTTACCCTAGAAATAAGCCTTCAGACAGAGATCCCAGGTGACGGCAACCCTCCACCTTCAGTGGGCAGAAGTCAGTGCCCAGGTGAAACAGCACCTGCTACAAGGAACAGGTAGATGACTTGTGCATTGAGTGTGGCCCAAATGTTTCCCAGGCACATGCAAAAATAGTAACGACAGAAAGAAAACATCGGAAGCATCTGCTCTTACAAATGTAACGATCAGATAATGTCACAGAATGAGGCTATCTGGTCTCTCCAGCCTCAGTAATGAGTTTTCCTTTTATTCTTCTTAATCCAGACTTCATTCATGAGCCCAGCAGACATGCGACTTCCATTTTGTAGCTAAAAGGGGAAAAAGAAAAAAAAAAAACAGGTTTAACATGACATCAGGGAATTGCCATACTTTGTACTGATTGCTATCAAGTTGAGTTCTGTTTTATTTATTTTTTTTTTTGGTTTGGTTTCTTTTTTAAAAAATCAAAACCCTCAAAACCAAAGTCCTCAAAAAGAGATATCAGGAGGACATCAGGAAGAACAAGAGGATACCTCCATGGCCACAAAAGGCAGGGAACAGTTTCTCTGGGAGCGGCAGGGGCGGGGTGGCCACCCCCTGGAGACCTCCCAGGCCACGGGACCCGGATCAGCCATGCTCAGCACCTGCGCTGCCCAGTGGCCAAAAGTCTCTGCAACCCACGCC
This sequence comes from Microcebus murinus, assembly GCF_040939455.1. Taxonomy (NCBI): domain Eukaryota; kingdom Metazoa; phylum Chordata; class Mammalia; order Primates; family Cheirogaleidae; genus Microcebus; species Microcebus murinus. Next base: position 44,631,527 of record NC_134119.1, on the reverse strand, counting down.
CACAACTCTCTATGTTTTGATTTTCAGTTTCACATCAGTAACCTTTCTTAGTCTTAAGTGAAATAAGGACAGGTGATTTTCCTTACCTCCTCACAACAATTTTTGGGGAAAACAATATTTTCTAATATTTTTCTAGGATTCAAGCAAGATTTAATAGTTTTCCTTTTGTAAATAGCATACCGTAAAATTGACCTTTTTCCCCCCTGGTGTAGGGTTCCATGAGCATAAACACATGTATGGACCCCGGCAGCCCCCAGCACGACTAGAATGCAGCATAACAACTTTTTAACACTTCTTCCATCTCAGATAAACATTTATCATTTTCCTCTCCATTTATTTTATTGTCACTTAGGAAAACATCTAATTAGCATGAACCTGCGTTTGTCCTGGTCTTATCATCTAAGAACCTAATAAAGTTAGCATTTAACTAATAAAAATTAAGTTGACCTAAAAGCTAATAAACAGAAGTATAAACATTATTCAGAGAGGGCAAAACTTACGAGGCTAGGAGACAAAGGACTGAACTCTTGGAAATGACATTCTCTTCACCTTGTCTGAAATCAGAATGATTCCGCCTGTGCCGGGTGGTCTGAAGTGTAGAGCCTGGGTGCTAGAGGTGTCACCCTCTGGGGTGGTGGGAGTGGAGTATGTCACAGTCAGTCTGCTTATAAGCCTCGGGCGCTGGTGCCCCCGGTGTGGGTTCCAGAGGAAGCCGGTGGAAGTTCGGGCCACAGGGCACTGCAGAGTGAGGCACAAACACTGACAATGGCCACTTCACCAGCGCCCCTCATGCAAAGCCAGGTTTTTATGTAACCTGAAAATCACGACGCTAACAGAAAGCGCCATTCTTCTTACAGGTTATGGCTGGCTGTAAAATAGAATGAAGAATTCTTTTCCTTTGAAAGACAAAATGTTTATCTTCTAATTCTTTGGTCTTCTTCTTCTGGACTTTTAAATTCAAATCCCCGTCTTCACTTCCCCTAAGCGTTATATTTCAAATTCTAATTTAAAATAAGAAGAAAGCTTAGGCTTTCTATTTTTAACTGTCTTTGACCGAAATGGTCCACATCAGAAATATTAAAGATTTAGCCACATTTCCTCAGTCTGTGATATTAAAAAACAAACAAACAAACAAACAAAAAACGGCTGGTCCAACTCCTTTGTGGTCTCTTTATTACTTGTAGGAAGTCTCTCCGTAGTAAATGGAGAGAGCTTTAGACCACGAGATGATGCGGCTATATTCAACCCAGTTTTGGCATCAAATTCTTCTTTTGGCCCTGCCTCCATCAGAACTGCGCTTTTCTTGTTTGTAGAATGAAGGATTGGACAATTTTTAAAAGTCTTTCTAATCTCTATCAGTGCATGGTACCGTCCTGCTCTCGGCTTCGGGCTTTTCTGTTCTGCTGATGAGCAGGAAGGAACCACTTGCCGAGCCCTCTCTACACAGGGACCTGCGGAACCTGACTTACACGCCCGGCCTCATTGAATCCTCAACCTCAGCCTGCAAAACAGGCGTTATTGCCCCTGGTTCCAAATGGAGAAACTGAGGCTCCAAGAAGTGTAGACCTGCCCTCGAAATCATGCAACTCATAAGCAAAAGGGGCAAACAGAACTGAAGCCCATGTCCATACCCACTCTGCCGACTGCCGCCCCTTGCCTTTCAAAAACAAATACCATAAAGGAAATGACATGCCGAGGCCAGGGACCCCAGGATCATTTATTTGTCTAAGGTGTCTCTGGCAACTAATGTACTTTGGGTCTGGAATGAACTCCAGTAGCCCTTCCCCCATTTGAGAGGCAATTCTTCCAAGTTCACATGCTCCGTGTGCAAACTTCACGTCTATAGCCCTTCCCCAAGGGAGCAAGCAGTTGGAACAGTCAGGAGACTAAAAAACCAACAGCAATGCTGGAGCTCAGGGTTTGTTGGAGAGTCAGGTAAAGGGAACACAAAGATCTAGGATTGTTTCTCAGCAGAAAGTGCACACGCTGGGACTGAATATCCATTCCCTGATATGCTTTCAGGGGCTAACAGGTAGTGGATTGTATCAAACTTTGCCAATTTCCCTCTGACTCCCACCGAGTGAGAAAGGCTTGCAGGAACTTGCAGCAGATAACACGAGGAAACAGGGAATGAAGTTTCCCAGCCATGTGTTCTTGCGAATGAGGTTAACCAAAAACATTTTTGCTGCTGTTTTAACACCTGCTGTTAATTTGATTCCATTCCAAAAGTATTTATTCAGGTTATGAAAAATAAAAATATAATTTGTTTTATAAAGAAGAATATAGACATACACTAAATTTTATTGATATCTATAAAATGCCTTCAATGATTAGAAGGATTATAATTTCATATGCCGCCAAAGAAAAGATGTTATCAATTAAGTTTGATACATGTATTTCTTATTTCTGGGGATTTTTATTTTATAATTAGTGAGTTTTTAAAGACTTTTTAGACATACATAGTTTTTATCATATATCACTCTTTTATGTATAGAAAAGTGTAAAAATAGGTGGATGCTTTTTAAAAACCTGTTCACATTCTGAGTTTTGACTTTTTGGAATCACTTTTCGACTCAGAAACCTTGATGTCCTTGTGGGGCTGGTTTGTTTGTTTTCCCACACAGCATCATTCCCTATGCCACTGAAAATAATTGGGGATACAGCATTTCTTAAAAAAAATCTTCCACTATGGAGCATGGACAGAAATGACAATTAAATCCTAACTACTGTGTGGCCAGCTAGAATTGTAAAGTGCACTCTGATTTCAGGGATAATAAATGGTTAAAAAAGAAATACAGCACTCACACAGCAGGTAGGAGTGTAAATAAATTGGCTGGTGGAGACTTTTTAAATAACAATCTGTCACCATCACGTGTCCTAAAGTTTCCAGAGCCCCAGCTGTCCTCTAAGATCTGATTCCTTTCCCTCACCCCTCACACTGTGCACTATTACCACCCTCCTCTGGTCCCTGTCCTCTGGGTCAGCCTTCTCTTCCCTGCCCCTAGACTGCACATGCTCTATTTTGCTCTTCCTTGCCGCCAGACTGCGTACGCTCTATTTTGCTCTTCCCTGCCGCCAGACTGCGCATGCTCTATTTTGCCATCCCTGACTTACAGATACTTCTATTGTCTCCCCACTATCCCTTTTGTCACTAACTCCGGATATCTTCCCCTGGGGCCCCACTCTGTCCGCAATGCCTGGTGTAGATGCCTCCCTAGTGCTTGCACCCCCATAACCAGACAGTGTAATTGCCCAGTGATTTGTCTGCATCCACTGCTCACTAGCCAAGCAGGCTCTGTGGGAGAAGGTATTTCAGCATGTTCGGTGTTACATGCAAGTTGCTTACCACCATGTTGCAGGTTCTCCAAAATACTATTAATAATTAATGATTTTTAAAAGTCATTTGTGATTTTTAAAAATATTTGTTTTAAATATATAGATATAAATAATAACTAAAACAAACACAGAAAGGAATAATATATAATAAATTCTTATATATGTACGGAAAAATGTATTACTGACATCAGCAAATGAGCAAGCAGTCCCCTTCTGCTGATCCCTCCCTACTGGCAAATGCAATGTGCCCACGTGGCCTCCTTTGGTCAGTGCTGTGTTTAGTTATCATGGTTGCTGCCTTGTTTGCTAGCTTTTGCCACTTCCTGTGGGTTAGGTGCTCCTGCTATGGCTGATTTCAGGCTTCCGGCAGTTTAAGGACCAACTTATTAATTTCCTGAATATTTAACAAAATTAGACCAAAATCCATTGATCCTTTGCTGTCAGACATCTCAGGTACCTTCTTTCTCCTCGTCTCTTCTTTGCAATGCTTGATGATTACAGCATTTTTAGTTTTTTTCTTCTGTTTACCATTACAGCTTTTAAAAATATCACTATGCTTTATCTTTAATTATAGTCAATTAAATGATTGTTTTGTATCAGTAACTTGATACATAACTGCTTTCTATGCAAGAAAAGGCTATTTCCTCTCCTTCTCTCCACCTTTTCACTTCCCCTCCCCGCTAGAATTCTAGATGGTCAAAGTCATTAACATTTACCTATGCTTTGCTCATAGTTTGGATGGTTAAAATCATGCCCCTTTTAAATTTGTTTTCTATTTGGAACATGACTTTATTATATAGTTTTTGTTTGTTTTTTCCTGGGGTTTTTACTTGCTAATCTTGTTTCTTGTGGACAAAAGAATAATGTGTCACCATCATCTTTTCAAGTTGCTCGTCTATCTTCTCATCTCCCATTACAAAGCATTTCTCCCCCACTTCTCCTTTAACTGAGATGCTTCCTCCCAGGGCCTGGGTCCTTCCGACCCAAATCTGCTGACAACTTGATCTCCGACTTCTAGCTGCCAGTATTGCATGGAGATACATGTCTGCTATTTAAGCCACCCCGTCCGTGGTTCTTTGTCATGGCAGCCCTGCAAACTAACACAGAACTAATACAAATGGTGCTGCTAGGAGCACACTTGCATATGTCTGTCAGCGAGCACTGGTACAGATTTCTGCTAGAAATACACCCAGGAATGGAATTGCTATGTCAGGGAGTATGCACATGTTCAGTACTGAGTACATACCATCAAAGAGGTTTCCAAAGTGGTTGTATTAATTTACACTCTCAGATGTCCTTCTGATCATCTACTTAGCCTATAACCTCTCCATACCTATAGCCTAGACTCTTGTCCCTTTGTGCTCTCTGACTTCTTCTTCCCCTGTTTCCTCACTGCTGGGTGCTCCCATAGGCCCCTTCTATGCCATTTTAGAATCAGATTTGTCCTAGTTTTCTAAGTTCAGACTTTTTTTTTCATGTTTCTTTGATTTACTGATTGCCTTAATCCTGGGATGACTTTTTCCCTTTCCTCAAAGCTTATCTACCCTGACTTCAGCTGGGTGACAGTGAGTAACTATGAATTAATCAGATGCATTATTCAGTATAAATGAGATAGCTTTCTAAGGTGTCCGCAGTTACATACTGTTAAGGTTTAGAAATACCAGATAGTCATATGGGAGCTTTCCCATATGGGACACTTTCATGCTTCTCCAAGTCATGGCTGTCCTATGAATGGGGTGATTTTTTGATATGGAAGGAGAGTGCATAGACTCTCACTTCTCCCAGCTCTGAATTTCTTCCCCATATCTACAAATACATTCATTTTCATACTTATTTTACCATGTTTTATGCCAACATTTACTCAGATGTTCAAAAGGCTTAAGATAGAGTGTAATGCTATTAGCACCACCCACAGAAAGAAATCCAAGCTGCAGTAGGGCCATGTTGCTCATATTCCTCACCAATCCAGACAATTATAATCACAAATATGTGTGAGTTAATCCCTGGGATGAAGGAAAGTGTGTAGGAGAAGAGACAGTTTCCCTAAAAAGCCTCTTGCCTCGGGGAGCAGTTTATTTGATGGATGACTCAAAAAACGAGAATAAGAATCTACTCTGTGTGAAGCTCAAATAACATAACTGGAAGACCTAGTTAATGCACAGGACAAGGAGTGTGGAACCAATCTTGGTGCAGGTTCTGCATGTAAACAGATGCCATTGAGCTTCGTAGGTACCACAAGTTTAGCCTTCACACAAAGCCATGAATTGGTTCCCTCACTTTACTCAGGAGGAAACCAAAGTTCAGAAAGGCTAAGTAGCTTGTCCAAGATCACACATTCCCTCTTTGTAGAGCTGGGGCTTGAACCCAGGCCTGTCTTGCTCTATAATCCAGGCCCTTTTCTCTCTAAACATTCCCTGATACTCAAAAGGACTTGAGAAAACAGCCACTGAAATGAATGTGATACTAATAGAAGGAAAGAAATGTAAAATACATAATTGCACAAGTGCAGGATAGGGAAAATTTGGAACAGCCCACATTCTTAATAGAAGTCCTCGATGTGCCACAACCACCAATTAAAAATTAGTATTGTCATCCCAGCCAATATTGAGAAATATGTTAGTAAAACCATACTCTCTCCTCAGGAGTCTAAAGGAGTGGTTTAGCATGGAAGATCTGCTGTCTAAAACCTTGCTACTACCACATACAGGTTAGGTGACCTTGGGCAAGTACTTCTCCTTTGTGAGCCCCAGTTTACTAATCCACAGAATGGGAATAGTCATGGTTCCTAATCCAGTGCTGCTGTGAGGACAAAAGACTTAAATGTTTAGCACAATGTATGGCATACAGCTATAAATATACATTTCCTAGTGCTATTATCCCATGTGGCATTCTGTACCTAGTTGCAAAGTCCATACTTTAAGAGTTGAGAATGCCTCTAAGTTGCTTCTAGAACAAGGTGCATGGGGTTTGCCACCTGGATCCCATCTCAGTGACTCTAAAGAGCAGGTAAATGCTGCTAAGTTAAAGGCAAGGAAGGAAGAAAGATTGTTTTCTTTTCTTTCTTGCATCATTTAACAAATACTTCTTAAGTGCCTGCTATGTGCTAGGCATGCGCTGTGAATAAAAGGGTGAACGCCATGGTAACTATAGTCAAGGGACTTCTGTTCTCACGGAGGAAACAAGCATGGAACAGCTACATAGGGAAAATGACTAGAACGATAGCAAATTGAAGAGTCGCGCAGGAGCGCACTGTGGCTGAGATAGAGGATGGTAAAGGCATGGACTGTGTTAGGCAGAGTGGCCGCAGAGGACTTTTGAAGAGGTTGCAGTTCATCAGAGACAGGAAAGCTAAAACATGAGCAGAAAGCATTGCCTAACAGAAGTAGCAGAGTAGACCAAGGCTCCAGTGGGAAAGAGTTTGGGCTGACCAGGAAGCAACGAGAAGAACAGGTAGATGAGTGAGGCTGGGGAGCAGTATCAAGTGGGCTCGAGAAAATCTGAGAGTGCCTATGGCATGGTGAGGAGCTTGGATTTTATTTTTTAGGCAATGGAAAGACACTGAAGGGTTTTAGGTGCAGACTAATGTGTGCCGAGTGACAAAACTCACCTAGAGACTGGATCTGGAGGGAGACATGGTAAAACCTGGAGATAATTTACTCTAGAGATGACAGGGGCCTGGGCAGGTGGTGGTAACAGGGAAATGGGGAAATGGATTGGAGAAATGTTTGAAAAGAAGATCAACAGTAAATGTCATACTGTCCAACCATGATTAAGATCCTCTAACATTGCAGAGCTCCCTCCCTGTCCTATTTAAAGGATGATAACTGTCTGACAAGGTGCTGTCCAGAGGAATGTTATAGTCAGAGAAAAATCTTGGAATTTTTCTGGTGTTAGTTAGTCTAGGATTATTGAACAACTGAAATTCTATATCAATTGCTTACTTGGGCCAAATATCAAAATCCTCTCACAGTGTTGATGACAATAGAGTCATTAATGAAACCATCATACAGAAATATTTTTGGGTTAATCAACCCAGTCTAATATGGCAGCTCACAGATCTGCTGGAAAAAGCTTTGGAATGAAGCACTTCAATATGGGAATTGTTACTCAGGCAGAGCTGCCCTTTGTAGGAGAAGGCTCTAGAACTTCTGGGGGGTCACGAAGACCTCAAAAGGGGGTGCACAAAGGGGAAATGTGCTGTGCAGGAACCTCATGGCATCCTCTTAGACAAGTTCTGGCCCTAGTATTCCACTTATGTGAAGTCCATGAAAAGTGACCTTTGGGTACCTCTCTAATTCTTGTGTCAAAATAGTCTTAGACTTGTGGTTTTTGACCTGGGTTATACATTAAAATATTAGGGCTTTTCTAAGAACAAAACCCATGCCCAGGCAACACTTGGGGAGGGTGAAAGAGGGACAAATTAAGCATTTTTAGCATTTTTAGAGTTCCCCAGGTGATTCTAGTCCTGTTAAGGTTAAGAAACAATTGTCCTACTCTATCGTTTTATTTCGAGACTGGTCTAGTCTGGATCTTTGTGCTCCCACACAGTTCATATATTGAAGTCCTACCCCCCAGGTGATGGTATTAGGAGGTGGAGCTTTGGGGAGGTGATTAGGTCATGAGGATGGAGCCTCCATGAATGGGATCAGTGCCCTGATAAAAGGGACCAGAGAACTCATCTGTTGATTCCAGCGTGTGAGGATACAGCAAGAAGGTGCCCTACAAACCAGGAAGCAGCCCTCGCCAGACATGAAATCTGCAAGCACCTTGATGTTGGACTTTCAGCCTCCAGAACTGTGTTAAATAAATTTCTGTTGTTTATAAGCCACCCAACTTGTGGTATTTTGTTATAGCATCCCAGAACGGACAAAGACAGACACCTTTCTTTCCCCAAATGGCAAGTATTCACTTGAATAGCAAACAGGTGTATTAAGGGCAAGAAAAATGTATTTCACAAAATGAAGTCAGTGTATAAAAGGAGAGTGCCAGAACCCTGTCCCGTTCCCACTGGCCATGGGAGGAGAGTGGATTGACACCAGCTGACGCCTGCAATTTTCCCTCTTCTGATGGACTCAGTAACTGTCCCACAGCTGGGCTAGGTGAGAAGCCAGGGGGTGGGCACACAGATGCCCCATTCACTGTGCTCCGGGGTGGCTCTGCCCTGCCTAAAAATTTAATTTAGTCTGAAATGTTTTTTATAGTCTTAAAATTTTCCATTTCAACTTTTAATCAATAGATTCTCCAACTTCAACTCTTCTCAGATGAGGATGGTGACGAAGAAGAAAAATACCTATCTGAGCTTAGCAAACATTTTTAGCAAACCCACACCGAGGGTGGGTAGAGTCTGAGGCACATAGCTAAGCCCTTTGTCAATACGAGGCCTCGCTCCAACTGCGCACTGCTTGGCTTGCGATCAAAATGGCTTCATCTTATTAGAAATCTCCAAGGCTTACAGAGTCCAAACTTGGACGTTTACTGTACACATTAACAGAACTTATTCCACAGGCTCATAATAAATCTTTATAACCACATATGGCCCAGTTATAAATATCAGCTGGGAAGAGCAATAAAAAAGCGCAGCGTACAGAAATGTCTCTGCCCAGCTTGGAAGCACTTTGGACTTTATTAATTTACTTATTTTATCGAACTGTAGCATTTCAGATGGTAGCGTGAAGTTAATTCACTGTTGATGTAAACTGGAGAAACTAATAAAACGCTCAAATTGCTGCAAGGAAAATAATGCAACAATTAGTCACTTAGTTCGTTCAAGTCGCAGTACAGTTCTTCAGACAAAACAAAGGAAAATGAAACACAGGAAATTCCCCAGGAATTATTTCTTCATGCCAGCTGGTGGTGGTGGTGGTAGATTTCTTTTTCTATGTCGTGGTTCTGATACCTCCCTCTTGAAATAAATGAGAGGGTGAGTTGGATCTTTATGCACTTGGAAATGGAGAAAAACGTAATAAAGAAAGAAAGAATAAATGTGCTCTCGACTTCCCCTCACACACCCCGGCATTAATGCCAGGCCCAGGCTTCTGCTTTTCTAAAAGCTGTGCTCCTGGGCAGTGCTGGCTGGCATGCAGGACTCACAAGGGACCTGTTCAGACTTCTCCATGGGAGAGTCACCATGTCTGTCCCAGGCGCTGCCTTTGTGCCCGTTTGTGTTTATCTACATGTGAAATGTGCAAAACTGGACAACTCAACCCTAGGGTTACGCATGCAGTTTCAGGCCCAAAAGACACATTTCAGTTTTAAATATTGTTTGGAAACACTGCAATTGCTAACATTACAGGTTTAGTTGTTGCTTTCTTTGGGGAGGAAAGCGGTGGTTGCAACAACCTCTTTCTATAGCTGTAACTCTCCCCTTCTGCAGCACTTCAAAACAACATAAGTGTCACCTTGACAACAACAGATTTTGTGTCGGGAATCTTTTCAAGACTTAGGAGAAACGAAATTCCCCAATATCAAGAGATTTAAATATAATCAAACTGGTTATTATTCAAAATTATCACTCTGCTTTTACTTTCTAACATTCTTTTACTAGAGAACTATATATATGTGGGCACTTCCCACGTTTGTTCATTTTAGAGATTACTAAATGGTTCTAAAGAACCCTCCTTTGACTTTCTAACTTTCACTCTCAGGCATGCAGAGTCTTGCTTCATCTGAATATATTTGCAGCTGAGTCAAAGGTAGGACTTAGGAAAAGGCAGAATTTTAAAATGGCTTGGCAGCCAAACGGGCAGAATTACCTGCTTATGAAATTACATTCACCCTAGATTAGATACATATAGAAGATATTAGATATCTTCTTTTTTTTCTGGTTTATATTTAAAATATATTTATCGATCAGATAAAATTAGATAAATTTAAAAAAATATTTTATGTAGTATGCATGTCTCCCCAAATTATGTTGCCCTAAAATGAGTAATCATTCAGAACCATAAAAAAAGTATAATATACATTTAGGCTTAGCATAATTTGCTAGCTGAATATTATAAAAAAATCTAGAAGTCAAGGGTTTTTCAAAAATATAAATTCCTAGAGAAATTTTAAAGGAATTCAGGAAAATACTGCTTTGTTTGCATCTGTCAAATAAAAGTTATTTTCTTTGTAATTTGTATTATAGTATTATAGTACTTTTAAACTATATATGTCTGAGTAGTTAAAAGGTAATACATACGTACTATGAAATATATCTAATATTTTAGGGAAAAATTCCATTTTACCACTATTATAGCACTTTCTATTTCTAACACCAAGAAAAGGTTTTCTTAATGTTAGAATAGAAAAAGGTTGCAGAGGAATGGCTTTGACCAGGGTCTACTTTCTGAAAAGCATCCTTATATTAGAATTAATTATCCAAATACTCTTCATTGAGACTTTATATTGTGGTGGTTCTGTGACTAGGTCTCATCGGAAAAACTGACCTTTATTTTTTTTCATTTTGGTATAGTTTACATTTCAGGAAATAAAGGTGAACATTAACAAAAGTAAAATACAATACCAAATACTATTCATAATTATAGCTTACCAACATTGTTACAAACTACGTGTTTAAAAAACACTATGCCCAGATTTTGAAATAGTCTTACTCTATTTTTCAGTAAATAAAAATTCTTAGACAATTATTATAAGACAACATTATTAAGACACCCTCGCTGTTTTTAAACAGCAAGGGTGTCCACACTTGTGGACACTTGTTATACATTTTTTATATTCATTCAAAAGATCTCTGTGGTAAATCAGCACCAAGCATTCTGGAGTCTTTCCATGTAAAATTTGTGGAAATTGCAACTATTGTGAAGTATAATGACATATTATAAATTGTAAAAGTGTAAAGGTCAATACGAATCATTTAATCTTCAAGCTGTATCATTGTTTTTGAAATGACTATTTATAGTTTCAATTGGTAGATCTTCATAGAAGTCAAATGTCAGCTATATACCACCCCATCTCATTTCAGACCGCCCTCCACACATTTTATCCTGCAGGATTTAAAACAGAAATAAATCCTCAAAGCCTTACATGGTCAAGCTGCCAGCGAGCAAAAGTGCAGCAGCCAGAGATTGGGGTGAGGCTCTGAGAGGATCAGTTGCAGTGTGTGTCAAAAACTGGAGATGACACACAGAGAACAAGCCACTATCCACAGTTTGCAGATCTCTACAATACATAGAGCCCAAAGGGTTAGTTTAGAAAAAAGAATTCTTCTCTAACTTGGAATTTCCTGGATGAGGCTGTTTGAAGAAAGGCCCTAAGAGCTGTAATAACATAGAGGAGTTTTTACCTGACATTAGTTGACTTTCTCATTATGGGAGATAAGATAAAATTAAACACAAATTTTGCTAATAGGATTCTCCTCCTTGTATTTTAGAACTGGTGGCTTTCACTTTTTGGAAATCTCTGCTAGCAGTTAGATTAGTTTATCAATGATATTCCAGGATTTCAGACACAGACATTTCCTTCGAAGCCATTATAGGGGAAACCGGGACTTCCACTTGGGCTTCCCATAGCAGCTCTGTATCAAGACCTCTTGGAAACATTCTTGCTAAATTAGCATCGCACTTTAATGTATCCCCTCAGATAAGAATCTCTCCATGCCAAAGAAAGCACCTGCAGAATAGTGGCAAAGTTCTTTTATGGAAAAATTATTGGGAGAAGAGGGTTCCAGGAAGGAACTGAGCACCAACCTGTGCATTTCATTGTGACCCATGAATCAGTTCTGTAAATTTCACCTTTTTTTTTTTTCCTTTGGCTCTTGAGAAATAAAACTTAAGTGTACAGTACTAGGCTCAGACGAAGGGCACAGAGATATCCGATGTAGGGCAAAACATTGAACATGTTTTCAACCCACTCTCCAAATTAACTCAGGCCAGGGGTGTGTGGATTCTGTGAGTTCAGATATTGGAACAGCCAGTTTTATAGACAGTCTGAGACCAGGCTTTTGCCCTCGGTGTCAGTTAATTTTTTTTTTCTGGATAGAGGAATGTTTATATTAAGTTCTATTCCTCTCTGAATAAGTGCTCCCCTCTCAGAAGCCAGCCCAGTTGGAGAGAGACTCCTAAAAGTAGCTCTGGTGTAAAACACATGTGCTAAAAATAAGCAGCCCTTTCAGCACCGTGTTCGCCGGAGCCGGTACAATTTTAAACACACTTTTTCTTCTCCACGTCCAAAGCCTTCAGTGGGGGGAAGTCAGGGGTGAAGCCAGGGTCTGTTAGAAGAACAGAAGAAAGGATGGGAAGTGAGCATGCCTGTGACGGCAGAGATGAGGAGTCCAGGCATGGTCTTTGGAGAAAACTTTGGGGCAGGATCAATTTGCAGGGTTGCTCTCTCGCTTAGAACGGCATCCTATGCAGAGCCTACGCTGGGGCCAGACCCATGGGAGGCACTCAAATATTGATTGAATTGAAATGAATTGATAACAAGTCAGGTGAATATACATGTTGATTTATCAATTCACCTACCCACTCTCTTAAGAATAAAAAGCAGGTCCTAATGCATACCAAACACAGGGGACATAGAAGAACACGCAAATAAAAGGCACAGTTCTTATCCCTAAAGGGGATGGTGTAGCGGCTGGGGGTGGGTGGGTGGGTGGGTGAGAGCGAAATGATCAACTATATTGGGTATTCATAAACTTCCTGCAGGAGGTGACCTGAGCAGAGAACTGGGGACTCCTAGAGATGGTCTGGGAGTATTTGGGGATTGCTGGAGCACAGGATGGCTGTGACAAAGCGGGTTTCATGTTCCCACGTTTGAGAGATGGGATCAACTGAAAGGTTAACAGAACTGTCCTTCTCAAACTTGGCCCCACTTATGGAACTATCTGCAGAGCTTCAAATACTGAGACTGTGATTCAGCTGGTCTCGGGTGTGGCCTGGGCATGTGACATTTAAAAGCTCTCCCTGACCCTAATCCACAGAAAAGTTCAAGCACTCCACCCTAGGAGAAGGTAGCTATTTTCAGCTGTGCCAAAGTCAGTGGCTGCTTATCGCCCTCCTCATTTTATTTTTCCTGCATTTTCCCATGGAAAACAAGAAGCTTATGTTTTCTATCACTTATGTAGGTTTACTGGGAGGATTCATAAAGGGCAAAAGTGCTTAAAATACTTTGCATAGTGGAACGGGGGAGAAATTCTGCCTAAATAATTTGCTGTTCAATTTTCTGTCACCTCAGACTAGAGCCCTGGGCCTCTGTTCCCTGGTGACTGGGGTTTTAAATGGCTCTTCCTAGTACTCTTCCAATCATTGATGAAAGAAGATGCAGGTGCATGCAAGTGGATCTTAAAATATAAATCTGCAGCTTGGGATTGGCACCCAACTCACACCAGCAAACAAAACAAAACGTTTGTTTTGTCAACTAATAAGTAACCCCCAGTGAAAAGCCCCTTCCTGATGGTGTTCACGAGGCACAGAATTAACACGCAGATGTTGGAAACTCAGCCAGACTTTTGAGTTGGCCGAACCAGGCCTGGCTGCCGGCCACAGTGGTGTATCAGCTGAGGTCTGGAGAGACAGGCTGCCAATTGCACCACCGCGCAGACAGAATAAAAGTGATTTGTTCAATGGAAGGTTATGTTTGGAAACATTCTGCCCTGTTTTGGCTGCCAAGCATGCGGACACAGCTCAGTCGAGCCTGGGTGCGGGAGGAAGCCCATCTTATGGAACACAGGTGCTGTCTGCTTCCCTCTGCTCGGGCCAGAGCTAGGCGCCAGGGAGGGTTGAGTGAGGATGATATGACGTGTGCACGCTCCCCAATCTGGAATCTCCTGTGTGTGGTGCTGAAAGATCCTGTCCTAAGACATGTCAGCTCCACACCTACTTTCCTTACAGTATTTGGGGCACAATTCCACGGCCACCTACTGACTTCGAGGTTTGTCAGCCACACAGCAGGGTAAAAAATAAGGCACGTAAGACATGAATTAGCATGGTGTGAAAAGAAAAGCAGGCAAAAAGTGTCCAGGGTGTGAGGAGGTATGAAAACATGTTTTGCAAGAAAAGGGATTTTTGATATGCTGAGAGACAAGTGCTGGGGAAAATTGAAATTCCCATCTTTTCCTGAGCAGCCACCACAATTTCCATTGTACTTTGCTGTTTACAGAATCGCATAAGCTCCACTCATTTAACTCTGATGGTCTTTAGTTGAGATCAAGTGAAACTGCAGCAGTTAATGGCAGCACATTGCTTTTTCAAATGCAAACATAGATATTAAAATTTTCAGCAAAGTGCCTCCAAACACATTTATGTTGAAATCTGTTCTTACCTTCAAATCTGGAGGCTTCCAGCAATGCTCACTTATCCCCGGTGCAAGAAAAGGAGAAGAAATTCTACCCATTCTCCATCTGGAAGCTTTTCCTTGGATCAAGGTTTACAATATCCAGCTCCACGCTGACACTGTTCTGGAGACGGCTCTTCTGACCAGAGGTTGGAGGAGGGCCCCGCAGCGCTGGCGGGCCAGGCAGGGCCTGTCTGTCTCTGCTTTCACCACCTGGCCGGCTAACCGCTAACCTTCCACCGAAGGTGGAAGAATGTGATGGGGGGAAAGGGCCCACTTCCCCTCGTTCACACTACACCCACCTACACCTGGACATTTAAGGGAGACACTTACAAAGGAAGCGGAATGACTTCCGTATAATTTAACACAGAGATACGATTATAGGAAACGGCTTGTCCACACATGCAGTGAAACAAAAATCTGTTCGCAGACAGCCAGGAAGCTGAACTGTTTTGTGATTTGTATTTATATTAGCACATTGTTTATATTTCATTATTAGAAAAATGAAATAATTCATCTTAGAGTTTGAAAAGTACAAAAGAATTAGTAAAGAAAAACCGAAATAGAAAATTGTCTATAATACTTCCCTTCAGGTAATTACTATGGTTTTCTTGACATATTTACTTCTATGTATATGCAAAAATTATAATCATATTGGATATGCAATTTTGAATCTAGTATTTCAGTTTTTAATTTTCTTTTTCTAATTATAAATGTGGTTTATTTTCATTATACAAAAGTAAACCATTACAGAACCAGAAAACATAAAAGTATCTCCTATAATCCCACTCCCTCCTATAACCATCAATAAAGGTTCAGTACCTATTCCAACAATTGTTTTTCTCTTTTCCAGATACACATATACTCTTAAACTTTTATCTTGAGATCTTTGCTTACCATGAAGTATTATTTGGAAGTAGTGTGCTAATAATGGCATAGTGATTCACAGATGCACAAGAATTAAACATTTCCCTATTGAGTTGGTTGCTGCAATTAGATAATTTCACATATTTTGCTATTATAAACTTACTTCTGAGCAGACTTATTTTATCTTTGACCTCATTTGTGATGTTTTTCCCTGGAATAAAATCTTTGAAGAAGAATTAGGAAATCACAGGACAAGAACTTTCAGTTTGATATATATTGTAAGCTCTTTCACAAAATACGAGCACTTTCTACATTATGCATATACATTTCATTGCAATGTTAACCAATTTATGCTTTTTAAAATTTGTTTAGATACTTTTCACATTTTGGGTAGTTAAATCTTCCTATTACTTTCCCCTTGTGATTTCTTTCATATTTGAAAAGCCCAAACCAAGAGGAGAGGAGCTAGACTTTCAGGTATTTTTCTGTATTTAAATTTTTTTAATTTTTGTTTTAACTTTTTCCACTTAACTCCTTAATCCAGGTAGAATTTATTTATTTTAGTAAGTCACATAATGTGAGGATGTTTTATTTTTCCAAAATAGGTAAGTCATCTTTGAATAATACCGTATTCCTTGACAGGCAGTGTCTCCTTTAACAGGATTTTTATTTCTGGTCCCTTAATCCATCACTGATTATGCGCCAAGGCTATACTGTTTTGGTTTCTGTAGCTTAGAGGATAGTGGATAAGCATGTGGGTACTGAAATTAGAGAATGCTATGCTTGATTCCACCACTGAGTTGGTGACCTTCTGGAAAGTGCTCAAGCTCTCTGGCCTCTGCTGAAAGGGAGTAGTGATGGTCCCTTCTGTGTAAGGTTGCTGGAAGAAGAAAACTCACCAAAGATAGAGAACAATGTCTGCCACAGAACAGTTGCAAACAGTAGCTACTGTTACCACCATGGCCCCTGTTACATTTCATATCTGCTGGAAAGAGACATAGCCAGCATTTATGCTTTTTGTTTTTTAAGTCCTGGTTATTTTTGTTTAGTTTCTTTCCAGAAAACTCTCCTTGATACTTGCAAAAGAAATTTCTTCAAGATTTTGATTATAAGTATTAAACTGTTGCACTTGTTTAGGAAAGACTGGCTCTATGCCATATTCTATTATCCTCGGTACCACATGATATATCTTTCCAATTACTAAGATTTTATGATCATCACGTAAATTTTGAGGTCTTTATGTTTTGCTTTTGCACATTTATTCTTAAAGTTGTTTCTTTATTTTGGGGGACCTTTTTGACTTATATGATTCATATATTTTCTCATTTTGCTTTTGAATAAATGATGCTTACACTTGGAAAGCTGTTTGATTTTGGTACATTTGTTTTGGGCTTAGCATCATTGCCTGATATTAGTATTGTTCTCAAATTTTAACTGGTTTTTTGGACGTTCTGAAAATTCAGTTATATCATCGGCAAATAATAACAACTATGCCTTCCCTGTAGAATCAGTTGCAATGTCTGCAATGACAGTGACAACAGTAGTGTTGGAAGTCATCCTGGGTAGTGGGGTGTTGGAGCAGTCCTTTTATCACATTCTGTCTCTGCCGCATGCTGGGTGACCTTGCATCCACACTCCCCTGTGCTTCAGTTTCTTCTTCTGTGTAAGGCAAATAATCATAGCACTCATTGCTGGGTCTCTGATCAATCCTTCCTGTAACTCGCTCCTGCATCTGTCTGTCCTCTTCTATTCCTTCTCACTTTTACCTACTTGACATTTTTCTTCCCCCTGGGCTTTTTCCTTATCTTTTTCACAGCTGGTCCCTCACTTGATCCTCATTCCCAGAGCCGTTTTTAAACTGCCTCTCAGAAACTGCTCACTTTTTTCTCTCTCTCATAAAAGAACAGGCAGCTGCCTGCCCACACCGCTGAGCTGGGAGCTTCCCCCTGAAGATTCAGTTCAAGGTAGCAGAGTGAGAGACAGAACTGCAATCCCTTTGTGGCATGGGCAATTCAGAATTGTGGCATCATGTAAATGTCTTCATTGTAGGAAGTTCTAGAAAAACATAGTCTGTCTTTGGACACAGTGATTTTAAGAAACCTCAAGTATAAGCTGTGATGAATTAGACAGCAGAGGATGACAATCTGCTGAGAGTTAATTCCACCCTGATGTCTCTTCTCTTCAATTCAGCAATTTCTTGATGGCATGTCAGTTCATCAATCAAGAGTATAAAAGAGAGAGATGACAGCGAATTGGATGAAGCTGAGAATAGATATAATAGTATTCTTATTACCACGTTTTATGTTTGAACCTAAAAATACATTTTTAGTTGCAAAGACTCAAAAGTTGCTATCATTCCTCCAGCTTCCTTGGTTTAAAGTGAGGGCTGGGTGGCTCATGTTGAGTTTGGGGAGGGAGGAAGACCCAGACAAGGAGGTCCTCAGGGCCCCGAGAGGTAAAATGACCATGATTCCAAAGGCAGCCCCACGCTGTGGCTGGGAGGCAGTGGCAGCTGGGCTCTCTGGCTTCCACATTTACTGGCTACATGACTTCAGGTAAATTTTTTACTTTATCTGCACCTCAGTTTCCACATTTGTAAAATGGAGATAAGATTGGGATGCACAGGGTTGTTCTAAGAATTCAATGAGTTAATGTGTATAAAATGCTGAGGATAATGCCTGGCATAGGGTTAGTGCCATGGCAGTGTCATTTAAAACCTCCAACGAGGCTTCTGGGTGCTGCAGGGCATGCTGACAGGACACAAAGATGACATTTAGGGGCAAAGAGGATCCTGTAAGGTCCTTCATCATACCCAAGCCAGCCCAGTAGGCGCTCCTCCAAAACAAATAGAAATGACCCCGTTGCCAGGAACATGGCTGTTTCACCGCAAGAACAAATGAGCAAACCAAGGTGGGAAAGAGATGAGAGGAGAAATACCACAGAAAACACTTTTCCTGACTTTCTTTGCTAACTGTGGGTGTCCAAAAGAAATATCGGTGACAGGGAAGAATTCCACCAAATATGGAAGTATCTGATTTGTATGGAATGAGCTACATGAAAAAGAACCTTCTCTTTACTAAATAAAAATATGTTCTATTTATTCAACAATTATTTCAACAATGAAGTAAAACATGATCTATTAAAATATTTACCTTTAAAAATAATTCTTAAGGTGACACTTGGTGACAATTCATCATAATTAAGCTATAGATCTAATGTTTTGCTAACTCAAAAACAAAAAACAGCCCAATTGAAAGATGGGCAAAGGACTTAATACACAAGTAGGCAATAAGCACTTGAAAAGATGTTCAGTGTCACTAGTCATCAGAAAAATGAAAGGCAAGATCACAGTGAGATACCACCTCTCACCCATTAGGATGCATATTATTAAAAACAAAAAGAAAGAAAATAATGAATGTGTTGTTGAAGATGTAGAGAAATTAGCACCTTCTTTTGTTGCTGGCAGTAAATGTAAAATTGTGAATCTTTTGTGGAGAACAGTATAGTGGTTTCTCAAAAAATTAAACATAAAATTGCCATATGATCCAGCACTTCCACTTCTTGGTATATACGTAAAACAACTGAAAACAGGGACTTGAACAGATATTTATTTGTGCACCTGTGTTCATAGCAGCATTATTCACAGTAGCCAAAAGGTGGAAACAGCCCAAGTGTTTATCGACTGATGAATGATAAAACGTGGTCTGTACATACCGTGGAATATCATGCAGCTTTTAAAAGAAAAAAGTTCTGACACGTGCTATAACGTGGCTGAACCTTGAGGACATTGTGCTAAGTGAAATAAGCCAGTCACAAAAGAACAAATACTGTCTGATCCCACTTATGTGAGGTCCCTGGAGTAGCTGAATTCCTAGAAACAGAAAGTAGAATGGTGATTGTCAGGGGCCGGGGGCTGGGGGGGGTATGGGAAGTTATTGTGTAAATGGTTATGGAGGTCCAGTTTGGCAAGATGAAAAAGTTCTAGAGATGGGTGGTGATGATAGTCGAGAACAATGTGACTGTGCTTTATGCTACCAAACTGTACATTTAAAAAATAGTTAAAATGGTCAATTTTATGTAATGTATATTTTACCACACACAAACATTTCTCTATAATCTGACACATCCCAGATGGCATCTGCCTGGTTGATTTTTTTTTACAAATGTTCTGCTGTCCTCACGTGGACCTTGCCATTGTGAATTTTCCTCCCACTGAGCAAAGAATTAAGGAGGTCACAACGGGAGAGATTGAGAAATGTGTTAATAAATAAGCTCTCCATAAGAGTTGAAGTCACCTTCATATTGTTACTTGTTTCCTTAAATAGTTTGACTGATTAATATATCTACCTTCAGAGTTGTCTACCAAATAAAGCTCTGATTGCTATATAGAAAATTTATAAAATTTCCCATAACATAGGCTCACAGTTTGCCTTTAATGCTTAGGGTTTTGGGGAGGCTCAGATGCCTTAAAATGTAGCCAAAATATAAACAGAAAATAACTGGAAATTACGGAGAATTTCAATGCACCCTAAAGAGAGTTCAAATATATCTAAGATGAATTTTCTCATCCTGACTCAAGGCATCTACATTTAGAAATGTAAACCCACATTTAATTCATTTCAAAAATTGTCAAAGCATGTTCGTGGATCTCTCAATATGAAAAGTAGCATTTTCACAGGCACATTTTTCTTCTTAAAAAAAAAAAAAATCAAAATGTAGTGCTTAAATTGAGCTTGAAATCCAGCCTTGACTTAAATATTACCCCAATGAGCAATTGCAGGTACATTTCCTTCTCTGGCACAATAAACGAATCTTGGAAGGTCACAGCCCTAGCAGGGCTCTTCGGGGAAATGCCTTAAGTCCCCCCAGGAAAGGCCAGAGGAGGCTGTTTTTTCCTTCTGTTTATTCCACCTTTTAAAAGATCATTTTCTTTCCAACACTTAAAGCAGAGCAGTCATAGCAGGAATTAGAGAAGCTCCACTTTATGCTTTGAAAAGTTGAAACTTCCCGTGTGATTTAAAATTCTAACTCTGTCTTCTGGATTTTTAACAGAAGCAGAAATTGCTAATTTGGGCTGGGCAGGTGCTTTGTGGAAACGTGAAGTCCTGAAACCGCCTAGGCATCAGGGGCAAGGCGACTTTCCCCACTCCTGTAAGTAAGTGCAGAAAGAACATCGACTGTCATCTGTATTTCCAGGCTTCTACTTTGGGGTGAGTGGATGGAGGAGGTTAGTGGAGAAGAGTGGGGATCAGGGAAATTTGAATTTAGTAATACAAAAAAGTTATTTGGGAAATAGATGAATTCGTCCACAAATAGAAAAAAAAAATGTTACAATAGAGTATTTTCTTCTAAATAATCTTTCTTTTTTTAATTAAAATCAATTTGTCGGCCAGGTACAGTGGCACATGCCTATAATCCTAGCACCCTGGGAGGCCAAGATGGGAGCATTTATTATACTATTAATATATTTGAAGCATAAAATTTTTTCTTGATCTGGTTGGGTTTGTGAGATAAGACTGCTGTCCAAAAAAAAAAAAAATATATGATAGTAGGTTTTTCTTTTCTTTTTTTTTTTTGTTTGATAATCACCTGGGAAACAGTGGTAGCTCTCACCATCTTATCTCTTTTCTCTTTCAAGCGTGACAGAAAAACACCCCTTCCTGTCTTTTCCTCCTATAGCCAAATAGATACACACACACAGACTTGCAGATATTGACTCTGCAGGTCCCATCTTTATTGAACTTTTGGAACAAAGAGGATCTGAGGCAATAATAATTGGTTATAAAGAATAAATAAGAAAAACAAAACACATCGCAAAATGGCAATCCTAAAGGCATGGATGACAACTTTGCGCCTTGTGAATTGGCTGGGGACACAAGCCGAAGCAGCTTGGCCTGTGCAGGTTATGGGTCTCCCAAACTTGCACTTCACTGCAGCCCTGGGAGATTCCCTGGAGCAAAGATCACTGCTGCCTTTCTCAGCTTAATCAGTTTTATTTTGAAACCCAAGAGAATAAATAAAACTGGAGGTGAGGAGTTGAAGTGAGATGAAATATAAGAAAAAGAAAACAGCAGCAACACAATAGAAAAGTGCAAGAAACTAAATTGCCTTGGAAATATTTCTAAATAAGGCAGAAATAAGAAGATTAAATGAAGCAGGAAATAATTTGTCTTCTATATTAAGCTTAAAAACATGGTCGGGTATAGGGAAAAGCAGACATACTTTGCTGAGTTCGTGTCATGACTGTACTTCTCACTGGCTGTGTGGCTTTGGACTAGTTTTTTCATTGATTTATAGGTTATCTTGAAAATGAAGATAATAGCACCTATTTGCCAGCATTATTGTGACAATTAATTGAGATATCATGTAAACTGTGGCCAGAAGGCTGAAAATGAAATAAAGATGTTTTATATAATCTACAGAAAATATTTTAACATTTGGTATCAGTGGCTATTTTAAACTCAGGGATTTTGCTTGAAAATTTAGATTTTTGACTGTTCCTGAAAATTTGGAAGACCTGGTGCTTGGGTTATCTACTGCTGTGGGACAAACCTCTACACACTGAGTGACTTTAAAAAAAAATCCAATCATTTATTTTCTTTCCAAATCTGCAAATGGGTAGAGCTTGGTGTGGAAGGCTTATGTGTTCATGCTCTGTCCTCTGGAAAGTCTCACTGGGAGATGGAAGACCCACTTCTAGGTGGCCCCACATGGCAGGCAAGTTGGTGCTGGCTGGGAGCTGGAGCTCTTTCTGGGCTGAGGGGCTGGGGAGTCATTCACTCTCTAGGTGAGCCCCTTTAAGTGTCCTGGCTGTACCTTTAACTAGGTCATGAAACCACTGCCTGTTCTGGCTCCCAGACACTGAGTCTGAGGATTGGTTGCATTTAGTAGGCACTGACACTGTTGTTTTCATATGCCAGAGTCCAAGGAAAATGAAGTATCGGCCTGAAACACTTATTAGAGTGGATTTGCTATACAAAGCCTAGGAGAAACGACTAAGCAAGTAGAGGGTGTTAGTTGGAAAAAGGATGCTGTGATCCAGAGTCTCAAATACACTTTGAAACTACACTTTCACCTCTGAAAAAGCAAGAGCCTAGCCAACGTGATACTCAAGAAGAATAAAGTCTTTCAAAATTAGAGAAATCATATTTCTCATATTATGGACCCAGTGGGCTCTGCAAAATCGGATGGTGAAGGCTAAGCAAGAGTTTTAGGTGACCTGGCTTAGCAGTGAATGAATTCTCCCGCTTAGAGCCAAGTTTCAAATACTGAGAGAAACATATTTCTTTCTTTCTTTCTTTGTGAAGGAATCAAAACAATATACTCCAAATAATCAATTAGACACAAAATAAGGCAAATGGGGGAGATGAAGAACTAAAAAGTGATAAGACACATAAAAAGCAAATACATAAATGCAGAAGTAAGTACTTCCTCGTCATCAATTATGTTAAATATGAGTGAATTAATTTCTTCTCAAAAGGAAGAGGTTGACAGAATTAATTTAAAAAAACTTGAGAAAACAATATGCTGTCTACAAAAGACTGATTTTTGTTCTAAAGACAAAAATAGGTTAAAAGTGAAAGGATATAAAAAGGTATTCTTTTCAAATAGCAACCAAAAAAGAGCTGGGGTCGTTATATGATACTAATATTGAACGAAATAGACTTTTCAGTCAAAAACTGTTACAAGAGACAAATAAGGACATTATATATTGATAAAAGGTCAATTTGTCAAGAAGATATAAGCATTATAAACATGTAAATAAAAGAACACAGTAAAGGAATGTAAGTATACATTGACAGAATTAAAGGGAGGAAAGGAATCATACAATAATAGTTGGAGACTTCAATACCCAACTTTTAATAATGCATAAAACAAAGTAACTGAAAATCATTAGGAAACAGAAAATGAACAACACTATAAAGCAAATGGATCTATCAGACATAGACATAACACTCCACCCAACAACAGCAGAATGCATGTTCTAAAGTGTACATAGAGCATTATCTAGGATAGACCATATGTTAGTCTGTGAAACAAGTCACAATAAACTTAAAAAGGTTGAAATCACACAACGTATATTCTATGACCACAGTGAAATTAAGCTAGAAACCAATAATAGAATGAAAACTGGAAAATTCACAAATATATGGAAATTAAATGATTTACTTTTTTAAAAAAATGGGCCAGAGAATAAATCACAAGGGAAATCAGAAAATCCTAGGGACAAATGCAAACAAAAACTCAATGTACCACAGTTATGGGATGCAGCAAAAGCAATGCTTAGAGGGAAATTTATAGCTACAAATACATACATCTAAAAAAGAGGAATGATTTTAAACCAATAACCTAACATTACATCTTAAGGAAATAAGTAATAAAGACCAAATTTAACCCAAAGACAGCAGAAGAAAATAAATAAGGATTGAAATATAGATAAACAAAATAGAAAAACAGTAGAGACTCAACAAAACCAAAAGCTGGTACTGTGAAAAAATCAACAAAATGACAAAACTTTAGCTAGAATGAAGAAGAAAAAACAGCAAATACACAAATAACTAAAATCAGAAATAAAAGTGGGGCATTACTATAACAAATTAAACAACATAAAAAATAGACAAATCCTAGAAACACAAATTACCAAAACTGGCTCAAGGAGAATAGAAAATCTGAACAGACATATACCAAAGAGATTAAATCCATAATCAAAAACTTCCCAAAACAAAATTCTAGCACCATATGGCTTCACTGGTGAATTCAACCATACATTTAAAGAACTAACATCAATTTTTCCCTAATGCTTCCAAAAAAATAGAAGAGAAGGGAATACTTCCTAACTCATTCTGTGATACCAGAATTACTCTAATACCAAAGCCAAATAAAACTCACAAAAATCCTATTAGAGCTAACAAACAATTTCAGCAAAGTTTCAAGATATAAAATCCAAAAGCAAAGAGCAGTTGTGTTCCTTCACACCAGCAACAAACAATCCAAAAAGAAAATTAAGAGAAAAATTATTTATAATAGGATCCAAAAGAATAAAATACCTAGAAATAAATTTAGCCAAGAAGACAAAAACTTGCTAACTGAAAACTACAAAACATTGCTGAAAGAAATTAAAGAAGACCTAAATAAACGGAAAGACATCCATGTCTGTGAGCTGGAAAACATAATATTGTTAAGATGGCAATACTACCTAAAGGAATCTACAGATTCAACGCAATATCTATCAAAATTTCAATGGCCTTTTGGGGAGGGAATGGAAAAGCTGATCCTCAATTGATATGGAATTGCAAGTGATCCTGAATAGCCAAGGCAAATTTGAAAATGAAGAACAAAGTTGGAGGATTCACACATTCCAAATCCAAAACTTACTACAAAGCTACAGTAATCAAAACAGTGTGGTGCTATCATAATAATAGACATATAGACCAGTGAAATAAAGGAGAAAGCCCCAAACAAAGCTACCCATCTGGCCCATTGATTTTCAACAAGGGTGCAAAGAATATTCAATAGAGGAAAAATAGTCCTTTCAACAAATGGTGCTGATAATTGGATATTCAAATGCAAAAGAATGAAGTTGGACTGCTATCTCATGACATATGTAAAGTACAACTCAATACTAGTCAATAACCTAAATAAAGAGCTAAAGCCATAAAACATTTAGAAGAAAATGTCTTCATGACTTTAGATTTGGCAACAACTTCTTAGACATAAGGGCAAAAGAACAAATAACCAAAAAAAAATAGATACATGGGACCATGAAAATTTTAAATTGTGTTATTCAAAAGCATTAAAATGAAACTGAAAAGACAACCCACGGAATCAGAGAAAGATATTTTGCAAATCATATATCTGATCAGGGTTTAATATCCAGAGTATATAAAGGAATTTCTAAATTTAACAATGAGAAGGAAAACAATCCAATTTAAAAATGAGCAAAGATTTATATAAACATTTCTCTATGAAGATGTACAAATGGCAAACAACACATGAAAAGATGTTCAACATCATTAGTCATTAGAAAAACACAAATCAAAACCACATTGAGATACTACTACATACCCATTAGGATGGCTATAATTTAAAAAAGAAAAAGGAAAAGGAAATAACATATGTTGGAAAAGATGTGGAAAAATTGAAAGCCTTTTTCATTGCTAGTGGAAATGTTAAATGGCTCAGCTGCCATGGAAACAGTTTGGTAGCTCCTCAAATAATTAAACATAGTATTTTCATATGACACAGAAATTTTACTCCTAAGTATACACCCAAGAGAATTAAAAACAATGACTCAAACTAATACGTATACAGATATTTTCACAGAAACACAATTCACTATAGCCAAAGTGTGGCAACAGCCCAACTGTCATTACTTGATGAATAGATAAATTGTGGTATATATAAATCAATGGGATACTATTCAACCATAAAAAGGAAGTAAGCACCGATACATACTATGATGTGGATGTTTCTGGACAATGGTACACTGGTTAAAAGAAACCAGACACAAAAAATCACATATTGTATAATTCTATTTATATTAAACATCCAGAATAGGTAAATCCACAGAGACAGAATGAAGATTGGTGTTTGCTATGGACTAAAGGGAGGGAAGAATGTGGAGCAACTGCTTAGTGGCTATGGCATTTAGGGGGTGATGAATATGTTTTGGAACCAGTTAGAGGTGGTTATACAACATTTGTGAATGTCTTAAACACCACTAAAATTGTTCACTTAAAAATGGTCCTTTTTATGTTCTGTGAATTTCACCTCATTAAAAAAAATATTAACAGAACAAACAATAATGTATGCAAATTTTAAAAAATCATTTAGGAGGTCACAAATCGCAAAATGGAATGTGGAACGTTACAAAACAATTTGACTGTGTTACAAATGGATGAAATGCCTCACTGAAGAGGGTTGGGGAAAATACGCTGACCTAAGTAACATTAGAAAGCGGTGAAGTCTAAGATTAAATGCAAAAACATTGCATATAAGCACTACACTGTAGTTGATAAAGTTGTTCCCATGGGGGCATGGGTTAACAATTCTGATACTGCTATAGATGTACACTAGATTTGAACAATTAAGTAAATGGATAGCAGATGGTGAGAACCAGATTTTTCCTGTTGGAGTTAAGAATTTATAGATAAGCAAAGGGAGGAGGTTAGAATGATCCATGCAGTGATGGATTAGGGTTGATGATCCCAGTATAAACTCATGTTTAGCTTCATATAGATACTGATGGTGACATATAGAAATACTTATAGAAATATGCATATACGTAGCTTGATATGCATAGATATATCTTCTGGCTCAGTCAGAAAAGAGGCTGCAAAAGCAATAACATCTCAGTGACAAACTAATGCCCAGATCTTGGTTTCTAACATTGTTCTCCAACAAAAAGGAGTAGAGGTCCTTGGAGACAAAGCTGATTCTAGGACTAAGACACATATATAAAATGAGCCTGGACCATCATGTATTGCCAGAAAATAAAAAAGTGCTTGAAAATAAAAAATAGCATAGAATATAAATCCACAATGATCAAGGTATGTCAAAGTGATACAAGAGCCAATTGAAAGAACTTCTAATAACCAAAACCAGAACTATCTAAGTGACAAAGTAAACAAAGTAGTATTGGAATATAACCCAAAGTATAAAACAAATGAGTCCATGATTCAATGATTAAATAAATTCAATAAGAAAAGATAAATTTTCCATATGAGGAATTCTAAATAATTTATACAAGTTTTCTACCTGTAAGAAAGTAGAGTATAAATCCCCACCCCTTTAGTGTGGGCTGTGCATAGTGACTTTCTTCCAAAGAACAGTATGGAAAGAGGGTGGGGAGAAGGGGTAACTTTACAATAGGGAAAACCGGCAAACACTACCTCAGCCATGTTTTTAAGGTCAACAGTGATGTCATGTTAATAGTACATACTGTTGATATGATGTGATGAGAATGGCAATTAATTTCTGTGTTTTTTTTTCCCCCAAAAAGCCTTAATATCAGTCTATTCATGAGAAAACCATCATACGAATTCCCCATTGAGGGACATTCTATAAAATGCCTGACTCCTCAAGATTGTCAAGGTCATAAAAAGCGAGGAAGAGAAACTGCCACAGCCAAGAGCAGCTTAAGCAGACACGATGATAGAATACAATGTGGTATCCTGTATGCAACTCTGGAATAGAAAAGGGATGTTAGCTAGAAACCAAGGAAATCCGAACAAAGCACAGACTCATGCTAATATTAACAATAACATCATCATCATCATCAACGTATCAATATTAGTTCACAAATTGTACCATACTAACGTAAGATCTTAGTAATAGAGAAAACTATGTACAGGGTATATGGAAACTCTCTGTACTACCTTTGTACATTTTCTGCAAATATAAAACCATTGTAAAAATAAAGTTTACTTTCAGAAATGAAGAGGTAAGACTAATGATTGTCATGTTTCATCTTACTTAAAGATTAGCTAAGGGGATTTTGAAAAATGCCCATTTCAAAAAAACTTATCTCCCAAGGGTCCTGACTCAGTGTATCACAGGATAGAGTCCATGAAGCCCCCTTTTTAATATGCTCCCAAGGTGATTCACAATTTGAGACACAGTGGTGCAGAGGAAGACTGCCATTATTCCATCTCAGCTTTGATTTCTCACATAATCTGTAACAATAACAGTGACTTCGCCCCTCCATACAGATAGGAGCCTAAGTGTTATGTTCACGTGAAATTAATGTCTCCAAATCAAGTTTGGAAGAGACTAGCAACTCTCTGAAGGGGGGATGGGTATATACAAACACAACGAGTAAGATATGCAACGTTTGGGGGATGGACACTCTTGAAGCTCTGACTCGAGGGGTGAGGGGAGGCATGGGCAATATATGTAACCTTAGCATTTGTACCCCCATAATACGCTATAAAAAAGAATGTACAAACGCATAATATACACAGACATCTGAAATGAAGCACTAGCCTTAGTGATATTTAACTCACACAAGATGATAGGAACCATGAATAATGGAGCAAATATCACAAAGGAACAATTTGTCAAAAATGAAATTAAAGCTAAATTTGAGAATACACTAGTTACCTAACTAAACAAGAAATGCAATGAATGTTACTCAAGTGTAATCCACAGCATGATGTTGATCCATCAACTGTTTGTTACCAATCCACACAAATACAGAATGTGAGTATAAATACTGAAAACTTTTGGAGCAACTTGCCATTGCCTCAGAATCCAAAGGTGTCATCAGTGAGCTTGTCTTGTTGAACTTGCAGATGCATTCAGGTGATGTCAAACTCGGGTGGTTGATGAACAAGTGGCCAGTATAGGCAACAGACATGAGCAGTAGGTCATAGCAGCCCACGACAGATTGGAAGTCAAATAAAATATCGATGCTTTCTCGTCAATGATTTAAGCCACATTGAATTAAAAATATGTTTTGAAGATATTCCTTGTCAAATTATAAAGTTTACAAAATAAAAAGCTGCTCCTCAATATTGTCATTTTTGTGGAAGAATAAGTGCTTTTATTGATAAAAGCGTAATTGATATAACCATTAATGAAACTGTTCGATAGCATTTATGTAGTCCTCAAATATCCATAATCATTAAGTAATTAATTCTATTGATCCTATGAAAATAATTGAACTGCTGGGTAAGAATTATACATGATGATATTCATTACCTTATGAAAACAGTAGGAAGCTATAACTAACTTGAATTAATAACAATAAGGAGAAGTTAATTTATTTATATTATATATTCACAGATTGAAAGATTATGTAGTATAAATTATGATTATAAAGAGTTAAAAAGCAGATTATATAATTATAAAATAATATGCATTTATTCTAGAAAATACAGAGAAAGTATAAAAAACTAAAACTCTATAGTCCTGAACCCAGAGGTGAAAACAACATTCTAGTGGGTTTGGAGCTTTTAAAATTTTTAGTATTTGTTACATTAGTTTCCCCACATGCTCAAAATTGATTTCATATATGTTTATAAAAAATATATTTTTACCCTATTTTTCTACTTGCTATTATTTTGTGAGACTTTTCTTCTCTGTGTTAATCAATGGCTAGTGGGTAGTTATTTAGTGGCTTAAAAACAGTGCATGTCTTTTTCTCTCTAACCAAAATTTCCATTTCTGGTTAGCAGAAGATCTCTACTTATCATCACTGAGACATGTTGTTCCCAATATTGTTAGTCCCCTTGCTGAACCTGGAGTATTTACCTTTAGCAATTGAACGCTCTGGCCTAGAAATGACACATGTCATTTCTGCTCATGACTCATTGTCAGGCAGTCCCACGGCCACACAGCCCCACCCAGTCACAAGGTGTCCCTGAAGTCTGAGCCTCCCACACGCCTGGAAGGTGGGAAGCCAACAACATTTGTCAAAGAGCAGCAATGACTGCCATGCCAGCTCTACAAAGTACCATTGCACTAAAGAAACAATATTTGATCCCAAAAATGTACCTTAATTTATTCAACCATCCTGGTTGGAGACATTTTTGTATTTTCATTCTTTTCAGTACTATAAAATAAACCTGGAACATTTTATACATTGATCTTTGATTTCACCTCTGATTATGCCCTTTGGATACATATCTTGAAAAGAAACCACTAGATCGAAGCATATAAACATTATAATACTGTTAAAATATTTTATCATTTTTTCAGAGTGTTTGCACAAATATTACTACTAGCAGTAATGTCTACCTTCCAATCAAAGTTCAACTTCACTAATGCTGCATATTGTCATTTTAGAAGTCTATGTTAATTTTATATGAGACATAATATCCCATTCTTGTTTTATTGATAATTACTAAGACAGTTAATGATTGATATATTAAAATGCTTATTAAGTGATGAGACAAGACTAGGCAAAATATCGGCCATACAAAATAATACTATGGATGGAGAAAAGTCATATAAACATGACACAGTAGTTCAAAGTTCTGTAATTACTGATCATTTTTGTCTTATCTATGTGTTTTTGTATGTTCTAATTTTATTCCAATCATCAAAATGAAATCATATTTATTAAGTTTATGATGAAGTGGCATTTCAGATGAGACAGGAACAGAAGAATTATTCAATAAATGGTACTGGGAAAACTGAGTAGGCAAAAAATCCCTAGCTATCCTATAAACATTAATAAATTCCAGAATAAAATCTATATACAAATAAACAAACAAATATAACAAATCTCAATGTAATTAAGTTATAATAAAATGCAGAATTATAACCATTTGTGACAAAGAATTTTTAGCAGTATAAAAAGCACAGAAAATATTTGTTCCCATAAACTTGAAAAACAACTAAACAATAGGAGTCAACAATGTTTAAAGAAAAGTAACAGTATACGAAAATATCTTAACAACATGTCAAACACGTATAGAATTAGTGTCCAGAATATATAAAGAATCTCTACAAATGAACACAAAAAAGGTCAAAGTAAATCCTGCTATAATTAAGGCAACACAATTAAAGCTATCAACTATCTTTTTCATATCCTTCATACCCTGAACATTTCCAAAGAATATATTAAATAATGTTGGTTGGTGGAAGAAGTGATAGCTAACAGAGCCGAGCCCAGCACCAGACTCTGTAGAGTAAATAATTCGGCTAAGGGAGGAGGTAGAGTCCTGGAAGAGGAATGGCAGTGAGTGCAGGCAGGAGCAGGCTTGAGTGTAGGATGGCTGGGAGACTCTGAGGGATGGATGATGCCTCTACAAGGTGGCCCAGTGGACCCCCCCCCCAAATTTCCAACACCCAGTGAGTTGAGAAATATGGCCCTATCCATACAATTGACATAATAGATAAATGAAATTCAGCACAGCCATTCCAAAAAGTGCACAATAAAAGAAAGTCCCGGGTACTTATTTTGATGTGAAGCTTTTAAGAATAAGGCTATTTTTAAACTTCCAGTCTGAACGTTTAACAAAAATTACTTTTGAGCCAAGAGAAATTCTTGGAGGTCAGATGCTGGCTTTTTCATTTCATTGGCTTTAACATGACTCTTGGTATCTTCTACCCAGCTACAAGATGGTAGCAGCTATTGTCTAAAAGCAAAATGGCATATCGCTAGCCAGCAGCTGCTTCAGAAGTGCTGCATGAAAAAACGCACGCACGTGATTTTCTTTCAGTAGTTAAAGAGGGGCTAATAGCTAAATAGACTACAGCTGTAAGAAAACATTCATTTGGTTTGCTTGGTTTATTTTTTCTAGATGTCAATTAAAATTGGTTACCATTCACTTATAGTTTTCCCTTCCCAGGATAAATGTACAAAGGTTGAGTGTCAAATGAGGCTAGAAACAGAAACTGCTGTCTCTGCAGCACCGTATGAAGCTGCAAAGGTCCTGCTAATTGGAGGATACAGTTTTGTGTTGGTTAAGCCTTAGGAATAGCCATTAGATTGGTTAAAATGTAATTTCAAATCACAGCAAAACAATATTTTGACTTTATAAAACATGGTGTCTTCTGACTTTTATTGCCAAAATGCTGATTTGATCAAGAGCAAAATAGTCCTACATTATATCTGAATTTTGCACTCTTAATTTAGGGAATAGCAATCTACCTTTCTAATTTTCAAAATAAAATGCAATAAGACTCAGCCTCAGAGTTGGGAAAGTTTGTGAAATGAAACTCAATTTTCATCTTTAGAATTAAAACTAGTGACATGTTTAGTTTTAATGTTTAAACATTATCAACCAAGTTAATAAAGTAATAATGTTATGGTAATTGAATATAGTAATCAATAACAAAATACATAATTTCTTAACATATCTTTAAATGTGTTAAAATTCAAGTACTTATTTAATTAAAATTAACTATGGATTTATCTTGCTACTATAGGTCCAAAATTTCTTTTTTTCTTCAAAAAGAGATGAGATTATTGCTATTAATATTTCCTTTTAGGTAAAGTCATTCAATAGTCAAAACTGTATTAAACACGTTAGCATTAATTAAGTAATTTTCCATGATAATCCATTTACCTTCTAAAAAGGCAAAATGACTTGTAAAGTCAAACTCATTTATTTAAGCAAAAACACATTTCTCACCAAAATTACATGCCCGTCCCCAAGTCAAGGTATTTCCTTTGAAACTCCCCAACTGCTGATTTTCAATCAATCATTCTATTAAAATAAATTTGTCAATTGAAATGAAAACAGCCACCAATGTACTTATTTGGATAATAATGAACATATTACATATACTTTAGAAAAGTGCTTTTTAACTTAGAAAAGAAAAGGAAAGGAGATTGGAATCCCACACATTCAGACTCTGGAATATTGAGGCTTAGAAACATTCCTCAAATTTCACTTTCACCAACTCAGGAAAGAAAAAAGAAGTGCCTCGTGCTTCACAGAGTCTGGCGGTCCCAAGGAAGACCCCACCCAGAGAGACTGGGCGCATATGGACGCCATTTGTAAGCAAGGCAGAGAACGGGCGCGGGTCAGCCTAACCTTTGGTGTCTGCCTATCCATCTGTTTTCACATTAGCTGCAAATTATAGAATCCTCCAGACCCAAATGACCATAAATCAGTACTATGAGCATGTACACTTTTCCCATCTGTCATAAAACAATGAATTAAATTCATGCCTGTCAAAATAGGCTGCAGCAAAACGGCCTTCTTCTGCAGCCGAAGGAATACAAAGCTTCACCTCATCGCTGTAATTTATGGCCTCCGTGGGGCTTCGGGGTGATTAGGCCTTGGCCCACCAACACGCAGAAAAACAGTAGGAACTCCAATAACTCCAAATGGAAATCTTGGGTCAAATTTATCAAACAAATCAGAGAGAAATCTATTTCTGTTTGGAAAAGGAGGAGATATATTGCGTGTTTAGTGTTCATGCACAGCTTTGGAACTTTTGGCTATTCGGTATTTGTGAGTTTTGGAATTTCTCGCTTAAATAGTATCACCAAAGGACATGTAATGTATTAGACATGAGCCATTTTTAGCCAAATAAAATATACAACTGCAGGCAAAGAGGTTTTTCAATGTTAACACCAACATATTTGTGCAAATGATGTAACTGAAAATTTTTTAGGTAGACCTAAAAAAAGCATAGCTTTAATACTGGAAAAATACACTGGGAGGAAAAGAAATATGTTGGCAATAGGAACCAAAAAAGGTAATAAAAAGGAGGGCACAGCCGAAACGATAAGGTGTATGCAATCCCACTACACAGTTAATGTTTCTTTAAAACTTCCCTTCCATAAAACTGCCTTACAGTCAAATATTGCTTGGCATCTGAAAGCAAAGAGACAGAGAGAAAAAAAAAAAACAAAACAAAACAGAGAACAGTGAAAGGCAGGCAAAAACACTGATGTTCACCATACAAAAATTATTGGTCATGGTCAGATCTGATGAAAAATAAACGAAGATAATTTGGCCGGGGAGGAGGGCGAGGGGAAAGGGTCTGCACACTCATCTGGAGGTTTTGGCACTTGCTCCTCGTTGCAAGCCACAGTGTGCTCGAGCTGGTGTTTATCACGGAGGCCCGCAGGCATTTGTTCAATCCGACAGTCGTATTTCACCAGACACCCCTGCTGTATTAGAAATATTCAGCAGGGGTAGGGTGAGTGAAATGAGAAGATGATGTGGCAACACCGTATGTCATAGATCTGGTAAATATCCAGCCGTGAATTATTGCGTCTTTAAGAGAAATTCCCTGGGCGTTCAATATCACTTCCAGGGGACTAGAACCCGAATCCAACAACAGCTCTCAGGTAGTCTGCAAAATATTACTCCTGCCAGGAATAATGAAGTTCAGTCTTCATCTCTGATACTCCGGCTGGGTCACCCTGTGGGTTCCCAGCAACGTGAACCCGTGCAGAGATAGGATGCATCTTCCACACTCAGCACTCAGCGGCACGTTAGTTGAAACACCCATGCTATTGTTTACTGCCTTGCATATTGGGGAGCTGTGAAAAAATATTGTGTTTCATGCTGGTGGCAAGGTGCACCAAAGGGATCTTGAGTTTTGGAAGCAGCGATTTACTTAAAAAGACAAGCAAAGTTAAAAATCCCTATTTGTTATAGATATTGTTAAGAGTAAACTTAATGTGCTTGGCAGAGTTGCAATATGGTAGTTTTCCAACAAATAAAAGCCTTCCTTCTTTCCGTCCTTTTCTCTCTTTCTTTTCTTTCCTGCTTTCTTTTTTCTTTCTTTCCTTCTTTGGCTGTTTCTTTCCTTTCATTCTTTCTCATTTTCTTTTTTCTCTTTTACTTTTCTTCTTTTTCTTTATTTTTTCTGCTTTCTTTCCTTTCGTCTTTCTTCTAGCCAGGGATCCCAACCATTCACTCCTGCACACAGTAATTCAGTTGCATAAACTGAGTAGGACTTGTCCATGTGCAGAGTTTGGTTATAGAGTATGTATAATTATGGAAGATTGAGATATTAAGCAACACGTCACGCAATTATTAATTAACTATAGTTGTGATCATTCCTGAGCCTGAAATCTTTCAGTCGCTATGAGAAGCCTGAGCAAAACGGGTGGAATCTGATCACATATTGGTTTTCCGTATCATTAAGCCAAAAAGCCGTACCTCAAACCAAACAAAACAATCAAGGTTGTTTTCTTCTAAGATACATCATAGACGTTATCGTTATATCCACTGGTTTATTACTTCATACCCAATAAAGTGACTCACTGTTTGCTTTATTGCAGTCTTGTATTATTTTTTTAATGGGTAAACTGTAGTAGCTCCTATTACATGAAACTGACCACCAATAACTACAGGCTTATTTTAGTTGAGAGAGAATGTATTAAATAAGAACATATGTTTGAAAGAGAAGAAAATGTGCCACTGAGTTCTGTTCTCCTCCTATTTACTTCCCCAAGCAAAGGTTATAGAAGCCACTTGCAATTGATTAAACCTGCTCTCTTGCCATCTGAATCCATTGCCAACAGCACTCATCAAAATCAAGTGGTGAAATTAAAAAAAAAAATTAGAACTTCTAAAGGTAAAGTTTCAGATGGAAATTATTTAAGGAGAGTTACTGAAAAGAATTACCGAATAAAGAAAAACCATTTCATTCTGTGTACTTTAACTTGGGTACTATTTTATATATTTCTAACAATGGATACAAACACCTGCAAACACACCAAGGCCAAAAATTAGATTATGACTATCATATACAAATATGTCAACAGGTTTTAAGAATATGAGGGAAATTTTCTAGTGTATTTAAACAAAACTTATATTTGATTCTCAATAAGCCTATTTTCATTTTTAGCCCCTATCTTTGTGTGTATGTATGTTGATAAAACATATTTTTTTTATCAAATTAAAAAATATTTTTAAAAATTTTCATTTTAATATGCTTTTTGTTCTCCATTCATGTTTGGTTTACTTTAACATGACGATTGAAAAATCCGGTTGAATGACCTGTAGATTTCTGAAGCCTTGACAAGAAAGGAGAACTGTATTTATTATTTCATTCTAGATGGTGATTAGTGAACATATAAGATCAAAGGTTTCATGAAACGTGGAGTTCCTGCACTCCCACTTCACCTTTGGCAAAAGGAATAACCCTGAGAAGGTATCGTAGACCGTTGACTTCAGATTTCTGAGCAGAATTCTCTCAGAAAGCCTTCCTCACCCAAAGACCCAAAAAAAGGCATGGGAACCGCAGCAGGAGAGACACACAAAGACCTTCCCTAAGCAAAACCACACTTCTCTTTAGGGTCCCCTGCAAATATCCAAGATGACTTCAACGTGTCTGCAGTTACAGACTGACAAGGCCACAGAGTCTCAGTGAGCCACGATTGGAAATTATTTATTTTCCTCTTTCCGTATCCATAATATTTTAAATATGAGGTTTGGCCATTAAGTTGTGGCAAGATAGAGAAAACACTGTGCAGCAGCATGAAGCAGGAAGAGCTGCAGGAAAGCTGTGTAAATCCAGGCTGACGTGGGGAGAAATGAGAAGGAGCTCAGGGCCATGCCCTTGGGAATGGCGAATTGAGGAGCTACCTTGGGCACGTGACCCGGCCGTGCCTGGAGCTCGGGGCCAGTTGGAGACCCAGGAAGCTTGGTAATAGGGAAAAGTGACCCCCTCAGTTAGTGCTAAGATATATACAAATAAAACATAATAAAACAAAGTAATCCCAAGGCATCTATGTGCTGTTAATCTGCGAAGAACTCAACCATCCTCTGGACAAATATTTTCTTGCCATTCCATGTTGCTTAAGGCTCCAGTTATGTGACTTCTCTGGAGTGACATATTTTTTCTCTTTGAGGCTATTCTAAATACTCAGGTGAGCGTGTATGAAAGTAGCCACGGCAATGAAGAGGTGGAGACCTAGCATTATTCCCTCCTGGTCTCAACTCCTTAAGGTACTAAGCTGGTTCAGATGTTTGTTTCTGGAATTAACTGAGTTGTGATAATAAAAATGTCCAGCTATAGTATTATATAGGTGAACTTGAAACACCAGACATTTCTACGGCCACGTAAAAAGAAGAATAAACACAAACCTTTCCCAGCCACTTACAAACAACTTCTCACATTTGATCTTCACAACTGTGAGGGAGAAATTCTTGTGAAGCTGGTTTTATAAATGATGAAACAGGCTTACCCCGAAGTGTCTCATCCAAGCTCCTAAGTCACATGCCGTCCTCTTCACGGTACTGGGACATGGGAAGTGAAACTGCTGGAAAATGTTGTTTCTGTTTTGCTGGCAGAGTTTGGCAAGCCGTTGTGAGCTGTTTGTTTCTTTCACTCTGTTGCAGCTCTTCAACCGTTTTTCTCTGCATGCGACGGTGTTTCTTAGAATTTTCATGCCCCAAATATCTGACGCTACTTGATCCTTTTACAAGCTCGTGATGTTTGACCTAGCCCTCTGCGGTTACAAAGCACTCTGTCCACCAGAGCAGAGCTTCCCAACCCGTGCGTGATGGGAATGAGATGTATTTCTGTCCCCTCAGCTTGAGATGTGGCTGGTGGAATGTGTGGAGGCAGCCTGGTTAGAGATCTGGCACGGAATTGACCTGCCGGGTGGTCCCCACACAATGAGTGGCACCCTTGCTAGAGCCAAGCCTGAGGTCACCTACCTGCCATTTCTTCATGCAGGGCGAGGCTGTGCCCAGCGAGGAGGACCCAGGGGCTGCCGTGGGAGAGGCTGTGTTAGGGGTGCCTCAGGAGGCCCAGGAGCTGGGAATGGGGACACTGGAGCACCTCCTGTGTGGTGTCACTCCAGGTGACAGCCTGAAACCACTCTCCTCCGGTACATCAGAAAACTGATGTCTTTTTGGTTAAACTACCCTTTTCATCCAAACTAGCTGTGGGATACTTGCTCTAACTAGGAACACACATCCTGCAAAATGAAGCTTTGTCATTCTTTCAAAGTCCTTGCTAGACACATGAAAATCTTAGATTACATTGGAAATCTATGCTCATAAGAAATGATAATAGTTCATTTGTCCATTAAAGAAAAGCAAGAGCTTTTTAGCCTTTAATATTTCAACTGTTATATATTTTCCAATGGGTGAACAATGACTATTTTTTAATCCACTTGAGTGAACAAACTTATATACAATGACTATAAAACATTGGAATTATTGGTGGGGCTAATCAAGTTTAAAGATGTCTCACTTTCACCAGCCCCGTGAGTATTGGCAGAGTTGCTGGGAGTTATAGAATAGCTAGATTTTAAACAAAAAGCTTTTGACATGAACAGTTCTGATCATGACCCAAAGATATTTTGGAAGAAAGAGCTGTATCTCCAAGGCTCCAGTAATTTATTATGACTTCTTCTCTGACTCTAAAGAAATATTAACTTTTGTACCTGATTTTATATTTGCAATTTTTTATTCTTTTACTTAAAGTCTCCCCTATTCCTCAAATTGTATAAGATTCAGACCCATGAAACCTGGTCTGCCACTCATGAGAAATTCCATGAAACTGTAGCAAGCATAAAACCTGACAGAGTAAAATGTACACAGGCAAGTTCAAGTTTCTATTAAAAAGGAGGAGGAAAAAGGAAAAAAAATTGAAAAACATTTCATGTAGAAGATTTATACAATATTTGTGTTTAATAATTTTCTAATGGGATCATATTTTATTTTTCTTATCATAATTATACAATATAAAAAACATGTCATGAAAATCTCACCGAGTGCTATATAAATGTCACTAAATCTTCTTCTGAATGCTGCTCTGTAAAAAATGTGATTGTTTTCCGTGTATTCAGATGTGAAAAAAGAGCAGTTCTGCTTCCTTTCCTCTGTGTTGTCCCTGGAATGTGTTGCTCTAATTTCTAATCACAGCCCCATAGGTGCCTGACGCCACACCTAAACCCAGGGTCCTGCGGGTAGACCTCATATTTGGGGACAGAGGACCAGCTTCCCCGAGCTGGAGCAGTCAGACAGGCAGGCTGGTCTGACTTGGCAGGGTCGGTCAAACAAGCACACTCACAGTTTACATTAGACTGGTGACCTGCTAGTCAAAGCTGTCTGCACTGTCACAGGGCGGGCAGTGTGGAAGTGTCTATAAGTGCCAGCTACTTTTCTTAAGAATTAGTGAGGGCTTGCTTTTCTGGGACTTCATCCAGTTCTTAAACCATTAAGTTAATCTTTATGATGTTAAATCAGGAAGTTAATGATGTTAATCGTTACCATTAAGATGTTAACAACTCAATGATGTCAAATCATTAAGTTAATCTTTACGCAAACAACTCAGACTGACACAGTTTCAGAGACTCCGTTAATCTGGACATTTCTCTCTTTTTGTTAGTTTTTGTTGAGGTTGTTACTTGTTTGTATGTATTCGTGGCATTGACTCTTTTGAAGAGCACTGTCCAGTTATGTTACAGAGTGTCTCTCACTCTGGGTTTGTCTGATGTTTCCTCGAGAGTAGGTGCAGTTTATGCATCTGGGGCAGGAGTATCACGGAAGCCATGGAACGTTCCTCTGGGGACATCACATCAGAGCTCGGGTGGGCCATTTGTCCCATTACTGGTGATAACTTGGATCACCTGGTTCCAGTAGTGCTCGCCAAGCAAAATTAGAATAAGAGCTATAGATCACATAATAGTGTATATTAATATTATATATATAATATATATTATATTATATATAGTATTATATTATATATTAATAGTATATTAACATGATTCATTGTGTGTTAATTTATTTCCTCACTTTGCATCATTATGATCTAGGAACATCCTTATTTTTAGAAACTGTACACTGGAGGAGGGAGAGTGAGAATGATGAAGGCATTGAGTTAAAATGCTAGCATTCGGAAGAATGGGGCGAAGACGTATGTACACTCTTTGTACTGTTTTGGTAACTTTTCTTTATCTGAGATTATTTCAACATGAAAAGTCAAGCAGAATGCAAAAAACAATGCAGCAGCAGTGGACTCGATTCCAGTGTCGGATTTGAAGGGCTGTTTCCATTTCTATTTGGTGGTGTTCAGGCATTGCTTCATAATCCAAGAGATTTTCTATCAGAGCCATGTTTTTTAGCCAGTTTTCAATTCCATCAGCCCAGAATGATTTTTACAATGAAGTTTCTGTACAAAAATTGGGGGATGAATTGCCTTCTCAGTCTATTTCTGAACATCTGGCTTTGAATCAACTTTCAACTTTGCAAAGATTGACTAAAATACGTCTAAAAGTCATGTGCCAAAGTACACAACAGAACTGGACTGGTTTAGAGAACAGAAAATGGACACTGTTAACTCTTCAATTCTCACCCCACTGTCTTTTTCCCATCCTCTGTCTGCTTTTGAGAGGAAGCAGCTTTGCAAATTTTAAAAGGAAAACCGTGCACGACTAGGTTAGGGTAAAATTCCAGAACATGCTGGTGGGATGTCAAAAGCAGCAGTGATCCCTAAAGTAATTGACTTGTTCACTTGAACATATTAAGAATGGTAACGTCTTGTTCAAATGTTTGTTGTTTTTAACATTTGGCCCAGTCGAATTGGCTGAGGGGACAGTTTTTTCTGAGAATCCCAAAGACCACAGTTTTGTTATTTTAATCGCAATCCATAACTTCAGACTTTTTATGCCACAAAGTTTGGGTAAATTAGAAAGCCAGACAATAAATGCAATTGCTGATTGGAATGTTTAGATAATCCTGTGGTGACTGCTTTTTTCTTTTTTCCAAAAATGAAATATACAATGACCGGTGTCATGCAGTGACTATTGCATATAAAGAACTATACAAACCTTAGACTGCTGGCCTCCACACGTGATCAGGAGAGCAGTTTGAGGTAGTTAGAAGGAGCAGGGAACTTTGGATGTGTCAACCATCTCTGTCATTCACTAGCTCTGTGATTTTGGGATAAAAACTCACTAATGAATGGCATGACAGCAATGTAAGGTTGGACAGATTGTCTAATGCAACTAAAGCACTTGGCCAAGAAGGTGGGCCCTCAAATCTAACCTACTCTGCTCACCTGGCTATGAGTCTGGCAGGGCTGTGCCTGTCCAAAGGAAGGGACACTGTTCTACTCTGTCTTCTAGAAGTGGGTGTGTCTTTGTGATCCATCCACCCAGAGGGCACCACTTGGCAATATGCACGGGGCATTTGATGGGCTGACAGCAGTCTGAGGTTCCTTTACTTTTCCTGGTTCCAGTGCTCTCCTGTGTGAGGGGGAATCGAGCTAGAGGAGGTTCAGAGTCTCGACCTGGGCAATGTTCACGGCAATGGTGTTTGAGATAGGGAAAAGTTGGGAAACAGCCTAAAAGGAGCCAATTAAAGGGAAACAGCCAAGTACATTATCATGTGTAGTAGGGAGAGAACAATTAAAATCATGTTTCAAGGAATATTTAATGACACAGAAAAATACTCACAATTTAATGGTCAGTAATATTAATAAAAGAAGCAGAAATAGAGGTGTGTGAAATTACATGTGATTGTATGTCACAGTATTGATAATCATCTATAGATTGCAGGAATATATATAATTTATATTTTATTCATTTCGCAGTTTTTATATTTTCCAAATTTTAAAACGATAATTTTTTTTATAAGGAAAAAGTTGCAATGAAGAAATTCAAATAAAAATGTTCATGTTCTTTGACCTATGCCTTTGGCTTAAAACCATTTATCCTAAGGAAGAAGTCAGCAATATAGCCAGGCATTAATTAGAGAGTTACATGAAACTGAAAAACAGGCAACAATCCAGAAAGAGAAATGGTCGAGAAATGTGTAATTCCTAGATATGCAATCATAAAGTGATGTTTATTTTCCTGTTTTCTTCTTAGTCTTATTTTATACTCACGGTGCTTCTTGAGAACTTGTGTGCACTTCTTGGACATGAGAGAGAGCTCTTTGTTCAGTTCTCAGTGTCAATTAATAGATTGCACTCTAATTTTAATTTCAGACACATTTCCTGAGAATGAAACATGACAATCTGAAAATATTGAAAGAAAAACAGAACACAAAAATGAATATAGTCTAATATCTCAGCTATGTAAATACAGAAATATTTAGATATGGAGCCAACATTTAGAGAAAAAATCTGGAAGGAAAACACAAACATATTGCAATGGTTATCTCTGTGATAGAATCACGGGCAATATTAATTTTCCTCCTTATAGTCTTTTCTGTATTTTCAAATTGTTCTACAATTAGCACATGTTAGTTTAATTATGAAGGGAGCATCTTTCAAAGACAAAACACCATTTATGACTTGCCTGACTCAGTGACATCATTTTAATCTTGTCCCAAAATGTCTCACTGGGTGATAGTGTAGAGGCACATATTGATTATGTTCTTTGAGGATTGTATGCTGTTGCTTTGAACAGTGAGGGAAAGCTCTGGAAGGTTGCCAGACCAGACTAAAAGTCATGCTTATTCCATATAATTCTGCTTCCTCAAAAATTTTCCTCTCCTTCCCTGTGCATCCTAATTCTTCTGTTTTGTATTTTGAGAACATATCAATGAGCAGGTATTTGTAGGGTTTTTTGTTTGATTGTTTGCCTGCTCTGTTTAGTCTGTAGGAGCCTGCGTCATATTTTTTGTTTTTTAATTTAGCGTATTGTGGGGGTACAAGTGTTAAGATTACGTATATTGCCCATACACCCCCTTCTCCCTCAAGTCAGAGCCTCAAGCATGACCATTCCCCAAACGTTGCACATCTCACCCATTGTGTTTGTATATACCCTTCCCCTCCCCCCTCCTCCCCCCCCAACTGCCCGACACCCAATAAATGTTACTCCTATATGTCCACTTAGGTGTTGATCTGTTAATACCAATTTGCTGGTGAGTGCATGTGGTGCTGGTTTTTCCATTCTTGAGATACTTCAGTTAGTAGAATGGGTTCCAGCTCTATCCAGGAAAATACAAGAGGTGCTAGATCACCATTGTTTCTTAAAGCTGAATAGTACTCCATGGTATACCACATTTTATTATATACCACATTTTATTAATCCACTCATGAATTGATGGGAACCTGGGTTGTTTCCACACCTTTGCAATTGTGAATTATGACT
The DNA here is from genome assembly GCF_040939455.1 of Microcebus murinus. Taxonomy (NCBI): domain Eukaryota; kingdom Metazoa; phylum Chordata; class Mammalia; order Primates; family Cheirogaleidae; genus Microcebus; species Microcebus murinus. The sequence goes on along the minus strand of NC_134119.1, from coordinate 44,588,572 downwards.
GTTGTGCACTCACCAGAAAGAACATGGGCTCCTCTCTTACTTGCAAGTATTTGTGAGGCCATCACCCTCAAAAGATGACCCTGGAGGGAAGGGGAGTCCTCCATGGTTGCAGAAGGCCAGATCTGAATCCATCCCTACACCCAGAGGGGTGCAACACTCTCAGCAGCTCAGGTCCATGCGGGTAAGCACAGAGGGAGTGGGCTAGCCTAAGACAAACCACAGGGGCCTGAGCTAGGAGCTCTAGGACTGGGGGACAGGATGGAAGAAGAGGCTCCCCCAAATTGGCAGATTCTGGATTTCCTACCTAGCCTGGAGAGTGGGAGCACAAGCTGTATTTAATTTGATATTTTTTAAAAAATAGAAAACTATGACATTTTTATACCTTGAGTGTCATGGGAAAATTTACACCCATCTTAATAAATAAAAAAGCATTTAATAAAATAAAATTATTTCTAAGCCATAATTAATAACCATATTTCAAAAATAAAAATCAATCTCTGGAAACCTCGGTCAAAGGGCTAGGCTGAACCATTGAAACCAGGATTCTGGAAGCTGAAGGCATGCTTTCTCCTGCAAAGCCAGAGTTAGGTTGCTGAGCATAACTCTGACGTCTCCCCAGGGCTGCCTGTGCTATGCAGAGTGATCCTAGGCAAAGCCTCACTCCTCCTACCATTCTTCAGTACGGGCTGGAGTTTTCAAGGGGCCAGGGCTTTCTGGATGAAAATTCCATTAAAACTACAAAGATCATGACCTTCCCAAGTCCACCCCCATTTCCTTGTTTCTTGAGGGTCCAGGTCCCAAATGTACAGCTCCAAACTTGTCCTGTCCACTGACCTTCAGACTTCTACAAAAAATACAAATCCTTACCAAAATCCCAGAGCAGAGGAAGGGGAGATAAATATGTTTCAATCTGGGGACTTTAGCAAAGTAACTTAGTGCTCACGGCATGTTGCACCCCAGTGGGGTCTGGGACATCTTTCCCTGTAAAGAACACATCAAAGCTCTGCTGTGCATGTGTGTTCACTCCCAGAGGATGGACCAGGACTGTCAAGAGCCTCGTGTTGGTTCAGGTCAGATTTTGTTGTCAAAAGGGTTATACAAAAATTCTCATTTCTTGGACATTTATGGATTCTTAAATTATGGATAAGTAATCATGGACCTGTATCTATCTGTCTGCTCAAAACTTCAGCCCGTATGTCCAAATGATATCTCAAAATTAATATATCTAAAATAATTCTCCTGAACTTCATCCCTAAAACCGCTTTCCCACCTTATTCATTGTTCTCTTTGCCAGCCAGGTTGCTAAAGCCAAAACCCATCTTCCTCTTGTCCCTTACTTACATCGATGTCACCCGTCGATCACATTAATTCAGCTTCCAAACCATTCATTGCACTCCCTCTCCACTGCCACATACGGTTGGTGCCACCACCCTTACTGTCTGTGCTACAGGAGCTTCCTAATTGGAACGTCACCCACTATTCCCCCCAATGCCCCCCCGCCCTGTTCACCTTAGATCGCAGATGAGAAATCTTTAAAAATCATAAATTGTCTCATGTCACTGCACAGCTTTCAATCTTTGCATGCTTCCCATTGTTCTGCAAGTTGCATCAGAAGTCCCAGGTCCTACACCACCCACCCCACGCCCTGTCCACCTGTACCTTGTAACACTCTCTGTGTTCACTGCACTCCCACCACACTGGCCTCTTTCTCTTGCTCACCCCTGCCACGCTCTGTCCCTCTGGCTGGCTCCTCCGTGTCCTTCCAGCCTCTGCTCCAGGAGTATCGCCTTCAAAAAGCCTTTCCTCTAGATTCTGACTAATGTAACTGCCCCTCCCCTTCCCTGTCTCTCTGTGACATGGCAGTGCCTGGCTCTGCCAGGGCACCTGCCTCGCCGTGTAATCCCTGCTGGTTTCAGCATGTGTTGACCGTCACTCCCCTCACTCCACTGCAGTGTCAGTTCCATGAGGGACTCATTCACCACTCACACTCTGCCAGGGCCCGGCTTGTAATGGATGTTCAGTTAAAAACTCATGAATCAATGAATGAATGATGGGAAAATTAGAACTAGTTCACATTAGGTATCTCACATGGCACCTAGCATATAGCAAGCATTCATTAACTGGATGTTAATGTTATTTTATTATGCAATTATGATTATTATTAATGTTGCTATTATTATCAGGTGGTAAGGGATCTTGGGTTTGTGGTATAGACAGTGAGTTCCAACAAGGGGCAGGGAGGGGGAGGCCTCTGATCTATGGTCACCCACTTCAAAATTCCAAACGGGCTGACCCAGAAGGTACTGGTCTCGCCTTCTGCTTGCCTTCCAGCACATAGTCTCCATCAGGCATCATGATATATGGGTCTCGTGGCTTCCTTCAAGAACTCTAGGGACTTTTAAGTGGGTAATTAAATCTTGAGAGATTGGTCTCGGGCATTTCATTCAGCTCAAAAAATATTATATTCATTGATATTCACCATACGGACCCAAGAAAGGGAATTCATTGCTTAATGATTAAGCTTCACATATGTTACAGATTAAAGTCAATATATCCCATGACATATTTAGATAACACATTTCCCAATTCTTCTGCTACTCAAGCCCACATTTCTTTTTTGAAATCAGATTAGTTATCATCTTGACTACTATATGTTACCTATTCATCAATTTTTTTTAATTTGCTCCAGTAGAAAAGGCCAAAAATGCCTTGTGTGCTTGAAATCATAACTGTTTATTATATTTAAGGTAAAAGAGAATGATTTCAGATTTTTTTTATCTGAGAGAGACTTAAATGGATCAAGGATCAACCCTGCTTATACAAACAAATAAAAAAATACCTCGAATTGGCTTAAATAAGGAAAAGATACATTTCTAGAGAAGAATATTATTATACACATTACTTTAAAACACATATCAAAAGTGCTTTCCTCTAATGTAAAGGATACAGGCATTTTAAAAATGAAAAGGACATGAAAGATATGTTTCTCATACCATTTGATGAAATGTTTGACAGAACATAAAACCCCTGAGATTATTTGGATTTGATGTTCTTGGAGGCCACTCACCATGATTTCTGCTTTTGTGGTTGCTTTAGGACAAAGTATATTATGAGCATTCACATAATGTGAATAGTCATATCTGACCATCTGTCTCTATTTCAACGTGACCTTCAAGATTGCTTCTTGGAATTAAAAAAAATAAAACTCAAGTTACAAGTAGTAGATTTATTAATGCACTTGAGATTTGGTGAGGGGTGGATGGATTGAAATATCTGAGAAACATACCTTTAATCACAATTATACAGCAAAAGAAACAGTAAAGACTTCAAATGAATTTAATAATTATCTTAGGGGTTCTCAAGGTAGCCCTTCACCTTACTAAATGAATCCCACTGATTCAGAATTTATGATAACAATTATGACTTGATTGAGTGACAGTCCCTTATATTTTTGGTTTTAAAAAAGTGGTTTCAATAAACAAATGGGCACTATAAATAAGGTTCCAAGTAATTTTTGAACATTCGTAGTACAATTTTTCTTTTTTGGAGACAGAGTCTCATTCTTGTTGCCCTGGCTAGAGTGCCGTGGCGTCAGCCTAGCTCACAGCAACCTCAAACTCCTGCATAGGACATTTCTGCAATCTATTCGCCATTATCATCACCGCATTATGTCTGGGATCTCAGGGTCACTATTTTTGCAGGGAAGGAAACAGAGATTTAGACAGGTTAACTTGCCTAAGAGTCCACAGCTAGAAAGAAACATGATTTTTACTCCAGAGCTTTATTTTCACCCAGTCTTAGAAAAATATGCTAGACATTAGCTTGTGTTACTTTTTGCCAATTTTCAAAATTAAACCACATTTTAAAATCTGCAATACAGCCCGCTCATCTGTTCAAAATAACTTTCCCAACAATTATCCAAACAAGTAAGGATTCCTACGATCAAATATCTCCAGTCAGTTTGGGCCAATGTTTTCTTAATTGTACTTTTATAAATATTATATCATATACATCTAGATATCTTTTCTTTTTCAACCAGTTTTAGCAGAAAGTGTAGTTTTCTGGATGCCAAAAAGACCACCGAGATACAGATCAACCCCTTCAAAATAATCAAAATTTGGATAAACTACAGAGTCCAACACATCATCACTTTTGTCCTTTGATTTAATGGTCAACTCAACAAAATATAAAACATGTTGCCGTGTTGCCTTTGAATTCCCAGGGGTGGCTGTTATTATTTAAAGCTATGGCTGCTGATGTCTTGTGTTTTAATGCTGGACTTTCATAAACCCCAAAGATCTTTTTCCTTAGACAGAGAGGTTGTGTGATGGAGCATAAGTACTAATCAGGCACGCCCTTCCTCAGTGCTAAGGATAGTGGCTGCTAGATTTCTTCAACGTCAGATTCTGTCACAGAGTTCTAAAGATAACAAAAAATATTCATAAATGGTGCTTGGCTAGGGGCTAAAAATAGCAATACTGTGATTAATAAATCCTTCCATGGTGAAAGTCCTTTATAATAATAAAATTCATGGTTAAAATATTGTCCTGTGGAATCCATTTGGAGCTTCGGTCATTTGGCTTAACAGTATTACTATGTGATAGTCTTTTAGTTATCCAACTACACACACCACAACAGATAATCTGTATAGTACATCACACGCAAAATAAACTTTGTGCAACCTAGTAGCTTTTCAGACTAGGGAGTTAGAATGAGTCAAGTAAAAAGAAGTCACTTGCTGGCTCTCAAGTGCAATAACAAGAGCTGCAACTAGATTTCCAGGTTGCTCTGTGGTTCTCCTGGCCCTCTGGCTGGCAGCCCTGTGATGGGAGATTAAGTACAAAAGCAGAGGGGGAGGAAATGTTGTTTTACCTTATTTAGTATATGTCAGTTGGGTCCTTCAGGAAGCAAATTAAAGGCAGAGCTGCAAGTACAGGAGATTTATTGGGAGTAATACCTGTGAATGGTTGGGGGATGGGACAGGAGCAGGCAGGGAAGGTCTTTAGATTGCAGTGCAAGTCTTACGCCTGTGGAAAGTGCAGGGGAAAGAAGGAGGACTGGATAGTAAGAGCTGAGTCTACAGAATAATCCTGAGAAAATAAAAGGAAGATCCAGTGCTGGGCACAAGCAGCCAGGCCCTAGAAACCCTGCCATATTTCATTATTGGCCAAGGGTTGCCTGGAAAAAAATGAGGCTTCAGTGCAAATGCTGTGGCAGATTGCAAAAGTGCTGCAGCTGGGATCTGTCTGCTATCTGCACTTTTCATGGCTAGTCAGCAAGTTCCTTCCTAAAGGGAGGCCCAAGTGACACACCTCCATACCTGCCTGTGATAGTTAATTTTATGTGTCAACTTGACTGGGCTATGGGATGCCCAAATAGCTGGTGAAATAGTATATTGGGGGAGAGGGGATAACTGTGAGGAGGGTGTTTCTGGAAGATATTGGCATTTGAATCAGTAGATGGAATAAAGAATATCTTCATTCCCCAGTGTGGGTGGGCATTGTCCAATCCACTGAGTGCCAAAACAGAACACTTTCTCTCTCTTTGAGCTGGGACATCCATCTTCTCCTGTCCTTAGACATCAGAACTCCTGGTTCTCAGGCCTTCAGACTTGGACTGAATCATACCCCTGGCTTTTCCAGCTCTCCAGCTTGCAGATAGCATGTCATGCATGGGACTTCTCAGCCTCCATAATCATGCGAGCCAATTCCTGTAATAAATCTCCTGTTATACATTTGTGTACATCCTAAAGGTTCTGTTTCCCTGGAGAGTCGTGACTAATACACTGCCCTACAGTATTCTAAATAAAATTGCATTACTAGTTATAGAGTTTAATAAGATCATTGCAAGTTTTAAGGCACTAGAATTCAGCCCTCAGTTTTAGTTCTACCTCTAGTTACAAAGTCCTTGGCATTCAGCTGAGTGGGTAGAAACATCCTCTTTACTAACAGAGGTGTTGCCATTTAAAGGTCACAGTTGTCGTGAGTTTCACCCACACACATCTGCTAGTAGCAGCAAATAGGCCACATCCACTAGACTCTATAGCACCGTGACCCTCAACTAGTCTTCTGGCTTCTTGATGCCACTCCTGATCCATAGAAATATATTCCAATAAAGCAAATCACTAATACTCTCCAAACACTTACTTCCTTGGTTCAAACAATTCTTTCTGGTACCCTACAGCTAATCATTCAGTCCGGCCTCAAAGTATTTCAAAAATTGATAATGTAGGGAGATAACATAGCATGGTTTTTTTGATCTCTCTCCTCTCCTTCCATAGGCTCTGTGTGTACACAATTCACCGAAGTGAAGGCAATATTGAAAGGAAGAAATGATTCATCAAATATCTGTAAATCCCAGCCACATCAGATGGTTGCTCCACAGTTATCTTTGAGCACCTCTATAGCACGTGCCTGCCCATAACTCAGCCAACAACAGAAGGATCATCAGATCATCAGGAATCCAAAATTCTTCAAACTGAAAAGCACTCCCCCGCCCACCAAGTACATATCTTGCAAGATTTTCCACAATTGATTTTTTTTCTAAAAGATGTACATTTTGATCTCAAGTGTCATGCAAAGCCATGAAAAGACATTTTCAGAACAATGTCCAAAATAGCAGAAGAGACAAAATGGATTTTGTATACACCCCACTCTCTACCCTCCAAGAGTATGGAACCTGATAAGAAGCCAGGATGTGGTGCAGACCAGCTAAGTCCTGTTGAATGTGGAGAGCCCAAAACTGAAATCTATACCAAATGTGACCAGTCACACTGCTGAATCACAAATAATGTCAGGAATTAAACTAAATAATGCTTACTCAGTCTTATAGCCATGTTACGTCCTCATTATCATGATGAAGCCTTTGAGAAGGACTTAAAACAAAATTGGTCATTGACTCCCTTATTAAAGCAATAAATACCTCTCCTTTTTCTTACCTACTGCTAAGAACCACAGCGGTCCATTGTTTTCATAGATGGATGGCATCAGATCTCTATCACAAGTTTAGCAAGTTTATAGCATCCACAGTGTCAGGACACGGGACTAAGGTTCTGATCTTATGTGCTTTGTCCACAGAAGAAGATTAAACATCAGGAGAACATGAGTTTCAAATTCTTCTGTAGCTTTTGTTGTCTTTGACACATGATGAGGGCAGTAGTTATTTTCTCTATAGCTCCTAAGTGTATTTTCTTGAGTGACACATAATTTACTTAAGCCATTTATTTGATGTTCTTCTGTGCTGCTGCCATAGCACCTAGTCCCTGGGACTCCCATCAGTTCTAATGGTGAGCAAAATCCTGGGTTTCCAGGTGGGAGGGCTGGAGGGTTCAGGATGGATTAGTGTCCCTCACTAATTCCCCAGCCATGAAGCCATGGCTATATAATTCCAGGTAAAATAAAGATGCAGGTGTGCTAGGCTATGGGTGGGATGGGTGGTGGTAGCTATGGGTGGGATGGGTGGTGGTAGCTAAAGGTGAGACCACCTATTCATACAAGGCACTCTAGGGCCTTCTTTGGTTTTGCTCAGTGTTGTACTTGAACACACCGAATGGGTGTTCCAGTAATTTATTGCTGTGTAACAACCTCAGAAGTTAGTGGGTTCTGATAACCATTTTATTTTTTTATGTCTTTGTGGGTTGGATGGTTTGTCTCTGATCCACCAGGGTGGCTGGGGCTGGAGGACCCTCTTGCACAATAATTTCTTCACTCACATGTTTGATGCCCCTTCCCCACACTCTGGTTTCTCACAGCATGGTGGTCTCAGGGTCGTTCGATTTTGTTCATAGTTGCTGGCTTGGCCCAGAGAAAAGTTTCTGATAAGAGTATAACAGAACCCAGAAGGAGGGGCAAGGCTTCTTAGAACCAGCCATAGAAGTAGCAGAGCAGCATGTTCATTGCATTCTATTGGTCAAGCCCAGGTTCAAGGGGAGGGGAGTCAGACTCCACCTCTCAAAGGATGGAGGAGCAAAGACTCCATGGCCACCTTTAACCTAGCACAATATGTGTATAAAAAAGGAAATCTCACTGCCAATGGCAGGGAACCTGTCTGCTACACTCATTTTGATGTTTGGGTATAAATTCAGGAAAGTGGTATAAACAGATCTTTCTTCTCTATGATACAGAATTTGGAACCAGACAATTCCATCTCTCACTGCTCTTATACATTGCTTTTGTTACAGCCCCAGATTCCTCATCTGTGAAATAGAAACACTAATACATAACATTGAAGTTTTCTACTAGAATAAAGGGCCACCATATGCAAAAGTACTTTTTAAATAGCTAAGAGCAAATCATGTAAGGGAAATATCTTGTTCTAGAGGATGCACTGGAAAAAAATATGGATTTTGGAATGAGATGAACCTGGGTTCAATCTCTGCAAAGAGTGTGACTTGAGACCAACCCTCTCCAAACCTCAGGTCCTTCATCTGAAACATTAAGATGAATATGTTGACACCAAGGAGTGTGTGTAGGGACTAGATGCAATCTTCCATGCAGACTACAGAGTGCTGGGCAGGGTAGTTACTGTTAGTTCACTCTCGCTTCCCTTGGCAGTCAGGGATTGGGCTTTTTCTAACACTTCAACAAGAGATGAGAATCACAGGGAGTGTTCATCAGTGGTGATGATCGCTCAGTCCCTGGCCCCACACCAGCAAGAGCCACAGCACACCGTCCAGGCAGGGCTGGCAGAACCTAAATGAGCACAGGAGCCTGCCTAGAAGACAAAAGGATGGCTCTTCTGGAACCTCCTCTCCTGACAATTCTGCTTACCAAGTCCCTGTCCAGGTGAAAACTAAGAGATGATTTAAAGAGAGTCTGAATTGGAAGCAATTGCAATCGACTGACAAGCTCACATAGGCTACTGAGAGGGTGATTATTACTTCTTGCTTTTATAATACTTTGTAAGTAGAGCCTTGTTATATTGTGACCGACACCCAACTTTTGCCAAACATGTCTCAAAATCGTTTATTAATGTCATTAGAAACACTAATGTGTTCAGAGGTGACAGGAATATGGAAGTTAATCTGAAAGTGTAAAGGATTCTCCCATTTTTTTCCAGAAACCAGGGGACCTTTTCCAACCCTAAGAAGCTATTATACTATGCAGAGTCCTTTTCCTTGGGGAGCACACCGTTATTTTTTGTTCAGAGTAACACTGACATATGTGTGGACCTCAATTGTCTGTTGGTGACAAGAAGAATTTCACAAACATTTAAGGACAAAGAAGGAAGGAGGAGAATGCAAGAATGCAAAGGATGCTCTGACTCACTGTGACACATCAACCAGCAATTTTTTTTGTTTTTTTCCTAACATGAGCAAAGCATATGATAAACAACTCTTTGTGGTTATAAGAATAATAAAAATGAGTTGTCTGTGAATAAAGCTGAGGTTCACCATTAGTAAGGCAGGTATTATCATATAGGATGGTATTTTTGAACCTATTTTTATATACAGGTTACATTCCTGTACACATATTCTATGCTCTTGATTGGCATCTCTCAAAAATAATAGATAATGCTCAACTATAAGATGAAGAAATCAGGTTTGGGGTACATCATTCTCTTCCTGGGAAGAAAAGGTCATGAGACATTTACATGGAGATTTAAATGGTGTCTTTGCCTAACTGCCACCGTCCTCAAACCAGGCCAACTGAGCAGAGCTAGCCATGGTTACTGCACTCATACACAGTGGGAGGGCTACTCTCACCAATTGAAAGGAGTCACAATATTGTCCTGCACCAACATCCTGTTAACAGTGGAGGCAGCAGGCAGGAGGCCTGGGAGAGATGACATTTTTTTCCCCTAGACCTATATCTTCTTTGGGACAAAAAGTGTGCCAATAGCAGTAGAGTCCTCATAGCAGATACGGTCCACATCCTATCTATACCCCTTTGATACGCGTGGATTCTGGACATGCCCCTGGCTTTACTGCACGCCCCTGTGACTGCCTGCCTGTGGGCTTTCTCTGGCCACAGGAGGATGATTTCCATTTTGGGAAAGTCTGAAGCATCAGGGTGTTGATGTCCTCGGGAGCAGACCTTGCGTGGTAACATGCAGCATTTAGCGTATATGCACCCCAGCTTCCCTGTCCCTCGAGTGGGGCAACTCTGAGATGTTTCCTACAGTTTCCCAGAGGTGCCCAGCAAGATTGACCCCAGTCACCACGGTAAAATCCTCTGTTGACATCCTCTTCTGCCCTGTCCTACCTCCCCTGCTGCACCATGCTTCCTCACACACCTTCTTAATAGACTTCTTGTCACTGGATCTGTTTCTTGCGGGGCGGGGGTTCCTCCCTGACAGAGCACAACCCATCCCTCGCTCTATTTGTTCCCCTTCTTTTTCCCAACATCAGAACGTTTTTCTGTTTTTCTTATGAGTCTTAGTAAATTCAGATTCCATTCAATGAAGTGGATCATCATATTCACCTGATTTTCAGTGATCATAATTTGGGGATGTGATTTCAGCGAAATCTACCAACTAGTACCAGGACCCCAAGCAATTTGGGAGAGCGTGTCTGTCTTGTCACTGCATGTCAGGGCTCTGAGCCAGGGGCTGTGGATTGCCATTGAGGAAGATATTTTTCACCCTGTCATTGACTTTTTATGGCGATTATCTTAGCTAAAATGTTTCATGCCCTCCGTGCTTTTATTTCTTGACTCATTGTATTTAGTTATCACTTTGGGTCAACTTTAAATCAACTCTTTCTAGAAATAAGACTTCTCTGCAATTTGAAACGTCACACGATAAATAAGAATGCCTCCTGACCTCTTGGATTTCCCCCGCAGAGTTTTTATCTCCAAATATTTCGGGAATGACTTTCATATTTCTTCCCTTTATAGTTAACCATGACCAAAAGCACACTTGTAAGTCTATGTAAGACACTTTTTCCTTTCTAGGCTTCAGTCATGCAGCCCAGTCATACAAACAAGCTCTAAGATTTATAATCAATTTAGCCTTTGTACCCGGTTTCTGGCTTTGTTTATGCTAGTTCAGCCTCCATCAAAATGATGTCCTAATTAAGTCTGAAAAATGGGCATTTGCCTTTACCAATGACTTCATTCTGCTATGGCTGTGTATTGAATGTACTTGCTATACACACACACACACACACACACACACGGTTTTTATTTTGTTTTGTTTTGCTTATTTTGTTTTATTTTTATTTTTGTTTTGTTTTGTTTTGTAGTGAGTCTGTATTTTCCTTTTCAATAATCACTTTGGAACTTCATTTTGAAAATCCATTTGTTCATCATATTCTAAAAGCACACCCTAGTAGAATACCACAATGACCTTAAACCAATCTCTGGTTGGAAACTTGTCCTTGACAACATGCTAACTCTGACATTGAGCCGGGAAACCAGAGGGAAATCATGTCAAGAAACCACTCGATGAACCTGACCTTCTCCATGCTGTCTGCTCATGCTCAAGAGCTGTACGCTGCTGCTCAGGCAAGTCTGTTCTTCATGCCTCTCAAGGTCCCCTACCCCCAAATAAGGAACAGAGGCAGTTAAAATGTGGAAAATCAAGAAAATGCAGAACACATCATTAACTCATATACTCAGGAAGCTGTGGCAATCTTTACTTCTCCTCGTATAAGGTACACTATAAATGAAATATATATTTTAATTATTTCCAGTTTAAATATTCCCAGTGTGCAATACATAACCTCAACTACTCACTGGAGAAGAAAGGAGAATTGGGGAGTGAGAAACCAAGAAAAAAGTTGCAGTTAATGCAGAACAGTTGCAAGTCCTCGTCACATTGCCCTGAGCAAAACTCTTCCTTTTATTTTGTAGAAAAAGCAATTGATTTCCTCTACTAGCAGCCTCTGTTTTCAGATTGTGTTTACTCATGAGCTCTGACAGGTCTACCCCAAGCAGCTTTGCAAACCAGCTGCTCCCCTCACCATCTCTGTGGTTATAATTCTTTTAAGTTGCAGGGATAACTTAAAATCTACAAGGCTCTCCAGGATGTGAGGCAGGCAGCAGGAACTGTTGACATATTTTATTTTTTGCATAGCATTTTCAATTACAGAGAATGGCATTGCTATGAACTTTCACTCACTGGCCTTCTGGTTTGACATTCATCAGGCAACATAAAGCATGCAAAGTCACTTCAACTCAGCCTCTCTCCAGAAACCCCTGCACACTGGCTGATAATGTCTTTCTGTCATTCCTGATGCAGTGAAAACCAAGCCAGAACTCTTTAAGTACACTGGCTATATGGCCTTTCTGGGTAGGCTCTGGGAGGGCTCACTCAGGGAAGGGAACCTGGAAATTGCAACACAGCATGCAGTATAGCCCTCAGCTGCTGCCTGGCCACTTCTCCTGTCCTTGAAAAGAAAATGTCTCATTTCTTCAAAAGCTCTTATAACTTGTAATCGTTCTTCAAGCTTAAGAACTCTCTAAAATTTTATCACCACCATTGCTTCTGCTGAAGAGTTTTGACAACTGCTTTAGGCAGTGGAGTTCCTGTGATGAGCGTAAAACTGGTCTTGCACAAGACAGGTTTAGTACGGTGAAGAATCCAAGCAGGCTTTTATTTTCTAAAAGTGTTTATAAGTCCTGCTTTGGCCTGTAGCCCAAATGTGATTATTAAACAAACTTATCCTGATATCATACCTAAATGTGCATGATGGCAAAAAGTATCCTAGGAAATTAAACTGTCAGGAGATAGAAAAGAATGGTCATAAACTATCGCAACCTGCTCGGGGGGAAATGGCTATTAAAATGAACTGAGGTCGAGAATAGCATCCTCCCCTTCAAGAATTGTACCTGCTGGTTGCATGAATCCCTGCCTATTCCTCAAATTCCAGATGCCCAGGAGTTGTCATTGTCTCTTCCCAGCTTGAGAACTCATCCTCCAAAACCTGGATCAGAGGGTACTGTCTGCCCAGCCTCCCCGGGCTCCTCTAGACAGAGGCTTTCTGTAAGGTGCGCATCCCATGGCTCCAACCCATTCTGCCCACGTGCCCTCCTTCCCAGCAGCCATGTCTTCAAGGGAATGCTCTTGTCTGCTATCTACTCCCTTTACTATCGCAAGCTCTCTGCAAGATGCCAGGTTAGAAAACATGTGTTAAGTGAATAAAGATAAAATAACAGCAGCAGTACATACATACATATGTATACACTATATTGATTATGCAAAAATGTTTAAATTGTCCGCAAGAAGAGACTCAGCATGCTGCTCTTAATTCACTATGAGCTGCAGCTCACATTTTTCATTTTTCTGTACAAAAGACCAGTGTTTTTCAGGGGAAAAAAAATGCTTCCAAAATAATCACTTTAGTATCAAAGTTATGTATTTTTTTATTATTTTTTAAAATTTCAGAATATTGTGGGGAGTATAAATGTTTAGGTTATATATATTGCCTTTTGCAACACTCAAGTCAGAGCTATAAGCATGTCTATCCCTCAGACAGTGTGCACCACACTTGTTAGGTGTGAATATATCTCTGTCCCCTCGTCCCCCACCCACCTGGCTGACACCCAATGAATGATACTTCCATATGTGCACATAAGTGTTGATCAATTGGTACCAATTTGATGATGAGTACATGTGGTGCTTGTTTTTCCATTCTTGTGATACTTCACTCTCAAAGTTATTTTTAAAATACTTGTAGGTTCTTATTAAATTTCAAGCTCCATTGAATTGCCACTCACATCTTTTCTACTCGGTTTATGGCCTCTCCATTGAAAAAAAACACTGTCTATTTGAATGTGTGTGTGTGGTTATGAAATCATAAGCCCTTCCCTAGTAACCCCTTCCAGTACACGATGAGTCAGATTTCCTGAAATAATTAAAAAACAAAACACATGGAAACCAATGCTCAACTATGAGGAGGAGGAGGAGGTGGTGGGAGAACGGAGGAGTGAAGGAGTAGAAGGAGGAGGGGACAAGAGATGAAGAGGAAGAGAAAGTAGACAAAGATGAAGAGCAGGAGAAGAAAGAGGAGATGGGGAAGGAGAAGGACAAGCAAGGAAAGAACAGACTCAGAAAACTCCTCCAAGTCCACATACAACATGCTCTGACAGCTAACAGTTATCAAGCCCTTGGAAATCAGTCATTCCTTTGAGTACTTTCCAAGTGTTGTTGCATACCATCCTTACCATCACTCTCATAAGCAGGTCCTGCTTTGTTCCACTGCTACTCATGAGATGATTGAGTCACAGAGGGTGATCTGCCAAAGGTCACCCAGCTAACACACAGCAGCATCCGGACCGTAAATTGGGCTCTCTGGTTCCAAAGGATGTGCCACCCCCGACTCTCTTGAGTTGCTGTCTCAACTTCCTTGTCTCCCAGTCACCCTCCACCAGCTCCAAACTGCCCTCTGGCCCCATTACTCCAGTGAACTAGCCCTTGGGGTTAGTGACAACCTTCCCATCAAAGGGACTCATATTCAGGCTTTCTTGGACTTGATCTCTTGGCCACATCTGATACAGCTGACTTCTGTGTCCTGCTTTCCTTTATTCTGAGTCACAATTCTTATCTGTTTTTTTTTTTTTTCTACTGCTCTACTGGCTCTTTCTCTGGCTTCTAACTCGGTGAATTCTTCTTCACCCATTCATTAAAAGTTGATGTTTCTTAAGGGGCAGTCCAGGGACTCCTTCATTTTCTCCATCTTACTCAAAGCTCTCACTTCAAAAATTCAAGACTCAGGTCATCACATCTTTGCTCCCAGCTTCAATGATCATCTTCATAGAAGTGACACATACATGTACAGTTCACGGCTATAATACATTCTAAGTTCCAGACCACATATGCCCAAATGCCTACTTGATAGTTCCTCTTGGGTGTCAGGAAGATACTACAAACTCACTCAACAAACTATGTATTGCTGAGTCCCCTGGAACCTGCAACAATGTCTGACACATTGCACACAATCAGCAAATTCTTACTGAATGACTCAATAAATAAATGCTCAGCATATCTAATCATCAGGGAAATGTAAATCAAAAGCACAATGAGATATCACTTAACTACAGTTAGAATGGCTTTTATCAAAAAGTCCCAAAACAACGGATGCTGGTGTGAATGTGGAGAGATAGGAACACTCATATACTGCTGGTGGGAGTGGAAACTAGTACAACCTCTATGAAAAGTAGCATGGAGATATCTAAAAGAACTAAAAGTAGACCTATCATTTGATCCAGCAGTCCCACTACTGGGCATCTACCCCAAGGAGAAAAAGACTAAAAAAAGACACTTTCACTAGCATATTTATAGAAGCACAATTCACAATTGCAAAGATGTGGAAACAACCCAAGTACCCATCAATACATGAGTAGATTAATAAAATGTGGTACATGTATACCATGGAATACTACTCAGCCATAAAAAATGGTGAACTACCTATTATATTATCCTGGATGGAGCTGGAGCCCATTCTTCTAAGTGAAGTATCACAAGAATGGAAAAACAAACATCATATGTACTCACCATTAAATTGGTGCTAATCTATCAACACTTATGTGTACATGTAGGAAGTAACATCCATAGGGTGTAGGAAGGGTGGAGAAAGGGATGGATAAATTCACACCAATTGGATGTGGTGTGCACTGTCTGGGGTTTGGCCATGCTTATAGCTCTGACTTGGGCCATGCAAAGGCAATTTATATAACCAAAGCATTTGTACTCCATAATATTCTGAAATTTAAAATAAATAAATAAATAGATGAGACTCAACATGTCCAAAACCAAATTCTAAATTTCCTATGCCCTAGAAATGATCTTCCAGTGTTTTACCTCTTTGAGAGCTCTGTTTTCCTCTCTCATCTCAACACTGATGTCTCCCAATTTTATTTCCTATGTTTCAAGTAACTTCACTCTCTCCAATTCTGTAGCCACCTACACATACTATATCCTTCTCTTCTTGGGCTACTGTGAGGGTACTGCTGACAGGTAATCCCACATTCACTCACATTATTCTCAACTTATTTTCCACAATGCTGTCAGAGTGGTCTTCTCAAAAGATAAATTTGATCGTTCATCAACAGGCTTAGAACTCTTCAGGAGTTTTTCATTGCTCTTATAACTGGGACACAAATTATTAACATTATCAATAAGACTTGGAGCTGCCCGACCCCTGCCTGAGTACCCAGACCATCTTATTCCAGCAATGTTTTCAAGTTCCTGTATAGGCCAAGTTCTCTGTATTCTGGGAATTTTATTTATGGAGCTGCTGCAGCCCAAAGCCCTGAGCCTCTCCCACCTCCTCATTTCACTGAACTGATACCCACTCATTCTTCCCTGGTTTTCCAGAATGTGTCCATCCTCCTATTAAAGCTCTAAGTTGCCTGCCATGTTACATTTATTTGTGTGATAATTTAACTAATAGCTGTCCCTCCCACTGACTGTAAACTCCATGAAGGTAGGGAGTATTGTTTTCCTGCTTAACTTTATCCTTATTTCCTGTTACTATGCCTGCTCAATAAATATTTACCTGTATTATAATTACTGAAGGACTATATTGATGAGAAATTCATAAAGGAAGATCAACCCTAACACATAGGTTGACAAGTTACTTTAGCTTGAAAAATACAGAAAGACCATAGAAATAAAAGAAGATTATCAGTAAAGAAAAAAAAAAAAAAAAACACCTTCCAGATTGGGATCCTTAATCTCCAGAAACAATTTAGGCTTGAGGACTTTGTAATTATATGCTGACCTTTGAGGTGTAAAAAAGATCAGCCAAAAAATCCTATTAAAGCTATTGTTAAGAATAAAGGAAATAGGCCGGGCGCGGTGGCTCACGCCTGTAATCCTAGCACTCTGGGAGGCCGAGGCGGGCGGATTGCTCGAGGTCAGGAGTTCGAAACCAGCCTGAGCAAGAGCAAGACCCTGTCTCTACTATAAATAGAAAGAAATTAATTGGCCAACTAATATATATATATATATATATATAGATAGATAGATAGATATATAAAATTAGCCGGGCATGGTGGCGCATGCCTGTAGTCCCAGCTACTCGGGAGGCTGAGGCAGGAGGATCGCATGAGCCCAGGAGTTTGAGGTTGCTGTGAGCTAGGCTGACGCCACGGCACTCACACTAGCCTGGGCAACAAAGAGAGACTCTGTCTCAAAAAAAAAAAAAAAAAAAAAGAATAAAGGAAATAGAAAGCCTTTCTCAAATATGTGTGGAACGGAATCATAATGTTGACCACATTCATTTCTGATGATTTATTAATGCCACTACTATGCAAAATGGGAGAAAAAGGCAGAATGATCAGGGAAGCAGAAAAAACACACAAAAATAAAATGAATTGACATACAGAAAAGTTAACATGCCTTTCACTGTAGTAAATTTAAAAAATAAATTCACTGAAAAAAAAAAATAACTCTCAAGTTGAATCCTAAAACAAAACCTAAAACACACCTGAACTGAATGATAAGAAAAGTTTAGAAGCAAAAAGAAGGGAAAAGTGATCCAAGACCTAAATGTATGTATGACCTAAAATTATAAAACTCTTGGAAGCAAACACGAGAAACACTTCAAAACAGTGCATTTTGCAATGGTTTATGATGGCAACAAAACATAAACAATTTGGACTACATCAACATTAAAACTGTGCATCAAAGGGCACAATCAGCAGAACAAAAAGGCAACCAATGGAATGGGAGAAAATATATGCAAATAAAATGTCAAATAAGAGGTTACTATCTATAATATATAAAGAACTCCTATGAATACAATTCAACAACAAAAAGATCTGATTTAAAAGATAGGCAAAGTACTTGACTAGACACTTCTCCAAAGAAAATACACAAGTGAGCAATAAGCACATGAAAAGATGCTCAACATCACTAAACAGTAGGAAATTTTAAGTCAAAACCATAATAAGATACCCTTTACACCCATTATGATAGTTACTATTAGAAAAACAGAAAATAAAAAGTGTTGGCAAGGATGTAGAGAAACTGCAATCCTTGTGCATTGCTGTTGGGAATGTAAAATGAAACACTACTATGGAAAACAGTATGCGGTTCTTGGAAAAATTAAAAAAAGAATTACCATATGATCCAGCTTTTCAGTTTTGGGGCATATACCCAAAAGAATTGAAAGCAGAGATTTAAAGAGATATTTGTACACCCATGTTCAGAGCAGCATTATTTGAAGTAATCAAAAGGCGAAAGCAGCCCAAGTATTCATTGACAGATGAACGAATAACCAAAATGTGGTATATATATATATATATATATATATATATATACAGGCAATGGAATATTATTCAGCCTTTAAAAGAAGGAAATTCTGACACATGCTACAGTAGAAACGAAACTTAAAAAAATTTTGTGACTGGCTAAGTGAAATAAGCTAGTCACAAAAGAACAAATATTAATACTATATGATTCCACTTAAATGAGATACCTAGAATAATCAAATTCATAGAGACAGGAAGTAGACTGGTGGTTGCTGGGGCTGGGGAGAGGGGGTGGGGCATTATTGTTTGATAGGTGCAGAGTTTAGAGTTCTGGAGATGGATGGTGGTGATGGTTGTGAATGTACCTGATGCCAATAAACTGTACACTTAAAAATGGTTAAAATGGTAAATGTTACATCATGTGTATTTTACCACAGTTTTTTTCCTAAAAGAAGGGGAAAGACATACCATGTAAATTGAAAGTAAAAAGAAAGCAAAGACCGTAAAATGAATGTCAGACAAATTCAAGGAAAAATTATTTCAATCGGCCAGAGAAGCCTGCTTTATAATCACTATGCTGACAGTCCTCCACAGTGAAGAGAAAACTGTAAGAAATTTCTATGCACCAAGTATCCTGACATCAAAATATAGAAGTAGCTGGGCGCGGTGGCTCACGCCTGTCATCCTAGCACTCTGGGAGACTGAGGCGGGTGGATTGCTCAAGGTCAGGAGTTCGAAACCAGCCTGAGCAAGAGTGACCCTGTCTCTACTATAAATAGAAAGAAATTAATTGGCAGACTAATATATATAGAAAAAATTAGCCGAGCATGGTGGCTCATGCCTGTAGTCCCAGCTACTCAGGAGGCTGAGGCAGAAGAATTGCTTGAGCCCAGGAATTTGAGGTTGTTGTGAGCTAGGGTGACGCTATGGCACTCACTCTAGCCTGGACAACAAAGCGAGACTCTGTCTGTCTGTCTGTAAATATATATATTTACATATATATATGTATATAAAGCTGCAGGAATTAAAAGAGAAGCTTTATATACTTTTTTAGTTTTTAGCAGATCAAGTAGATAAAACATAATAAAGAATATAAAGGGCATATTTTAATGAAATTGAGATACAGCTTACATACAGTAAAATAAATGATAAATTTTGACTTATGTATGTACTCATGTAACCTCCAGCCAGGTCAAGAAACACACAGAGTAGGCAATCTCCAAAGTAACTATATTTTTTATAGTACTTCAATATTTTCTGACCTCCACCACCACGGAATAGTTTTGACTGCTATTCACTTTCGTATCCATAGAGTTATGCTATATATATATACTTTTTTTGCATCTCATTTCTGTCACTGATAATTTTTTTAGATCCATCCATGTTCTATATATAAGCAGTTTGTTCATTTCCATTGTTGTCTAGTAACAATTGTATAAATATAACACAGATTGTTTTGTGTAAGTTCTTTTTGTGGATATATTTTTGTTTCATTTCTCTTGGGGGTATATCTAGGAGTTGAATGGATGGTTATTAGGGTAAGTGTATATTTTTCTTTTTTAGAAACTGCCATGCAGCTTTTCAAAGCTTTTGTTCCATTTTAAACTCCCAACTAGCAACCCGTGGGAGTGTCAGTTGCTCCATATCTTTGCAAACATGTGGTATTGTCTGTCTTTTTTAGCTGCTGTGCATAGTATCTCAGTATGTTTTAATTTGTATTTTCTTTATGAGTAATGATATTTGAGCGCCTTTTCATAGGCTTATTGGCCATTTAGATATTTTCTTATAAAATGTTTGTTCTAGTCTTTTTCCTTTTCTTAAAAATTGAGCTGTTTATCCTTTCCACATGGATTTATATTTGTTTACATATTCTAGAAAAAAATTTTCTTTGAGACAGAGTCTTGCTCTGTTGCCCAGGTTAGAGTGCTGTGGCGTCAGCCTAGCTCACAGCAACATAAAACTCCTGGGCTTAACCGATCCTCCTGCCTCAGCCTCCCAAGTAGCTGGGACTATAGGCATGTGCCACCATCCATGCTCAGCTAATTTTTTCTGTATATTTTCAGTTGTACAGCTAATTTCTTTCTATTTTTAGTAGAGACGGTGTCTCGCTCTTGCTCAGGCTGGTCTCAAACTCCTGAGCTCCAACCATCTTCCCACTTCGGCCTCCCAGAGTGCTAGGATTACAGGCGTGAGCCACCGCGCTTGGCCAAGAAAATTTTTTTTGTCTGTTGTATGAAGAATGTTTTTTCCCAGTCTATGGCTTGCTTTTCACTTTCTTGACGGTGTCTTTTAATGACCAAGAATTTTTAGTTTTGATAAAGCCAAATTTACTATTTGTGTTCTTTTAAGGTTTAGTGCATTTACATCCTTTCCAAAAAATCTCTATACACTCCAAGTTGTTGAGAAGTTTTATGGGTTTCATCCTATATTTAGAAATATGACCCATTAACATTTTACTTATTATAAGAAATTGAGCCAAGAGGTATAACATATCAAAGTTTCTACTTGAAAGATAGGGAAATAAAAATTTCCTATGTCAATAAAACTTACAAAATTACCATAATTTAGGCCATCAAAAACCCCTCAATCAGTGCCAAGAGTATGGATAACTAAAACAACATTCTGTGTCCACAATACTATAAAATGAAAAGTAAATAACAAAATTTAAAAATCTACTTAGCAATCTAAAAATTGTCTTTTATAGGCATTGGGTGAAAGAGGAAATCAATATTTCAAGGACAAATATCTAGAAAATAATGACAAATTTTTAAAAGTCTGAAACAAAGTTAATCCTGTAATCAGATAAAAAGCTTCCTTTTACTACAAGAAGAAAGAAAAGAAGCAAATGAAGGGAAAAATGAAGGAATTACTAAAGATAACAAAAACATGAATTTGAAACTAGAAAAGCAATTACTACCCCCTTGTCTCACGCTATAAAATATACAAAGCTACCATAAAATATGAAAAGCTACCTGTTTTTCTTGAAATTAGAGATAGCCAACTGACACTGTTTTGGTTCATGTGATGAGTTAGATCCTACCAAGGCTCCACCTGCCCCCTTAAAAAAATTAGGGTACACAATGTGATGTTTTAAAATATGTCTACATTGTGAAATGATTACCATATATAAAAGCTAATTAACATATTTACTACCTCACATGTTTACCTTTTATTTTTGGTGATGAGAACACTTGAGATCTACACTCTTAGCAAATTTCAAGTATACAAGACATTATTAACTATAGTCACCATGCTATACATTAGAACCCCAGTACTTATTCATTTTATAGCTGAAGACTTAGACCCCTTGACCAGCATCTCCTCTTTTTCCACCACCCCCAACCCCTGGCAACCATCACTCTACTCTTTGTTACTATGATTTCAAAAAAAAATTTTTAAGATTCCTTGTGTATTAATAACAGAGATAATGCATTGTTTGTCTTTCTGTGTCTGGCTTATTTGACTTAGCATAGTGTTCACAATTTCCTTAAGATTCATCCATATTATTTCAAATGGCAAGTTTTTTTCTTTTTTAAGGCTGAATAATATTTCATTATACCAATATGCGCACACACACACACACACACACAGCACATTTTCTTGATCCATTCATCTGTCAACAGGAACTTAGGTTGTTTACAATTCTTGACTATTGTGAATAATGTGGCAATGAACATGAGAGTAGGGATATCCCTTCCAGATAGTGATTTTAATTTCCTTTGGACATATACCCAGAAGTAAGATTGCTCAATCATATGGTAATTCTATGTTTAATTTCTTGAGAAACCTCTATACTGTTTTCCATAATTACATTTAATGTCCAAATTACATTTCCAAATACATGTAGTTTCCAAATTACCTTCCCATCAACAGTGTAAATGGTTCCCATTTCTCCAAAACCTCACCAACATATCTGAACTTTTGATTTGTTGATAATGACCATCCTTACAGGTATGATATAATATTTTATTGTGATTTTCATTTGCATTTCCCTGATGATTAGTGATGTTGAACATCTTTTTATATACCCATTGGCCATTTGTATGTCTTCATTGAAGAAATGCCTATTCAGGTCTTTTGCCCATTTTTTAATTGGGTTTTTTGGTTTTTGTTTTGAGGTTTTTGTGTTTTTGTTTTTGCTATTGAGGTGTGTGAGTTACTTATATATTTTAGATAATGATGCTTATGAGATATGTGGTTTACAAATATTTTCTCCACGTCATAGTTTGTCTTTTTATTTTGTTGATTATCTCCTTTGCTGTGTAGAAAATTTTTTAGTTTGATGTAATCCCCCTTGTTTATTTTTGCTTTTTTGGCCTGTGCTTTTGATGTCAAGTAAAAAAAAAAATCATTGCTAAAATTAATGTCAAGAAGCTTTTCCCTACATTTTCTTCTAAGAGTTTTACAGTTTCAGGTCTTATTTTTCAGTTTTTAATTCATTTTGAATTGATTTTTGTGTATGGTGTAAAAGAAGGATCCAATTTTATCTTTTTACATGTAAATATCTAGTCTACCCAACACCATTTATCAAAAAGTCTCTCTTTTCCCATTGTGTATTCTTGACATCTTTGTTGAACATTAGTTGACTTTCTATATATGGTTTTACTTCTGGGTTCTCGGTTCTGTTGCACTGTTCTATATGTCCGTTTTTATGCCAGTACCATATTGTTTTGATTGTTATAGGACTGTAATATAATTTGAAATCAGGAAATGTTATTCTTCTAGCTCTGTTCTTCTTGATAAAGATTGTTTTAGCTATGCAGGTTCTTTTGTGGTTCCATGCAAATTTTAGGATTTTTTCCATTTATGTGAAAATGCCATTGGAATTTTTGATAGAGATTGCATTGAATTTTGTGTAGTATGAACATTTTAACAATATTAATTCTTCCAATCCAGGAAAACAAGATATCTTTTCATTTATTTGTGTTTTCTACAATTTCTCTTATTGATGGTATATCATTTTCAGTATACAGATATTTAACTTCCTTGTTAAATTTATTCCAAAATATTTTATTCTTATCCATATAATTGTACATAAGATTGTTTTCTTGATTTCTTTTTGGAGTCATTCATTATTAGTGTAGAGAAATGCAAATGATTTTTGTATGTTGTTTATATATCCTGAAGCTTTACTGAAATTGTTTATTTCTTCTAACAGTTTTTTGGTGACATCTTTAGGAGTTTCTATATAAAAGATCATGTCACCTGCAGAGACAATTTAACTTCTTTCTTTCCAAGCTGGGTGACTCATTTATTTTTCTTGCCTATTTGTTCTAGCTAGGAATTCCTGTGCTATGCTGAGTAGAAGTGGTGAGAATGGGCATTTATCTTAAAGGAAAAGATTCAACTTTACACCACTGAGTATGATGTTAGCTGTGGGGGCTCATCATATACCACCTTTATTGTGTGGTATTGAGGTACATTCCTTCTATACCTAATTTGTTTAGAGTTTTTATCATAAAAGAATGTTAAATTTTGTCAAATTCTTTTTCTGCATCTATTGTGATGGTCATATGATTTTTATCCTTCATTCTGTTAATGTCTTTTATCACATTTATTGATTATATATATTGAACCATCCTTGCATCTTTAGTATGAATCCCATTTGGTCATGGTGTATGATCTTTTTAATGTGATGTTAAATTTGATCTGCTATGTTTTGTTGAGGATTTTTGCACCTATATTTATCGGGAATACTGGCCTATAAATTTTTTTTTTCTTGTAGTATACTTATTTCACTGTAGGATCCAGGTAATGCTGGCCTAGTAAAATGATTTCGGAAGTATGACCTCTTGTTCAATTTTTATAAGAGTTTAAAAAGGATTGGCATTAGTTCTTTAAATGTTTGGTAAAATATGTCTTTTCTTTGTGGGAGATTTTTGATTACTAATTAAATCCCCTTACTCATTATTGCTTTGTTAAGATTTTCTATTTCTTACTGATTAAGTCTTCACATGTTGTATGTTTCTAGAAATGTATCCAGTTCTTCTAGGGTATTCAATTTGTTGGTATATAATTGTTTATATTAGTCTCTTATGATTCTTTGTATTTATGTGGTATTGGTGCTTGTAATCTTTTATTTTTTATTTCATTTATTTGCATCTTTCCCTTTTTCTTAGTGATTCTAGCTAAAGTTTTGTCAATTTTGTGTATCTTTCATTAAAAAACAGCTCTTAGTTTTATCGACCTTTTCCATTGTTTTCCTAGTCTCTAATTTGTCATCTTTGCTCTGATCTTTGTTATTATCTTCCTTCTACCAACTTTGGGCTTAGTTTGTCCTTCTTTTTCAAGATCCTGAGGTACAATGCTAGATTGTTTATTTGAGATCCTTATTCTTTTTAAATTTAGGTGTTTATTGCTATAAACTTCCCACTTAAAACTGTTTTTGTTGCATTCCATAAGTTTTGGTATGTTGTGTTTCCATTTTCATTTGTCTCAAGATATTTTTTAATTTATTTTTGAATTCTTCTTTGACTTCTTTGAAATCTCTTCAGCATTTCTTTTAAGATAGATCTGGTGGTGATGAACTTCCTCAGCTTTTATTTGTCTGAGAAAGTCTTTATCTCAAATTTATTTATGAGGAACAGATTTGCCCATAAAATATTCTTGGTTGGCAGTTTGTTTGTTTATCTTAATTTCAGCAATTTGAATATGTCATCCCACTTTGTTCTGGTCTGCAGGATTTTAGCTGAAAAATCTGCTGATAGCCTTACTAGAGTTTCAACATATGTGATATGCTTCTTTTCTCTTTCAGCCTTCAAAATTCTCTTTGATTTTCAACAGTTTGATTATGTGTTTTGGTGAAGTCTTCTTTGGGTTGAATCTCACTGGAGACCTTTGAGCTTCATATACTTGAATGCTTACATATTTTTCCCCATATTTGGGGAGTTTTCAGACATTGTTCCTTTAAATAAGCTTTCTGTCCTTTTGTTATTCTTGTCTCCTTCTGAAAAATCTATAATGTGAATGTTAGCTCTCTTGATGGTGTCCCATGGATCCTGTAGGCCTTCATTTCTTTTCATTCTTTTTGCTTTTGTATCTTCTGACTAGATGCTATCAAATTATTTGTCTTCATATTTTTTCCTGTGTGATCTACTCTGCTGTTGGAGCTCTTTGTTGTGTTTTACTGTTCAATCATTATATTTTTCAACTCCTAAATTTCCATTTTGCTCTTTTTTATGTTTTCTATCTCTTTGTTGAGCCTCTTTTTTATTCTTGTATATTTTTTTCTGATTTTGTTAAATAGAGCATCTGTGGGGTTTTTTTTGTAGCTTACTGAGCATCTATAGAACAGTTATTTTGAACTCTTTGTCAGGCAATTCATAGATTTCCAATTGATGGATTTCCAATTCTTTGGAGTTGGTTACTGAATGTTTACTGTAATCTTTTGATCACATCATGTTTTCTTGATTCTTTATGATTCTTGTAGGCTAGTATAGATGTCTACACATTTTAAAATTCAGTTATCTCTTCAGATATTATAGACTGACTTCAGTGAGGAAAATCCTTCACCTGTGTGGGACACACTGAAGCATTTTGTGGCATGTTCTGGGTCTGGTGACACAGAAAACCAAGTGCAGAGATATACAGTGGCTTCAGGTTTAGGGGGATTCAGTGCCACACTGACTCAGGCAGCTGGGATTTGCAACATTGGCAAGTGTATGGTTATTGGTGACAAGAGCTGCAGAATGTTTGCAGTGGCAGTGAGAGTTGTTGGGGTACCCAGGAGTGCCTGTGGATCTAGTGGCAATGGATCAGAGCAGGCAGGCAGCAACAGGACCAAGGCTGGTGCACACTCTTGGCTGTGGGTGCTGGCTTCAGCTTGTGTATGGTGATAGAGGCTGGTGATGGGACTGAGCATCTACATGCATGTGCATGGCTACCGGAATTGAAATTGACAGCATGCACACACATGGTTGTAGGGACTAGCTGCAGGTGCAAGCATGGTGCTGTGAACCAGTGACAAGCATCAGGTTCAGCTGCTTATGCATGGCAGTTACAGCAGATGGCAGATGCTGGGCCATGTTGGCAGCATTCACAAGCCCTGCTTCAGGGATCAGCTGTGGGAGCCTGTATAGAGTGTTCTTGCCTTTGTTCTTCCCTGTTCTTGCCTTGAACAAGGACACAATGGCCAATTTGTTGCCATGTTGAGAAGACCGAAAGAATCTCAGATAATTCATTCCTGACAGAAATGAACTAAAGAAAGAGCATGAGCAAATATTCATCTCTTATATTCTTGTTTTTTGAGGAAAAAAATACTATTGTAGTTATAAGAAAGCATTCTTAACTGACAAGAATGTGGAATGATGAGAATGGGTGGTCATATCCATAGAACTAAAGAGTTAACACATAGATGCAGGTACAAATGGGAACTTATTTTATGATAAAGTTGTTTCAAGCCAGTGATGATAAATTGGAACAACTTCATGGCCACTTAAAGTAAATATAATAATAAAGACAAATAAGGATGGAATCTTACCTTGCTTCTTAAAGCCAAATATAATCTAAAGGATCAATGTGAAATTCTTCCAAGCAAATTTTCCCAAGCAAAAATTAGTCAATGTTAGATTCTCCTGCAATGCTCCTCCAACATTTAGAAAGAAATCTTTGCCTTAATGTCCATTTGCTAAGTAGTTATCACTGTAGGCCAAGTATTAAAGAAGCCAATGGGGAGCACTAAATTAGCTTATTGTTCATTTAAAATTCCAGTCTTCTTAAACTTTATTAACCACAAAGTTGAATTTGCATTAACCACGAAGATGAATCAATATTTCCCTGAAGTAAAACCAGCAAGGAAATAACTTTTCTTGTATTTATACTTTTGAAACAAAGGAATGCCTTTGTGTTTTTATTTTCCAGTTTTCCTAATGGCATCATTCAATCTTTAAAAAGTGACTTGTGTGGCTTTAATTTTTTTCAGAAACAGTTAACATACAATGGGAAATATATGTTTATTTAATTGGTGCTAAAAGTTCCTGGAAAACTCATACAGGCCTGATGCCTTTGGGAATGAAATATCTTTGGCCACCATTTCAATTTTTATTCCTACTTTTTTTTACGGTTGTGAGTCTTCTTGGTAGTCTTCCTCCAAGACCAATCTTGGCATTTATACTTTTCTAGAAAATTTCCCATTTCGTGTGTTTTTAACTTATTGGCATAAAGTTATTCGTATCAATTCTTATAGTTTTTAAAATACTTCAGCATCTGTTTGTGCTCTGTTATGTGTTCCTCACACTTTTTATTTATATCCTCTCTCACTTGCTGTCTCTCATTCTCACACTCAATGTCTCCCACCATCAAAATGTTTGTCTATTTTATCAGTCTTTTAAAATAGTATTCACTCTTATCAATCAACTCTACTTTTTGTTTGATACTTAATTAATTTTGCCTTTTATTTTTATTTCCTTCTCTCTGTTTTATTTAGATTTTTGTGTTGTTCCTTTTTTTACCTTTTGGGTTTGAAATACCAGTTAATCTATCATAAATTTGTCCTTTAGGTATAGCTTAGAACTAAATACTATTGGTTTTAATATAGGGTGCTTTTGTTTTAAATATTTTACAGTATTTCCTTAGATTTACTCTTTAATGACTATTTTTAGAAATACACCTTATAATTTCTCAAGTGAATTTTTGCTATTATTTATTATATTCTAATTTTATGTATTTTGTGGTCAGTGTTTTCTCACCAAAACCCCGGTCTTAACCATAAGGAAAGAGCCAAGTCTAATCATGAGTAAAAGATCAGACAAACCCAAGTTGAAGAATATTATACAAAATTCTGACTAATACACTTCAGATCAAGATCATCTGTCAAGATCATCAAAAACAATGAAAGTCTGAGAAACTGTCACAGTCCAGAGGAAACTAAGGACACAATGACTAAACGCAATGTTGGTATCTTGGATGGAATCCTGGGACAGAAAAAAGACATTAGGGAAAAACTAGTGAAATTTGAATTAAGTATGGAGTTTAGATAGCAGTAATATACCGATATGGTTTCCTTAGTCCTATGGTAATGTAAGACGTTAACAATGGAAGAAACTGGATGAACATTATACAGGAACTCTCTATAGTATCTGTGCAACACTTCTGTAAATCTAAAGCTAGTTTTAAAATGTTGTTTATATTTTAAAGAAGCTAAACAGAACAAAAACTCTCCTGTGACTTGTTTCCCCATTCAGCATATAAGATGCCCATATCCCTACAGTGGAAGCATGGTCTGTCTCTTGTCCCTGCTATCTTGACCTCCTTGCACACCACTTACCCCTTTACTCACTTTATTCCACCTCACCCACACGGACCTTTTGGATGTTCCTCCAACATACCAACTGTGATCACTCTGGAGGGCATTTCCACACACCGTCTCCAAGATCTATCACGTCTCACTCCTTCACCTACTTTGAATTCTTATACAAATGTCTTCTTCAGAGTGATGTATTTCTGACCACTTTATTTAAAGGTACAACTTCCCCAACCCTCCTCCTTATGTTCTTATCTCATTTCTTTTATTTTCTTCCTCCATAGCACTTATCACTTCCGTCTCACACAGACACACACACACACACACACACACACACACACAGAGGCTATTTATTGTCTTTCTTGTCTGTCTCCATTCATTAGAATGTATATGTCATTAGAGTTGAGATCTTTTTATGTTTTATCCACTGATGTATCTCTAACATTGAAAAAACTTTTGGCATATGAGTAAGAGCTCAGTGAGCATTGGTGGAGTAAATTAATCAGGTAAGAACCTTTAGCAGTAGCCCAACAGAAATGGTGGTAGATTAGGCTTGGTTTATGGCAGTGGAGATGGAATGAAGTGGGCATCTTTGGGATGTATTTTGGATGTTGAGCAAACAGGACTTATGGATGAATGAAGTGCAGGTTTTTGGGGAAGAAGAAGAGTGAAGGATGGCTGTTAGTTATGTGTTGAAGTTGGCACCATTTAATGAGATTGGGAAGATTTCAGGGGGGCATATAAGGCTGGAGAACCCAGAGCAATGGTTGAGATGCTGGATTTGAGATGCCTCTTAGACATCCTAATGGAGATGTTCAATATGATTTGGGGGTTTCGAGGAGATTGGAGCTAGAAATAACTACTGGGGAGTCATCAACATACAAATGGTCTTTTAAACCATGGTACTAGACAAGATCACCTAGCAATAGAACATGAAAGAGCACAGGACCAGGGACATCCCACAAATTTAATCATGTGGTCAGAGGAGGAATAGACAGCAAAAAATACCAGAAGGCAAGACAGAGAGGGTGGGAGTAAAAAGCTGGATAGAAGCAGCACCATAGGGGCTTTGAGAAGATTTTTTAAGAAGAAAACAGTCACCAACATCAAATACATCAAATCCACCAACATCAAGTTGCTAAGATGAGGACTAAAACGTGTCCCTTGGCTTGGGCAAGATGTAGACCACTGACATCCACAGCACAGCTTGTTTCATTGAAGTGTTGGGGAAGAAACCCTAATTGGCATGGGTCAGGAAGAAAGTGGGAGGTGAGGAAGTGAGACAGTGACAATAGCTGGTGGGGGGGGGCACAGAAATCCATCTGGAATATTTGCATTTTTAGCATTTTTATGTCTAAGAGGCTGGTGGATGGTATGTTCTTATAGTGCTATGATTAAGTAGAGGATAGAGTTTGTGGTACAGATGCATGAAACTTGGAAGATTTGATGGTGGAAAGCTAAGAGACTATATCCTATATGGCAAGAGAATAAACAGAGAGATGGAAAGTGAAAGATTCATCAAAGAAATATTACAAAGCAATTATAAATTAAATGATAGAGACCAAGCTATTAATTTGCACAATAGAGAAAAATAGATTAAATAGCTCTATTAATACAAAAGCTTTTCAGTTTGAATTTGAAAACTGCTTTACTCAATTTTGCTTTCTGTAAAAACATTGCCATACACAAAGTAACATGGAACTGTTAAAAACAAAATGATGAATAAGATTAGTTATACAATTGCAAACCAACAGAAAGTTGTAATGTCAATAATGTTCTAATTATTTTACCTCTAGGTTGGATTTTGAGGCAAAGGATAACCATAAAAAGGTCCTAAATTTATTGGGCACCTCACCCCCCAAATGACCTAACAGCGTCTGCTTGGACTGGGGATACTGAGGCAGTGAGGGTAGAAAGGCATGCCCAACTTTAGCTCCTGCCAGTGGGTAGTCACCATACTACTAGGGTTGGAATTCTAGAGAAGACCAGACCTTGGGCACACAGGACACTACCTGCTCTGATTACAATGATGGCTAGTTCTAGGGTATATGGTGGGAAGTAGTCAGAGTTGAGATGTGTCTGAGAGGTAAAATTTACAGGAATTGTGGATGTATTGGATATATCCATGGGTTACACATTCATGGATTTAACCAAGCATGGGTCAAAAACAGTATTCATGGAATGCAGAACTCTTGAATACAAAGGGCTGACTTTCCTGATCTGTAGGTTACACCAGGCCAACTGCAGGACTTGAACATCCACAGATTGTGGAATCCACGGAGATCCTGGAATCAATCCTCTGCAGATACCGAGGGATGACTCTGTATTTGTAATATCAAATCCAGTACAAACTTTTGTTCACTGTGTACATGGAACGTTTATAGAAATATGAAATTTTAAAATCTCCATGAAGAATCTTCACAGATTCATAAAAGTGAAAATTTTATAAACGTATGTTTATAAATGTAACATCACAGACATTTATACAAACATTAACAAAAGCAGCAACAAAAATCTACTTCCTTGGAAATTGAAAAATAAAATTTCTGAATTAATGCAAGGGTCAAAAATGAAACTAAAAATTCAATTATAATCTCCTTAGAAATAATAGTGGTTGGAAAACAATAAATTCCAATCTATGTGATGTGATAAATACTGTACTCAGAATAACATTTATAGCCTTAAAATTTTTAATTAAAAAACGATAAGGAAGAACGTTAAATACCATGAAAATGTAACTCAAGAACCTTGGAGTGGGTTGGATAAATAGCCAATGAAAACAAAAGGAAGATATTAATAAAGAGATGTGCTGAATTTAGTGAATTAAAGAACAATAAAAATCATAAATAAGTTCAAGTATACATTCTTTGAGAATTCCAGGGAAAATGGAAGAACGGCTGGCACCAATTTCACAGGTACATAGGGGTGGTTGGGGTGGTGGGAACCAGTGCCCCCCACTGAGGGATTGGTGAGGTGAGCTGCATCTTAGCAAAGCCCAGCATGGCCAAAGGGCAGTCCTGGACCTCACACCCCTCCACGAGCCAAGGTCCAACAATGTGTCCAACCCCTTGGAATCTTAGGTACCACCCCAAGGCAGAAGAGGAAGGGGCTGAGTCCTGAACAGAGAGCATTTTGAACAAAGACGGACCAAGTTTACATTACTGAATTGGACCAAACAATTACTGGATTGGCCTGATTTTTAAAGTTGGAAATGAAAAGATCAACCTCTCATTGGACAAAACAGGGACTAGAGAAGTAAATTAAATTCAAAAACATACAAATAAAATTGATTTTCACACCTGAGTTAAAAAGTGTATGAGTGTCATACCAACCACAGATATGAGAAAAAAAACGTTCAACTTCTATAATAAAAATAAAGAAAATATAATTCATAATTTATGAAAATGATGATAGTTTGATCAGTGTCTGTCTTCCCCACTCATTCATGAGCTGTGTGAGGGCAGGAGCCCTATCGTTGTCTGCTCAGCTTGGAAAAGGGGTGTGTAGAAGGCAGTGGTGCTCAGTAAGAATCAGCCAAAGGAGAAAAGAAAATAGCTGAGAAATAGAAGAGGGAAGGAGGAAAAGAGGGAAAAAGAGATGGAAGGAAGGGGAAGGAAGAAAGGAATGGAGGGAAGAAGGGAGAAGGAAGAGAGAGACAAGAGGGTTGGTGGTTCTGTGGAATATAATTTGGAAAACATGGATTGTGTTTTCTATGGTTGTTTGCCCTATAAATATTCATGTTGGAACTGCCACATGTGTTTAACACCCAAATGAATTTGGGGTGGGGATACAGAACTGGAGGTCAGAGTACTGGATTTCTTACTTAAGCATCTTGAGTGATGGTAGGAGTTAAATCTTCCAGTCTCGACAACTTCAGATTACCCCGATGACATTTACAGTAGGGGGACCATCGTGAGCTGTATCTGATACCCCTGTCCTCCCTTCCTCATGCCCTTTTGCAAATCTGCTTCTCCCTCTTTAAGCTTACTCATGTCCATTGCTGAGAAAAAAAATTCTTTCTCTAGTTCGTAACCCCATACCATCACTTTATGTGTCTTCCTTGTTCCTTCCCTCTCTCCCATGTTCCTTTCTCCTCTTCTCAATCTGCCTCTGACCCTGCTTTCCTTGAACAAATATTTATAGCAAATCAGCTCTGTGGCTAATCCTGTTGTGGTTCCTTTCATCTTCACCTTTTTTACTTTGTCCCTGTCCTTCCAACATACGGAGCCCAGAAGAAAGGTACTACTCCGGATGTGGTCACCCAGCCAGTACTGCAGGACGGCCATGTTTCTCGACCTGCAGATTAGGGGCAGCCCATCACACTTTGGGCCCCAAATGCATTCACAACCCACTAAGCCTTCTCAGGTGTTTGCTGGGGGCCAAGCCATGCCCATGCCAGCTGGACGTGTAGAACCAACCACCCTGGTGATCATGTTCAGAAGACCTATTCATCCCTGTTATAGTTTGTTTTGTAGCCTTCAGGCTGACTTTGCAATCAATGAAACCCTTTGCAATATTACAGTTTACTTGCCAAACAACAGGATGATGTGAGAATTAAATTTTGTGGCCTGATAAAACCAGGACTTAAACAGTTGAAATATCGTATCCATTTCATTCCATTGTGGACTGTATTCATCTCCTAGTGTGCTTGTGGAACCTCTAGGTGTTATGGCAGTGGAGCTGAAGATGGGCCTTGCCTTCACTTCGACAAGACTGATCCTGATTTCATGTCCTTCGAACTTCAGCATTCTGCGTGACATAGGGTGTAGGAAAGACGAAGACATGCACTGCTTTCAGAACATTTGAAAACCAGAGAATGTTACAAAGCACTCTCTCCTGTGGATGTCTAAACCTCCAAGTCATTTACTAATCCTCTTCTCTCTTTCCATACAGGCAGGAAAAAGGTTTTTCTTCTTCTTTCCAAGGAGAATCGCCTATTGATTCTTCCAGCTCTATGCCCTCTCCCAGCCTCTCCTGAATCTGTAATTTCTCTCGCTTAGTGAACATGCTTCCCTCAACTGCCAAAGGAGCAGCCTAGGCTGACCTGCACCAGCCCAGGCTGCCCTCGCTCCCTCACCCTCCCTTGCTTGCTCTGGTTTTTGAGTCGTGCTTGTGCCACCACCTGTGTGTGTCCTAACCAAGGGCACCATGTCTATTTCCCAGTGCTTTTTTTCCTGATCCCACTACAGCATTTCTTAAAACTCAACCATCAACTCTGTTCTGCTCTCTGACTGCTGGAATCTCCCTGGAAACCTCTCCTCTCCCACAGTATAAACCCACTGTAATGGTCCATGTTTCAATGTCATCAAAGTTCCTCCATTTTATGAGTTTGGGATTAGGCACATAGCGTAACCCAGCCAAACTTGTGGTTTTTGTCATACATCTATAATATATTAGGTTTAACCATATCAAATTACCATTTTGTACATCAAAGATATACTATGGTTTTGCAAGATGTTACCATTGGAGGAAACTGGGTAAATGGTACATAGGACCTTTCTATGCTATGTCTCACAACTGCATGTAAATGTATAATTTTTCAATAAATATTTTAATTTAAAAATGGTCAAATAAAAATTTGCATGGCATCCAAAAACATTCAGAAACAAATGAGTTATTTTTCTCTCTTTATGGATTTTTCCATGTGTTACAAAGTGCTAATGCAGAGAGCCCAGCTTTATAAACTCTGAGCAATTTATGAAGATGGAGAATTTTTCTAAGAATAATTAAACATGACCACATACTACTTAAGTTTAACACATTGACTGCCATGTCTGGGGGTTAAATTCTAAGAAAGTCATTTCTTTCCTGCAGCAGGTGGCACTGTTGCAATGAGGCTGTGTGTCTTCTGGTGAAGTTAGAATCAAAAGGAATCAGCAGATTTTAACTTGATAGGATATTTGATTCAAGGATCAGATTTTTTTTAAAAATAATCACCTTAACCAAATGATGAAATGATTTTCACCTGTAATGGGGCAAACCAACATCATGTGCTGGTGTGCTGAGGGCTTGCTACATTATACGATGTTTTTGCTAAAAATGCATGACTTGAATCTGATCTTGCAGAAACATCAGACAAACCTAAGGTGAGGAACATGCTACTAAGTAATTGGCCGGTACTCTTCAAAAATATCAAGTTCAGGAAGACAGAATGGTTAAGGAATTATTCCAGATTAAATGACACTAAAGAGACATGCTAGTTAAATATCATGAATGATCCCTGATTAAATCCTGCACCAAGATTTCTGATTCTGGACAGGACATTATTGGAACAATTAGCCAAACTTGAATGTGGATTATAGATTAGATAGTAGTATTGCATCAATGTTGAATTTCCTGACTTTATACTATGGTTATATAAGAGCATGTCCTCGTTCTTAGGAAATGCACGCTGAAGTACCTAGAGATAAAAGGTGTGATGAAATCATATCTTCCAATTATTCTAAATTGTTCAAGCAAAAATATTCTTTTATATATAGTATATGTTAAATTATATCAAAATTAAAATTATCCAAAAAGTTACATTTTCCCAGCTCCTTACTCAACTTCTCCACTCAAGTACTAAAATATGCATACCCCCAGCCAACTCCATTGACAGCAGCCCTTTCTAAAGTTCATGAATTGTTTGAAGTTACTTTCTGTTTCCCTTCGGGCTCTCAAGTCATCAATATCTTCAGGGCCAGCCCCTGGAATACGTTTTCATTTAATATCATCTACTTTGGGATCACCTACTCTTCAAATATGTTTTGTAGATTCATTCCCAATAATCAGTACATGTTCATTGATTTAAACATGAAAACATGTTAGAAAACATGATCAGAATATCTGGAATCATAAAATGAATCTTAGAACGTAAGAGGCAAAGAAATTTTAAAAGTCATCGTTCAAATACTTTACCAACCCCACCTTTTGGGAGATGAAGGGAAAGACAGTGGAGCTGCAATGACTGACCCAAGTTTACATAGTCATTTGGTTGCAAAACCAGGTAAAATGCCCTCAATTCCTGTCCTGGGGCTAGGACTCTGTCCCTTACTTTGCTTCTCACACTGGGGAAATACAGGCGATACAAGGTCACATGCCAAGGACATGAAGCCACAGAACAACACGATGCAGCTCCTGTTTCATGACAAGAAATGTGAAATATCATATTATTTTATACTAAAGTAAACATATGCACTATTTATCTCAATTTCCAAACTTAAAAACAACAGACTTAAACAGTTGACCCTTAGGGCTGCTTTTGGACCATACCCTCAGAAACCCCAAGGAGTAGGAGACCATTTTCTCTTCTCTGCAGTAAAGACTCTCAGTTAAAAACCCCAGAGAGACCCTAGGACAACTTAACCAACCAACAGAACTTCCTTTGCACCTTGTAAAGGCCCCTGAGTCCCCTTCACACCAGCACAGTCCGGGCCACACTGCCAACGACACCGCGGTCGTCAGGGATCAGAGGTACGTACGACCTGCGTGGCACTCTCGAGTGCTGTGTGACAGGAATGGAAGGGAGGGCCCTTCAGGACAGCTGGCTTGTGTGGGAAATGCCTGCAACCACCCCACACACACGGCCTCGGCTGTACTTCCCTCAGGCTGGCGTGAGGTGGTTAAAAGCCCAGAGCCTGTCAGATCCAGCATGTTGGAAAGCAGGAGGGTCTTTCCCTGCTAATCTTTGGGCAACTATTTTTTCAGCTCTGCTGACTTCTCAGTGCGTTACCAGCCTTGCACTCGTGTGGCAAGCGCAAGCCGGCCCACCTGGGTGGGGAGAGCCCAGTGCTTTCCACGGACGGAGAGCCTCCCCGCTCCAATGCCAGCTTCCCGGGCAGGAAATGACAATGTGTCCCTCCTGCCTGAGGTCCCTCCTGCCGTCCTTCCAGAGGACGGAAGGAAGGAGGGCAGGCAGCCCTGGAAGACAGGTGAGCTCCATGCACAGACAGGAGAAGGCTGGGGCTCCAGGAGTCCCTTTCTCGCCCATTCCCTGCCTACTCCCTAAGTTTCTGTTGCAATACACAGGAAACTGTGGCTCCTCGCTGCTTCTACTGTCCCTCTTGGTCTCTCCTGGCTCATGCACAGATTAGCCCAACCAGGCTTCTGAACAGGAGTACCTGACTCTTGGGCTTATTGTACATTTTGACTTAGCTCTGTGTCTGAAATATCCTTGTGCATTTTCACTATGAGATGCCCCTACACACCATCCCACACACACCTCTGTCCTGCCTCCTGCCCAAGGCTGGGACTTCCACTGCCCCGTCCAACCCCAACACCACCCCTACCTCCCAGCTCTTAGGAGCACATCTTACAATTCCAAGCAAACTCTCTTTCAGGTGTTCTGGTAAGTAGCTTCGTGGCCACCACAAGCAACATTTTGCTGAAGCAAACACATAATGTAGTCTGGCAGTTCAGCATTGGCGATGTCTGTTTCTACCACTCCCGCAGGTGCAAACCAAACTCACATTTGTAAGCAAACGCGGAGAGTCGGATGGCTGCGTGCATTGGCAAGTCCCCCGAATGGGAGACGCTGTATCTTAGTTTGGGCAACCCTAAGCAACCCTGAAACAGAGACATGTGTGCAGGTAGTTTACTTGAGAAGGGATCCCAGGAAGCTGGAATGAGAGAGTTGAGAAGCAGGGTAGGGAAAAACAGAAAATGCCAATGTGTGTTCATTATGTGCTGCTGGGCTCAGCCCCACAGGGACAGAACAGAGCTCAGATGAGTAGAACGCAATCAGTTGGCCCACTAAGTGGCTTCCAGCAATTTCCATGATTAGTGCTTCAGAGTTGCCCCACCCCAGGGCAAGAGAGCTGGGGCACTTATCCACCAATTCTCTTTAGCTGTTATTTGAAGGCTGCTCCTCGTGGAGGGACGTGGACTCCCCAGCATTAACGGACTATCCCAAGCCTGGGCTAGAAAAGCTCTGGGGAATAAAAAGCTCTCAGGCAGAGTCCCAGGTGCTTGCAGTAGAAAGTCAATGACAACACAGAAAAAGCAAGTGTCTAGGGGATGGAGTCTGGGCACTGACAGCATCTACCCCAATAAGCCTAAAGCATATCCTGTTAGAAGCAAAGAGTGCATGAAGATCCACCTCTGGATGATCCACCAGCAGTTTACTCTGGGTGTGTTGCCCCATCTTCAGATTCAGTGTCAAAATTTGAAAAAAGAAATCTCTACCAGGATAGCAAATCCCAATCCACTTTGCATGGCTCCATTAAGCCTTTTTGTATCACCAGTGGACTGTGTAGACAGAAGCGAAGACGGTACAAGTAAGAACCGGTGCTTGGAACCTGATTCAGGTAACATGAAAAGGCCATTTTTACATTAAAAGAGAAGAGTTTGGAGATACACAAGGTTGATAATCCCCTACTCGGGACTTCTCTCGACCTGGCACCATCCCATCTTCAATAGTCTTCTTGGGCAGCTCTTATCACAGCCCAAGCAAGACCATCTCTCACGAACAATCGGAAGATTCAAGAAGCCATACTCAAGGATCCCACCCAGCTTGCTGTCTCTGGCACCCTTTCCTGATCATGTCTGTCATGTGCATGTGACACTGAACGTAGCCTCCGTAACATTTCTATGTCACAGGCTTGCTTGGCACCCAGCCTCGAACTCAGCCCTCTTACGACTCCTACACATTCCTTATCTTGCTTAGCTCTTCTGCAGAAAATAAAATTGGCCCCATTTTTCTTAGGTCTTTCTTTCCTTGCATTCAGAGGCATCATTCTCTGGTGGCTTCACTCTCTGTGGCCACCCTCAGTGACTATCCCAGTTTCTCTGCTGCTTTAATCTGACCCTTGTATTCTCCAAGGCTTTGTCTTCAAGACTTAATCTCTTTTTACTTGATTTTCATCTATCTCCTTGGTCAGTTTCCCTCATTTCTACCCCAAATGACAACTGTAACCCGTAGACTGATGGCCCCCACTTTATCCTCAACCCAGAATTATACTCCCAGCTGCCTGCTTAAACTCTAACACTAGAACTCACCCATTTGGTTGTCTTGCCCTCACACCTGCCCTTTCCTCTGCATCCCTAGCCTCGAGCATGGCCCTACCCCTCAACCAGGTGACAGAGCCAGAGGGGAGGACCTTGTCCTACCTTCCTCCAGTTCTTCTCCACTCAGCTGTTCAGG